>NC_072490.1:48084929-48414929 GCF_027574615.1 Eptesicus fuscus | reverse complement strand
AAATGTCAAAATTCACTTCTGGTTACGTTTTGCTTGACTTCATCTTAGCAAGGTAAGAAGAGTTTCAGTAGCTTAGTTTATGTTTAATTTTATTAGTTGGAATCGTTTTACTTACCAGTAGAAATGGAAGGAATTAAAGAAGAAGCAATTTTTCTCATTTATGTCATTCTTTCCACTTTCCTGTGGAGAATGGTCATCAAGCCTGAGGGGTTAATTGAAAGCGCTGCATGAGAGATGGGAGCAGACAAGATTTAACTGGTGAAAATTGAGGATAATTGTTGTATAATAGTAACAAACTGATGTTTAGAAGTATGGTGGGGATCAAAATAATTTAAATGTTAAACTGAAAAGTGCATTGGCAAATCCACTACAAACTTGTAGAATGAGTAAACGAGTTCAGCAGTATGGTAAGATACAAGATCAATATGCAATAATCAGCCCTGGCCAGTGTTGCTCAGTGGTTGGGATGTCAACCCTCGCCCTGAAGTTGCAGGTTCGATTCCAGGTCAAGGGCACGTATCTGGGTTGCAGGTTCAATCCCTGGCCCCAGTTAGGGTGCAGTTAGGGTGCGTGGGGGATGTTTCTCTCTCTGTTCCTCCCCCTCCCTACCTCCTTTACAACTCCATGTAAATATCAATGGAAAAAATATCCTCAGGTGAGGCTTAACAAAAAATATAGTAATAATACAATAATTTTATTTTATACAGTTGCAAGAGCAATCTGAAAATAAGATTAAGAAAATCCCATTTACAATAGAAGCAGAAAATTCATAGGAATAAACTTAACAAAAAAGTACAAGACTCATACAATGAAAACTATAAAAATTGTTTAAAGATATTGTAGAATAAATAAATGAAAATATATCCCATACTTATGGATCAGAAAACTTAACATTACTTAGATTCCAATACTTCTGCAAATGATCCAAATAGAAAATGCAATTCCTTTCAGAATCCTTGGTGGGTTTTTGTTTTTTTTTAGAAATTAACAAGCTGATTCTAAAATTGATATGGAACTATGGAACAGACACAGAATAGCCAAGACAATCTTGAAAAAGAAGTTCAAAATTGGAGGACTGACACTTCCTGATTTTAAAACTTATTACAAAGCTACAGTAATCATGAATGTGTGATGCTAACATAAGAACAGATCAGTAGATTTTAGGGTCCAGAAATAAATCCTCATTTTTATGGTCAATTGTTTTTTGACAGAGTTCCAAGACAATTTAGTGGTGGAAACATTAGTCTTGTCAACAAATGTTGTTGGGATAAATTGGGTTTCCACATGCAGAAGAATGAATTTAACCTCTACCTCACACCATACACAACAATTTTAGCTCAAAATCAATTATAGTCCTAAATGTAAGAGGTCACATTTTTTTTTTATCTTGGATTAGGTTCCTTAGATATAATACCAAAAGCACAGATGACCGAATACAAAATAGATAATTTGACTTCATGAAAATTAAAAACTTTTGTGTGTCAAATGACATCATCAAGAAAGTGAAAAGATGGCCCATTGATGGGAGAAAATAATATATCTGATAAAGAAAGAACTTTGTATAAATATATAAAGAACTCTTACAACTCAATAATACAGACAAATAATCCAATTGAAAATGGACAAAGGATCTGCCCTGGCATATTTTCAAAGAAGGTAAACAAATGGTTAATAGGTATATGAAAAGATCCTCAGCACCATTCATCATTAGGGAAATGAAATAAAACCAAATCAAAACCACAAGATACCACTTTGTATGCACCAGAATGGCTAAAATAAAACAATCAGTGACCATTGTTGATGAGGATATAGAGAAACTGGAACCTTCATATGTTACTGGTGGGATTATAAATGATACAGCCACTATAGAAAACTGGTTGCCAGTTCCCTAAAATGTTAAACATAGAGTTATAATATGACCTAGCAATTCTCCTAGGTATATACCCAATAGAATTGAAAAATAAAAATTTATATATACTATATATACACACAAAACCTTGTACATATTTATATTAATTGAAAAGCAGAAAAACCCAAACATCTGTCCATAGTTAAGAGATAAACAAAGGTGGTATAGCTATATAATGCAATATTATTCAGCCTTACAAAGGAATTGAGTACTGATACATACTACAACATGAATGAAATTTGAAAACATTATGCTAAGTGAAAGAAGCCAGTTACAAAAGGCCACGGGCTTTAGGGGTTAAGGGAAATGGGGAGTGACTGCTAATTGATCCAGGTTTCTTTTTGGGGTGATGAAATACTATAAAATTAATTATAGTGTTAGTTGCACAATTGTAAATATAATAGCAACTAATGAGTTGTACATTAAATAGATAAGTCTTATGGTATGTGCAAGATATCTCAATAAAGCTTTAAGGAAAAAAAGCACATTGACAATAACATCAGTAATAAAATAGAAAAGACAATTCATTTATTATGCTAGCATGATAATAATTCCCTAGACTGACAATACTGCATTACTTAAAGAGAAAAGAATGCAATTACTCATTCAAAAAAACTCCAAAAACAGATCTGCAGAAAAGTTTTTTTAGATAATGATTTTCTTGCCATATCTGAATGCTCAGTAATGACGAGACCAAGACTGATCAGTTCCATAACTGTTTAGAAATGTCAGCAACCAGTGGTTTTCTAATTGTGAGAATCTATCTCAAAGCCAATCAGTACACATAACACATACATGATGAGCATGCACTGTATATATTACAGGCCATGTATGTTATACACAATACATTATGCGTAAACATTAGAAACTTGTACTAAATTGGATTCATGACTGCTTTCTTCTCAATAATTCTTCCCATGATCTACATGATTATGTCATTTTTTATAGAACTTTTCCCTGTTACTCAGTTGAATGATTTCTATTTATAAAGTATTTAGTTTATATAAAATGAATTGCCAAATTACGTATTATTATCATTTAAAAATCATTTGGGATCTTTCCTCTCAAACCTGAAACTTCATGATTGATTAGGCTATCATTGATTTTGTCATTTTGCAGGAAGTGAAGCACAACAGTTGGTGCTATTGAGAAACGTATGAAATTTACTTAAGTTAAAAAAATTTCCTGAACCCCCTGGCAGTGGGCAAGGAGACACCTGATTGTTGGTGCTGCTCTTATACCAGTTGAGGCCAAGCAGAGATACAGTCTTAATTCATTCTACCTTGATGCCTGTGTTGGTGGCCAGAGCTGTTTCGTGCCTGGGGCACATAAAAAAAAATTCCCTGGATTGGGCAAAGAAATGAAAAGCTAAAATACATTATTAATCTTCAGTAAGTAGTGAAGAAAAAGCTTAAATCCACATTTTTTTTAGGCTTTTAGGAAGTGAATACGTTGCCTTTTTTTGCTATGCCTCAGAGATCTAGTGTTCCCCGCCCCCCCCCCCCCCCCCCCCGGCCCAATATGGTCTTTAAAGCCTAATGGCCTAATTTTGTTATTTAAAAATGTTATAGTTTTTTAACAACCTAATTTAATTTTTTAAAATTTAAATTCTTTATTGTTTAAAGTATTACATATCTCCTTCCCCCCACCCCCATTGACCTCTCCCCAGCCGCTCCTACCCCTCAGTCCAGGCCCTCACCCCCCTACTGTCTGTGTCCACTGGTTATGCCTATATGCATGCATACAAGTCCTTTGGTTGATCTCTAACCGCCCCCCTTCCCCCCTGCCACGCTTCCTTGTCTTCCCTCTGAGATTTGACGGTCTGTTCCATGCTTCTGTCTCTGGATCTATTTAACAACCTTATTTTAAATGTTAGCAATTACTCCGATGTGTTTGGAATACCCCTTTGGATATAGTATGTTGTAAGAAAGTCCTAATGTAAAAAAGTTCATTTACAGAAAATTTGTGGAATAATTTTTCATTTTAAAGAGATTTAAATGAAAATAAATAATATTTATGTTATATCATAAATATTATTTTTCCTTTCAATATCATTTTTAATGGTTGCATGACTTTTCATATTGGTGCTCCATGAGGTACCGAAGCACAGTACAGAATTTCAGAGAGGAGCTGGAGACTCTCCAGCCCACTCATTTAAGAGCAGGAAAGGGGATCCCATTGGGTTAGAATTCAGTGAGCTTCACATTCCCATGCACCATTGCCTTGCTTCATTTTGCATGCAGTTCTCAGGAGCATGAAATGATCCTTATTCCGTTGTTCTCAGATAGTGGGTGGGGAGGTAAAAGCTGGAAGTGTAACACTAAAACTGCTTTTGACTCAGGGGACTAAGCTTTGGTATCAGGGAGAAAAGGGAGTTGGAGGAGAGGGCAACTGGTATTTTCTATACTTTAGAGTGAAACCAAAACGGGGAAAAAAGATACAATCAGAGCCCTCCATCATTCTAATTTAGCACAGCATGTAATTCTCAGTTCAAACATTTTTTTTTAAGAGAAAGCATTTTAAGATAATATCTCCATGAGCCATTTCTGTGAAAAGCTAGTGAGGCTTTGACTTCCCCCTGAGAAATTGCTGTGCGATTGGGCAGGTGCTGAGAGCCTGTGGCTGGGGAGGCAGATTGGTCCTTGTGGGTGTGAATGAGCTGAAGCCTGCAGAGTGAGTGAGGCTGACCTAGAGTCTTGGTGATGCAGATTTGCCACCTAATGAAGCCCTGGGTAACCAGCCTTGGCCAGGAACTGGACGTTCGTTAACATACATGACTGCTTTTGACAAATGACATTGTCATTACAATCCTGAGAAACTGGAGTCTGCTCAGGGTCAATCATTGATGTAGCTGTAAGTGACCTTCATTTTTGACCAAATCTGAGGAACACAAAGTAGAGAACATTAGTTCTTGATTCCTGCTTTATCCCCCCGGAAACTGTAAAAAGGGACTTAAAGCCACATCTGAGTTATGATTTCTGTGTTCTGTTTCTGAGACATATTCTTGCTGCTTTGGAGTGGCTGGGCAGGGTGCTTGGTATTGACATTCAAATGAATGTACCTATCAGACTACAGAATATCTTTATCTGATATTGCCACAACAGGCAGCTCCGTTGTATTTGTCAGTATCACTCTGGTCTTTCATATGCTGACTGTTGAATGAAAGGAGCAGACAACTAAGACTTCTCTTTGAAAAGAAGTCCATTATCAGTGGCTTTGAAGCTAAAAAGAGTACTATCTACTTGCAGAAAGCACCACAATAGGTGGAAGGAAGCAAAGACAGCCTTATAAATTTCCCTGTGAACAAGCAGGCTTTTTGTTGTCTTGATTAAAAATATGCCTCCGCGCAGGTGGTCCTGTGCCCAGGGATACCTCCCGGAGAACCTGCTTGAAAGTCATCACTGGGAACTTCTCATGTCCCTACAACATCGTAAGCTGTTTTGAGAAATATGAAAGGAGATCACATTGCTGTGCCCAGTGCTTGGTGTGTTGAACAAATTTTTTCTCAATTTTTAAAACTTGTAACTTTGGCAATTATATTAATACAGATAAGTAAGCTAGCTGACATCAACACATGCATTCTGCTTGTTCTCTGTACATCCCTGTACCTCCCAGAGAGGGCTATGGCCCAGATTCCTTATGCATTCAAGACTTACATTAGATAAGAATGACATATACTTATCATTAGAGCACACTAATTAAAGCAGAGAGTGACATTTCAAAGTAATGATGTTCCCTAGTGTCTCAAAGTAAAATATTCTCTATTTTTAATGACCTGGTATGCTATGTATGTTTAAAATCTTATTTTGTTATGAACTTGTGTTTTCATTATTGTCAACCAGCTTACTTATCTGTATTAATATAATTGCTAAAGTTTTAAGGTAGGACCTTCTTGTAGATCAGCGATTTTTAACCTGTGTACTGCAAGGATTTTCAAAGCATGCAATACCTGACTATTTGGTCAGGGGCACTGACCTCTTTTCCCTTAGATTGTCAAATTAAAAAAAAATGACGACAACTAATGCAACAATAGCTGTCTGGTGCGAATGTATAAAATTATATCTATTTGTTTTTGTCAGATGTGCAAAGAATATATTTTTTGGTGTGCTGCAGATTTTTAGTAATTACTTTATGTGTGCCATGAGAGGAAAATGGGTGTTCTAGATGAATAAGGATCAGTGAGACCTACCAAGGGCTTTGGGCTTTGATTGCATTCATATCCAGGGTGCAACCATGCATTCTTGCATTCATTCAGCACTTTGACTGCATGCTTTCTACTTGCTAACCTCTTTACTAGGGGCTGGAGATACATTCGTTACTAGGACACAGATGGTTTCTGCCCTCAAGGAGCCCCCTTCCTTTGATTATGGTCAGAGCCATTTTTTGTATGTCCTCTTTTGCATGCTCAGTAGTGGCAGAGTGGATGATGTGTGTACAGCTGCTTATACATATATACACCCTTATCTGCTCTTGCAAACTTTTAGATATTCTTGATTAATAAGGATAACGGAAGAAAATGTCTCATTAATTCTATAGTTTTTCTCACATTTGTGTCTTGTCAGCTAAATTTGGATTATAAATTCAATGCCTAGAACTATGTCTAATGCTTTAGTGCTCTGCCTGGTATACTGTTGATGCTTTCAGAATGCTTGTTCCCTTCCCTCATCTCCCCTATGTCCCCCTAAGTAATAATAAGTCTGAACTAGATGATTCCAGTATCTACACTGTGAATCAGCAATTCTCTCAAATGTCAGTAGGTCTTGTATTTTGGGCCCTGTTGTGAAAACTGGCAAACTAAGCCAGCTATTGTTGGCTACAATAATATACTAGTATAGAAAGCAGAATCTCCTCACATTAAGTTTATTAATTTCAAATAGCTTTTTGCTTCAGAGGAAGCCAAGAAGTGGCAAATTCCTCTGCGCTCACCTGGTTGGGAAGAGATGAAGCATGCCCTTTCTGTTAACAGAAGCTGTAAGGGGCTCTCAAGAGATGATTAGGGTTTGAACATAGATGAGCATTGAAAAGAGTTTCCAAACAAAAGCTGGGAAGAGAAAAGAAAGATGCTTTCCTGTCTACTCTTGTTCCCAGTAGCAAAAGCAGACATACCATTTTTGTTGGGTTGATCATCTTCGTTGTGGTCACTATTATCTCAGTCATCATAGTTGTTGTTTCTTAAGTATAGAAATCCTATCAAGTAGGTGCCTCTATTGTTCAGTTGTTATGGATGACCAAACCAGTTAGAGTGTTTAGATAACTGTTCCGAAGCCACAGAGCTGGTAAGTGATGTAGGACTCCCATCCAGAGATGGCTCTCTCTAAAGTGCTCTTGACAACTATATTCTGCCATCTCTCTCTCTCTCTCTCTCTCTCTCTCTCTCTCTCTCTCTCTCTCTCTCTCTTTATTCTTCTCTATGTTCTTTCTTGTACAAACAGTTGTTAAAGGTCTTTAACCCTGTAGATGGTGATGAGTTAAATATTCAGGTTGCCTTTGATCTGTGAGTGAACATTACCACTTAAAAAAATTTTTTTTATTAACTTTATTGGGGGTGACAATGGTTAGTAAAATTATATAGGTTCCAGGTGTACAATTCTTTAACGTTGCCATTTTCTGGAGTTGTTTTCAGATGAATTTTCTAAAAGTGAAGTCCAGGCCTTCCAATGACTGCTCAATGGTGGTGACTGACTGAAGGCTGCTCTTGTTGCATCCATACAAAGTGCCTACCTTCCTGAGAGTGGTGGACTGTAAACTCTCCTTGGATGATTATAGTGCCACACACACATGAGCCAGGATTCACCATTTGAAAATGAGGTTGCTCTTCATGCTGCAGCAAAATTTATTGAAGTGTATATTAAAATTCTTAAAAGAATTCCTGGATATTTATTTATTTTCCTTCCTGCTTCTAGAAAGGATTTGAGGTAGTTACTAGTATGTTTTACTTATCACTGAGAGCTAAACATTCAAAGGCAAAATATTTTTACAAAAGAGAGCAGTGAAGAGCTTGATACTGGTCCTGGAATTGATTTTTCTCAGCACTAGTAATGGTGATTTAGAGTCTGGAATTAGATAGTTCTTGCTATGTGACCTGGTTTTGGGCCTCAAGGCAAATGGCTTTGGGCCTCAATTTCTTGATTTGTAAAAAAGGGGGGTTGGTAGTAAAAATACCTCATCACTGTGTGGGTCACCTGAGATAATTCTTGTAAAGCACTCAGTACAGTGTCTGGTTCCCAGGAAGTGATAAATAAATGTGATGATGAGTAGTGGTGGTAAAAGGAGTAAGGTAACACACTGCTTCATTTCTCCAAAGAGAGTCTTCCTTGGAAGCTAAATATATGAGTCTGATGAACCGTTTTGGTTGGGTGAGTACAGAGCCTGCCACAGAACACAGCTGCTAAAATACATCCACACAGGTAGTTCAGAGATGATAATCGCTGCTTCAAAATTAGGGAAAGCAAGTGACAGCAGGCAGTGGTGGGGTAGAGATAGCTCCGTGGGCAAGACACTGGCTGATTTGGGTTTAATTAGGGTCTGCTGCTTTCAGCTCACATGCTCTTAGGCAACTGTCTTAAACTTTCCCAGCCTCAGTTTTCTCCTCTGTGAAAAGATGATAGCAATACCCTCCCACCAGGGCTGTTTGGAGAAATATGTGCGATAATGTGTTGTGAATGGACTTTGAAGAGTCCCTGCCTACAAATGTTGCTTTTTGTTGAGGAGATTACACTAGGATGAAAACAAGTTTGATGTAGAGTTGCAAATGGAACTTTATTTATGGGCCAGGCTAGAGCCTTAGGCTGCAGTAGCTTTATTTTCAAGATGCAACTCACCCAGCTGATCTCATTTAGTTGGAAATTCTATAACAGCAACATAACACTTTGAAGTCCAATGGTTAATTTTCTTTGGAGGCTTTTCTTCTTCTGGTTGTCAGATGCTGTGTCTGTGTTCTTTAAACCTGGCAGTGAGGAGGACATCCTGTGTGACAATGGATTACCTAAGTAGCAGCTGGATGGGAGCTGATCAAGGTCAGCCACAGAGCCAGGCCACATTAGCTGAGTTAGAAGGATGTGCTGACTTCCATTTCAAGCCACAGGGCCCAGCAGCAAACTGCAGGGAAGCAGTGGCAGCCATGGTGTGACCTGTTGTGCTACCGTCATTCTTGTCAGCATCACCATCATCACCATTAGACCTTTATGAAGTGCCAGTGTGTGGAGTTCCCCCATGTGCCACTGCAGGCAGATAGGTAGCTGTGTGCTTTAAATAACAGCTTTGTGTGGGGGCTGTGAGCTCAGGGGGCCCAGCTGTTATCCAAGGCAGGCCCACAAGTGTGGCGGCACAGGTGGCAAGAGGATAGTTGGTGGCTAGAGTAGGCTTTTGTCTGTGGTGCCATCTTAGCCCATGGCCCATTTCTCTGAGAACTGCCCCCAACTCTCACTTTCTGGGGTGGACAGTCATGTTTGTAAGGTATAATTTGGCTCTATGGCCATGCTTGAGTGGACCAAGAATGTACAGTTGACTGAAGTTGGGCCAGTCAGATGACCTTCCCAGAAGTTGGACTTGGGACTAAGACACTATAGATAGACTGGGTAAATAGGTAAACTTGGGAGCTGTGGAAAGCCATGTCTTAGTTTTATTTGATAAACCTCATAAGTCCTATGAGATAGTTCCTATTCTTATTTCTATTTTGTAGAAGAGGAAATGGAGTCACAGAGAAGTAAAGCAATTCACCTAAGGTCATCTAGTTGGGTAGTGGCAGGCCAGGCATGAACCCTAGTGTCATGAACTCATGTCTCTAGCCAATATACAACTGTCTTTCTGAGAAAGAGGAAGGAAGACAACAGGCCTATGGAGAAATGCAGATCAAAGACGGTGAGGTTGCAGAGAAGGAGGAAGGAGGGGAAGAATAAGACTGATTGATGAAGAGAGGAGGTGCCTTGATCCTGTAGCTTTCTGACTCCAGGGTCCAGACCTTAGTGATTGCACTTTCTACTGTTGGGCTTTGAGAAGTATCTCTGTGTCCTTATAAATTTTGTGCACAAAATAGTTTCAATGAATGTTCATTAATTATAATAAAAAATGTTGAGGAACCGAATACACCATAACAACTTATTTAAAAAGACTGGGTCATCTATTAGTCTTTGTATTTCCAGGTATCTCCACATTATGTGTAGGTAGCCTCTAGGCTGGTGGAGGAGAAAGGCAAGTAAACCAGTGATGGTAGCATAGTGTGACAAGCTCTCTGAGAGGTAAGCATAAGTTGCTATAGAAACAGAGGTATGGGAAAAAAAAGAATGGGGTAGGTGTGGGGAATCAGAGATGATGGCTTCTCAGAGAGGGTCTATTTGAGCAGTTTTTGGAAAATAAGTAGGATTTTGCTATATGAAGAATGGACAGAAGGAAGGGTGTTCCAGATAGTGAGAATGGTGTGTGGAAAAAAAAGAAAACCTATGATCTATTTTGGCAAGGATGAGCAATTAAGTGTGATGGAGAAGAGGAAGGAAATGGGATAGATTATGCAGCTGGAATTCTTGGGTGGACCAGACCATATGGGTTTCCAGTGCTAAGCTGTGGAGTTTGAACCTTATTCTATAAACTAGCAGTTCATTTACTACCGGGCTCCTTCTCCTTCTCCTTCTCCAACTTAAAAACATTTAGATTTTCAAATGGGAAAGATCGCATTCTAACAATGTTAACGATAAATTTAGAAAAAAATACCAAATGCAGAACCCCAACACCCAACACTACTGTTTTCATTTTTGCACATTATCTTCCAGTTGTTCTCACACATGCCTGTTTTTGTACATGGTGGCATTCCATCCACATATCATTTTCACTCCCCAATAGATCAAAAAGGTTTTCTAAGTTTCTATGTTGTCCTCTCCTAATTATTATAACATCATGATAAGGACACAAGCTTTCTGAGGTGCCACACTGCTCCAGGCAGTAGCATTAAGTTCTGGTCATTAAGTTCTTGACCTGAAGATCCTGCTTTTGAGTAACTCTGGATCTCGGTGTGATACTTCTGCCGAAGATTTAACCATGCGCATTTTAAAGCATGTGGCTTTACTATCATTTATGGAAAATGTATTCAGTTCTTTAAAGATTCATTGAGTAATTTTTTTATCTCTTCTATACTCATTGTCTCCTTGGCCCCGCCCCAATTATAACTGCTCTGTGCCTAGAAATGGCCATATCTTCATGTGCTTCTTGTATGTTCATGCATTAGTACTTACCTAGTGTCTTTTTCATATCTTATGCTCCAAGTACCCTGGAAGCCATTTGATGTTTAACCATAAACAGGCTCTGAATCAAGCTCGTGAGCCGGGTTAATTTGATTATGAAACATTATCTTGATTGTGGCAAGTGTCCAGTTGTCGTCTTTTTAATGATGCAGGCCTCCACAGCCTAAACTAATTACAAACCAGCTCCAGCCCAGGGAGGGTTGCATTGCCTAACCAGCCTCCTCAAGCTAGCCCCGAGTGTGTTGGTGATGTGATCACATTTGCTTTTCCTTCCTCTGGCCTGTGGATATTGTCAATGTCATTCTCTTTCCCTTCCTGCTCTTGTGTTAAAGAAAATAGGGGTGATTGGCCAAAATTGTTCTTAAATTAAATTTTGCCTCCTACCTCCAGCATGACCATGAGTCTTCAAATGAAAAATGCAGATAATTGTGCAATCAGATTTACATTTTGGTCTGTAATGAGTTTAGCTTATCATGTTTTAGTTTCTCCCCTTTATGAGGCTTTGTTGACTTAATTTAGCTCTGTGGTTTGGGTGGTATTTTGTTGTTGTTTTTTGCTCCAATCTTCATATCTAAAAGACCTTATTTTTTTCATTCCCAGTCTTATTGGTATAAATAAAAAACTTAAAGAAGTATGTTCATTAAAGAGTTTAGAAGTGCTCCATTATCCATGTAATGAAGAAATGGTAAAGCTAAGTAAACTTTATTCTTTGGAAGCCCTCATATCTGATTTAAGTGTGTGTGTGTGTGTGTGTGTGTGTGTGTGTGTGTGTGTGTGTGTGTTTAGACACAAGTATGCAAGTCTGGATTATTGACACATACTCAAAATGGAGTCGATTGTTACCCCATGTGATGCAGGCATTCTCGGGGTCTTAGGACCTGAGCGTCTGAAACCCACTGTGGGTTCTTGGCTTCGTGCAGGAAAGAATGCAAAGACGAGCCAGCACAGAGTCTAAAGTGAAAGTGAGTTTATTGGTGAAGCAGTGAGACAGAGAATGGGCTACTCCACAGACAGAACAGCACCTTTTTAGTGGAATTTTCTTTCTTTATTGAAGTTAATTTAATTGGGGGTAGGGTATTCATTGTTGGGGAGGAATTTAGGATCTTCCCAGGAGTGGGGTACGGATTTCTCAAGGGAGTTCTGTTGCCTTTTTTGTGTCATTATATGGTCTTTCCCATCGTGGCATAGGGTGTTTTGGGGTGTGTGGTTTAGCATGCTAATGTATTACAATGAGACTAGAGGTGAAATTAGTCACCTTGTTGGATCAAGCTGGTCTGCTGGTTTTAAGCCATAAGTCTGTTGGGGGTTGGTCTTACCATCTTCTTTGACAGCTCCTGGAGCTTTTATTGGTTGCAGCTGTCCTGCCTCTTCCCTATGTCAATAGTCCTTATACATTAAAAAAAACTTGTAGCCTCAGTTTTCTCTCTTTAAAATGGGGACAGCCGAAACCGGTTTGGCTCAGTGGATAGAGCGTCGGCCTGCGGACTCAGGGGTCCCAGGTTCAATTCCGGTCAGGGGTCCCAGGTTCGATTCTTGGTTGCGGGCACATCCCCAGTGGGGGGTGTGCAGGAGGCAGCTGATCGATGTTTCTCTCTCATCGATGTTTCTAGCTCTCTATCCCTCTCTCTTCCTCTCTGTAAAAAATCAATAAAATATATTTAAAAAAATAAAATAAAATGGGGACAATAATAGTTCTTACTATATACAATTACAGAGATAATTTACTTTATTATGTTGCAAAGTGCCTGGCACATAATAAATGCTCAATAAATATCTACAGGTAATATCATGGCTCTTGTCCTGCAGGAATGCAAAGCTTTCTTTATGCTCTTAACTTCACACTACTAATAAATCCTAAGTTAGTATCTTTATAAAGAGGCCAAAAGCATTGTGAGAAAGCTAAAACCTTCAAAAAATGCTCAAGCCATTTTCTCCGAGCCTCCCTTCCCTGCTTACTCAGCCTGGGCTGAATGCTTAGTCATTTCCACCTAGTTCTCACCAATACTACCTTTGTGGCAGATTCCCCTGGTGGCCACAGTCCCTGTCTCTGATCTCAATTGCATCTGTGGTAACAAGATTTGTCATTTTCTAACTCTAGCACCTGCTCTTTATCTCCTTTCTTCCCTAGGACCATCTCTCAGGCTGGAAGCCTGCTTGGCCTGGGCCACAGAGGAGCCTGGAAGAGTGGGGGAATAAATGTCCTCAGGGGCCTCATCACCCACTGGGCTTTGGGACATGTGAATAAATGCTCCCGCCTTCCATTCTTCAGGTGCATAATTCTGGATGTGTTCTGTACACTTCTTAGGAGGTCCTGGCCAATCAAGCCCCTTGCTTTCAGTGGTACTCTTGATACTGCAGCCTTCTATTGGATTTTACTCCCTTCCTGTCTTGCTCTGTATTCCCTTATCCCTGCTTCCTGGAACCACCTCCCAAATAAACTCATGCACTTAAGCCTTTGTCTCAGGCTCTGCCTTCAAGGGAACCCAACCCATGACAGCCCTGGAATCTCCTTCCTCCTGATGTTTCTAGGCCCTGCCGATGTTACCTTTAGCCCTGCATTATGTCTGTTTCCTTTCTAGCTTACTGGGAAGAGATATGCCGTGGATTTTCATGGCCCAACTCTTCTTTGATCTTGAGCTTATCTCCTCTTTAATCCTCTGGGCCCTTAGACTGTTGGAACTTGTTTACGTCTACTCCTCCAAGGTAGAGCTCTTGGCTCATAGTCGGAGCTCAACAACTACTTACTGAATGAGTGAAAACAATGAATTATTCCCTTTCTCCTGCATGTTTTTAGTCTCCTTCTGTCCACACATGGTGTTTTCATCATTGGTTGTTCTTTTAGACTTTATTTCTGAAAGTCCAGAGATTTTTTGCTTTGGAAGTAAACATCATGGCCTGAGTCACAAAGCCCACCTCTTTTTTTAGGCCTACAAGCCAACTCACCCCTTGGCAATATTGGAGCTTGCTGAACACTTTCTCTTTTTTGAACTTTGCCTCTCTTGGTCTGTTGAAATCTAATTTTCCTGGTTCTTCTCTGAATTCTCCCATTTCTCCTTCCTAAGTTTTTGCTGGCTGGTTAGCTGATGCTACACTTGGCTTCTCCAGAGCTCTTTCTTTGATTCTTGCTCGCTCTCTCTCTTTTTGGGAATTATATGTTTAGCCTGAGTAAAGCAGATGATTCCTAAATCTGTAATTTCCAGATTGACTCTCCTGGGTTCAAAGCTTTTGGAAATCTCCACCTGGAATTCTTGCAGATATACAAGCTGGAATACATTCCCTTCTCCTTATTTTCACCTCTTCCTCTTTTCCATACCATGGCTTAGTCAATAGGCTCACCATTTACCTGGTATAACAGCCTTCCTGGGTCCTTAACTGCCTTCCATTGTTTCCAAGAAATAATTTTTGAGTTTCTGTTTTGAGCCAAACACTGTACAGGGCCCTGCGGATACATGAACAACCATATAGATCCTCAAGAGGCTCATAGTCTGGTAGCAAATAAATATATTAATCTGATTTCTCTCACAAATACAGTTTTACAAACTAAGGTAAGTGTGGTGGAAGTGAAAAGGAAAATGGGGGGATCTTGCAACCTAGTTCAGTATCTGGTTAAAACTGTAGTCTTACTTCCCCACTCTGACTGACTTGGGCAGAGCTGCAGAGCCTAACCCCAGGGCCCCGCCACAGCTGACTCGGGCAGAGCTTCGGGGACCCTCAGGGGCCTGCCACAGTAGGAGGTATATAGGTCAGAGTCTATCCACGAGTTCAGTTCAGGCTTTGGATCTGGAATTCCCCTGGACCAGCAGATCTGTGAAATAAAGGTTTAAACTTTCCTCCCTCAGAGTGCTTGCTGATCCTTCTCCCATGCATTCTGCTTGCTGATCATTCTCCCATGCATTCTGCCACAACAGAAGAAGAGTCCAATGTTCTTTGAGAGCATGTCGCAGAAAGGCTTAATTTATTCCTGAAGTTTGCACAGCTTCCTTTAGGAAGAGTAGCATTTGCTCTGAGATCTAAAGGATGAGTAGGAATTAATAAAGAGAGAGGAACTTTTCCCTCTTTATCACTATGCACTGTAGTCACCAAGTCCCTTCATTGTGCCTGTGAAATGCCTCAGTTTTTCTATTTTCTGTTCTCAACCTGGTCTATTGCCATTCTACCTCCACACCCCCTTCCCATGCATTCATTTTCATGTTGCTGCCAAAGTGCTTTTACCAAACACAAATCTGACCACAGATTTACTTCAAGCTAAAAACCACTGTAGCTCCCCAGTGCTTCCAGGGTAAAACCACAACCATCTGGCATTGCAGTCAAAGACTTTCCAAATCTGGCCTTTGTTTCATCTCCTGGCACTTCTCAGCACATGGCCACTATGGACTCTCAGTTTCCTGGAGTTAGTCACCATGTCTGTGAGGCTTTTCTGTCTCAGCTCATTCCTTTGTCAGCTTTGAGTTCCTCTATCCTTTGCACCTGATCAGCTCCTACTGATATCCCCCCCAAGTGCATGAATTTCGTGCACTGGGCCTCTAGTATGCATATAAGTTCTTTGGTTAATCCCTTCTCACCCTATCCCCACCCCGGTCTCGCCTCTGAGATTCCTCAGTCTGTTCCATGCCTCTGTGTATTTGTATTTGCACATTTCTCTCCTGGAGCTATGAACCTAGAGCATGTGTTCCTCTGGGATCAAGACTGTGCTGTGCTCATCTCTCCTTCCCAGGTGTTCAGTAAATATTTGTGATTTAATTGTCCAGGTGTAAATAGAGTAAGGGAGGCAAAGACATTGGTGGATGGGAGGAGAGCTGAAAGAAAAAAGCCAGACCTTTTCTAATTATACTAGAGACCCAGTGCACGAAATTTGAGCACTCCTGGGGCGGAGGGGGGGGGGGCGTGTGTGTGTGTGTCCCTCAGCCCAGCCTACGCCCTCTCAAAGTCCAGGAGCCCCACAATCAAACACCCCAAAGAGGTAGGTCCTGCCCACCCAGCTGGGGCTCCTTGATTGATTACGCCCTACAGAGGGAGGCCCCGCCAACCTGCTGCAGCACCACCAGTCGGTGGCCTGGGCCTCCTTCTTTGGGGCCATTGTGGAGCACCCCTGATTGATCACCCCACCAACTGGTGGCCTAGGCCTCCCTCTGTGGGGAAATCATGGGAGAAGTATTGCCACTCTGGCTGGGCTCCTGACCAATCACATCGCACCTGCCTTGGCTGGTCTGGTGCCAGTGGGTGTCATAGCATGGTCATCCAGACGGTCATTCTACTGTTTGACCATTACTCTTTTATTATTATGGATGAACTGATGATTCCAAGCAGGGCTTGACCAAGACATACATGTAGGACCCAGCCAGAGTGGCTCACTTGGTTGAGCTCACTTGGTTGAGCGTCATCCTGTGCACCGAAAAGTTGCCAGTTGGATTCACCGGTCAGGGCACATACCTGGGTTGTGGGTTCTCTCCCTGGTCAGAGCACATATGGAAGGTAACGGATTGATGTTTCTCTCACATCAATGTTCCTCTCTCTCTCCTTTCCCTCCTTCCCTCCCTCCCTTCCCCTTCTCTAAGAATCAATGGGAAAATATCCTTGGGTGGGGATTAATAACAACAACAGATAATGAAAGGGTCAGGGGGAACTTAACATTTTTCCTTTCCCAGTCTTACTATGTTTTTATTTTCCCTGATTTCTGTAAACAATGATAATGGGAAGTGACTAATGATCAAATAATTTCTTCCATGTTTGCCTTGTTTGGAGGTGTGCTGTAAATTTAGAACTGCTGACTCTTTGGGGAAATGGTAAGAAAGCAGCGTTGGGAATTTTATATGAAAGCTCTTAGATCTTTGTGGAGGAAGTGCAGCACAGAGCAGCAGGGCTCGTGAGTAACACGACACATGGAGTTATAGGAAGTGGCGGAAACAGAGGTTCTTTTTTGCAGAGGAAGAAGCTTTCCTTGGACATACTTTGCTAGAAATAATATCTCCCTTCTCTGATTTCCTGTAGCATTTCTTTATATCTTTCTTATGGCTTGCATTGCTTCTTATACTATATTGTGGTTATTTTTATAGTTAGCATCTTTCTTCCTAGACTGTGGTTTTTTTGAGGAAGGGAATATTGTCTCATGTGCTTTGACAACTCCATGGCACCTTGCATAGAGCCTAAATGCAGTAATTAAAAAATATTCATGTTTCTGGAGTTTCCAGATACTCTCTCATTTATGCAGTACTGTTTCATTTGAATATTTTACTGTAAGCATGATTTACCATGCAATCAGGGGGAAAAAGATATAAAAATTTTCTGAATGATTAAATGGATAAGTGAATGATTAAGAATTCAAGGCTGCTAAGGAAATTTGGAAGCAAGATATCATTTACTGAATATCTAAAGCACCGGTTTTCCAAGAAGTATAACATTTTTTATGCTTATTATCCTAATTACTTTTGCAGTATTTTGATGAAATGGAGGGGCATTGGTGTATAGAGTAGCTGAGATGGCCAAAGTGCAAGTCTCTCCCCTCTTGATTCTATACAGTTTCTCTAAGCTTCAAAGATCTTGCTTTGGATTTGTTTCTTTTGTCCAGATATTCACAAAGTTTTAAGGCAGCAGAGAGATTATTATTTACATTTATCCATGTGGTGTGAAAAAGTGAATTTATCATTTCTCTTGGGCTCTAGAGCAGAGTCAGTTCACTGAGGGAATCTGGTTCATTCATTCCTGAGCTCCAACATGCTCTTAAGTTCTCATCCACTTGAGGTCCTTCATCTCTATGTAGTCCATCACCAAGGAGTCACACATAGAGCCAGAACAAAAACCACGCTGGAGAAGAACATGCTGGTATTCATTTTATTTTTAATTGAATTGGGGTGACATTGGTTAATAAAATCACATACGTTTCAGGCATACAATTCTACAATACATTATCTGAATATAGTATTGTGTGTTCACCACCCTAAGTCAAGTCACCACGTATCCCCTCATTGCTGTTTTATGTCCCACCCCTTCCCTCTGGCAATCACCATACTGTTGTCTGTGCCCTTCTTTTTTTTTTTTTTTCCTTTGCTTAATCCCTTCACCCTTCTCACCCAGTCCCAACTGCCTCCCCTCTGACAGCTATCAGACTTTTCTCTATCTATGAGTGTGTCTCCACTTTGTTTGTTAGTTTATTTTATGGATTTTATTCCACATATAAGTGAAATCATATGGCATTTGTCTTTCTCCAACTGGCTTATTTCACTTAGCATAATGTTCTTCAGGTCCATCCATGTTGTCGCAAAGGGTAAAATTTCCTTCTTTTTTATGGCTGAGTAGCATTCCATTGTATAAATGTACCACAGCTTTTTTTTTTTATCCACTCATCTACTGATGGGCACTTGGGTTGCTTCCAAATCTTGGCTATTGTAAATAAAACTGCAGTGAACATAGGGATGCATATATTCTTTCAAATTAGTGTTTTGATTTTCTTTGGATACCAGAGGCCCGGTGCATGAAATTTGTGCATTGGGGGGTGGGGGGGTCGTGGGGGGGGGTCCCTCAGCCCGGCCTGTACCCTCTCCAATCTGGAAGCCCTTGGGAGATGTCTGACTGCTTCTCACAGTCCAGGAGTGCTGGCTCCTAACTGCTCACCTTCCTGATCGCCCCTAAACCCTCTGCCTGCCTGCCTGATTGCCCCTAACCACCTCTGCCTGCCTGCCTGATCGCCCTTAACTGCTCCCCTACCAGCCTGATCACCCTTTCAGGGGTGCTTTGCTCTTGTGTTCTTTCTTTAGCCAAATATGTTATATTCCCTTGAACTTTTAGGGTAGGGCTTACTCCTCCCCTTCTTGAGATATTTAAGACTCCTCCAAGGTCTATCCTGACCATCCCATTCAAGTTGCAGCCTCTCTCACTGCCCACCTCGGATTCCCCACTGTTTTTCTCTATAGCCCCAATCACCATCTAACATGGTATATATTTTACTATTTATTTTGTTTTATTGTTTATCTCCTCCAACTAGAAATGAGACCCAGAAGGCATGAAGATAAGTACTTTGGTTTGGTTTTTGTTTTCTGTCTTGTTTATTGCTGGACCCTAGTGCTTAGAATGGTGTCTGAACAGAGTACATGCTTGATAAATATTTGAAGAATGAGTGAAAATGTAGCTGTGAACTGAAGTGGGGGCAGCGGTTCAGCCTTTGAGTCTGTCCTGTGGAAGTAGCATCTTTTAAAGGTGATAAAATGGTGTTTGCTAAGACTGATTGGAAATTAGAAGCTGAAACATGAAAACAAGTGGCCATTTCCTTCAGCCACAGCAGCCGTTCCCCCTGGCTCTACCCTTTGAAGGTAAGACTTGGCTTAACGCTGGATTGATCATTTACTTAATACTCAGAGTGGTAGCTGTCAGTCCAGTTACTTTATCTATAAAATGGAATCAGTGATAACTACTTCACAGTGTCCTGTGGATGGAAGATGATTAGGTATGTCGAAGGCCTACTATATTGCTTGAGACCCTATAAATATTAAGCATTGCTATTGTTGTTTTAAAAATATCCTTCAAAGATTATCACTCTTTCCATCCATGTCCCTTTTTCTCCACTCCCTAAAATTCTGATTGCTCCACCATCTTTCCTTTTCACAATTAACTCTGGTCTAAAACAGGGGACATTGGACTACATAGTTTTAAAGAGTTTTAACCTCATAGTTTTATTGTTCATCTCTTGAGGAAGAGATAATTGTCAGAATGATTTTTATAAACTCTTGAAAAAATTTTAAGCCACGACTAGAGTTGTGTGGTTTGATTTTCAGTGTTTTGGGGTCATTTACTTCTAGGTTCTTCCTACCTGCTTGGGAATTTCAGAATTCCCATTGCATTATTCATGAATTATTTATGGAGGATGATTACATATTTATCAGAAAAATATAATTAGAGTGAACAAGAACCTTTTTTCTTAGTCTTTTACTTCATTTTTGACAAATAATTTTGGAGGCCTATTGTATTCTACATTTTCAAGCATTCATATTGCCTACCATGAGGTAGTTTCAGCTACCTTTTCTTGTAGTAAAAATATTTTGATTGAATAGGTTAAAATATCAACTTGTTCATGCATTCAAATGTATTAATTTTTTGCTTCTTGTTCAGTTAAAAATCCCAATTGTAATGGTACTTCTTAAATGCAAGTGATTTCTTATTTCTGTGTATAAACTAGTGTTCCATGAATCAAAGGTGTTTTTTTCTTCTTTGACAATTCCAAGGGAAAAATCTTTCTTTTGTACTACATTAACCTCATTCTGTATTTATATTAAACAATATTCTTTGGAGAAAGAAAGGTTTGGTATACTTAGTGAATTATGTTCCCTCCTAGAGGCATTGCAGACTGTTAATGCTCAGAGGAACCCAGCGGTTGTAACTGATGAAACATCAGCATGTAGGCTATAAAATAAAAAAGAAGTAATTGGGGACATGTTGGGAGCTGGCAAATGGAAAACACTAGCAGATGTAGAACTGAAAAGAGAAAAGAAAATTTAAAAAAATCACATTTACTAGAAGAGGAACTGCACAGATGGATGATAGAAGTCAACACTTCATTCAGATAGGAAATGGATTAGAAATTATAGTTCCATTTCTAGTATTTAAAGGAATACTTGAACTCTCACAAATAGCCATATAAAAATTGCTTTTACATTAACCACATATGCCTGAGATGGATGTTTGTAAGTATACTTTTCGTCCCCTTAAAATATAGTTTAGACATTGCTGGAGTTAACTTGTACCTCTTTGTAAGAGGTGATTTTATGCATCTCTTTTCAATCCCCTTTTCAGTGAAAGCATGTTGATAGCTTGAAACCATCCATGGTGACAGTATTTACACCATAGAAATTTGCAAACACTATGATAAATGTGTCTCCCTAACCCCCAGCCAATTGTTAAACCTTTACCACCATGCTACCATATATGGGGTAGAGGAGCTGGGCTTGAGGAGAGATGAAACATTCAAAGAAGGATTCTCTGCCTGGTTAGTGTGATGGGAAGTCTAGACCACAGGTCTCTTCTTTTTTTATGTACAATATCATGTCATCTGCAAATAAGGACAGCTTCACTTCTTCTTTTCCAATTTGGATGCCTCTTATTTCTTCTTCTTGCCTAATTGCGATAGCTAATACTTCCAGTACTATGTCAAACAGGAGTGGTGAGAGTGGGCATCCCTGTCTTGTTCCTGTTCTTAGGGGAAATGGTTTTAGTTTTTGCCCATTGAGTATGATGTTTGCTGTGGGTTTATCATAAATAGCTTTTATTATGTTGAGGTATGAGCCTTCTATTCCCACCTTGTTGAGAGTTTTTATCAAGAAAGGGTGTTGGATTTTGTCAAATGCTTTTTCTGCATCTATTGATATGACTATGTGATTTTTATCTCTCAATTTGTTTATGTGATGTATCACGTTTATTGATTTGCGGATATTGTACCATCCTTGCATTCCTGGAATAAATCCTACTTGGTCATGGTGTATGATCTTTCTGATGTACTGCTGGAGCCGATTTGCTAGAATTTTGTTGAGGATTTTGGCATCAATGTTCATGAGGGATATTGGCCTGTAATTCTCTTTCATTGAGTTGTCTTTATCTGGTTTTGGTATTAGGGTGATGCTGGCTTCATAGAAGGAGCCTGGAAGTGTTCCTTCCTCTTGAATTTTTTGGAATAGTCTGAGGAGGATAGGTTTTAGTTCTTCCTTGAAAGTTTGATAAAACTCTCCTGTGAAGCCATCTGGCCCCGGGCTTTTGTTTGCCGGAAGCTTTTTGATGACTGCTTCAATTTCTTCCATAGTTACTGGCATGTTGAGCTGTTTAGAATCTTCCTGATTGAGTTTTGGAAGGTTATATTTTTCTAGGAATATGTCGATTTCCTCTAGGTTGTCCAGTTTGTTGGAATAGAGTTGTTCGTAGTATTTTGTAACAATCCTTTGTATTTCGTCGGGATCTGTTGTTATTTCACCTCTTTCATTTCTGATTTTGTTTATTTGGGTCCTCTCTCTTTGCTTCTTGGTGAGCCTGGCTAGAGGTCCATCAATCTTGTTTATCCTTTCAAAGAACCAGCTCTTGGTTTTGTTGATCTTTTGTATTGTTTCTTTGGTCTCTATGTCGTTTATCTCCGCTCTGATCTTTATTATTTCTTTCCTTCTGCTTACACTGGGCTTATCTTGTTGCTCTCTCTCTAACTCTTTGAGTTGTTGGGTTAGGTAATTTATTACCATTGTTTCTTGTTTTTTGCAGTAGGCTTGTAGAGCTATGAACTTCCCTCTCAGGACTGCTTTCGCTGTGTCCCATAGATTTTGGATTGTTGTGTTTTCATTGTCGTTTGTTGCCATGATGTTTTTTTATTTCTTCCTTGATGTCTTTGGTAACCCAGTCATGGTTTAATAGCATGCTGTTTAGTCTCCAAGTGTTTGATTTCTTTGGGTTGTTTTTATTGTAGTTGATTTCCAGTTTTATGCCACTGTGATCTGAGAAGATACTTGATATGATTTCTATCTTCTTGAATTTGGAGAGACTTTGCCTATGTCCTAACATATGGTCTATCTTTGAAAATGACCCATGTGCACTTGAGAAGAATGTATATTCTGTGGCTTTGGGGTGAAATGTTCTGAAGATGTCGATTAATTCCATCTGTTCTAGTGAGTCATTTAGGATTGATGTTTCTTTGCTGATTTTTTGTTTAGAGGATTTGTCAAATGGTGATAGTGGGGTATTGAAGTCTCCTACTATGATTGTATTACTGTCAATCTCTCCTTTGATATCTTCCAGGAGTTTTTTAATGTATCTTGGTGCTCCTGTATTGGGTGCATATATGTTTACCAGAGTTATTTCTTCTTGTTGGATTTCTCCCTTTAGTATTATGAAGTGGCCTTCATTATCTCTTGTTATGTCCTTCACTTTGAGATCTAATTTGTCAGATATAAGTATTGCAACCCCAGCTTTTTTTTCATTTCCATTTGCCTGGAAAACCTTTTTCCATCCCTTTACTCTCAGTCTGTATGCATCCTTTTTTTTGAGGTGGGTTTCCTGTAGACAGCAGATATCTGGGTTTTGTTTTCTTATCCAGTCTGTTACCCTGTGTCTTTTGATTGGGTCATTAAATCCATTTACATTTAAAGTTATTATTGATAGGTACTTATTTGACGCCATTTTTATTCTATACCCCTGTGTACCTTCTTTGCTTCCTATTTCTTTCTTTTTCTTTTTCTTTTTTTTTTTTTACAGCAGACCCTTTAGCATTTCTTTCATTGCTGGTTTGGTGGTGATAAACTCCCTTAGTCCTTTTTTGTCTCTGAAGCTCCTGATTTCACCTTCAATTTTGATTGATAGCCTTGCTGGGTACAGTATTCTTGGATTTAGACCCTTCCTTTGCATGACTTGGTATATTTCATTCCATTCCCTTCTGGCCTGATGAGTTTCTGTTGAGAAATCAGTTGCTAGTCTGATGGGGGTTCCTTTGTATGTAACTGTCTGTCTCTCTCTGGCCGCTTGTAAGATTCTTACTTTGTCGTTAGTGTTTGCCAACTTAACTATAATGTGCCTTGGCGTCGGTCTTTTGGGGTTCATTTTGCTTGGAACTCTGTGAGCTTCTTGGATTTGTGTGGGTTTTTTCTTCCCTATATCAGGGAAGTTTTCTGTTATTATTTCTTCAAACAGGTTTTCTATTCCTTGCTCAGTTTCCTTTCCTTCTGGCACCCCTATTATCCTGATGTTGTTTTGTTTTGTATTGTCCCGAAGTTCCCTTACGCTCTCCTCAATCTTTCTAATTTTTGTTTCTAGAAGCTGTTGTAATTGGGTATTTTTTTCCATCTTGTCTTCTAGCTCACTTATGCGGTCCTCTGCTTCATCTAGTCTACTCTTGATGCTTTCTATTGAGTTCTTTACAGCAGAGATGTCATTTTTCATTTCTTCTTGGTTCTTCTTCATTTCTTCTTGGTTCTTACTCATATTGTCGAATTTGTCTTCCATCCTTTTCAGCCACTTTATGACCATTTCTCTGAATTCTTTCTCTGATAGGTTGTTTGCCTCTAAATCGTTTACTTCCTTTTCTGGTGATGCCTGCTTCTCTTTCCTGTGGGGGCTGTTTCTTTGTCTCCTCATGGTCTCTCTTCTCCGGATGTCTGGTTATATAGATTTCTCTCTCTGGCGTTGATTTAAAGGTATAAAATACAACACAACCAGGCACAACAGACAAGGCACTGAACAGAATTGTATTCACGATATTAATAACCACCAATAAAGGTAACCACCAGAGAAAGACAAATTAGGGAATAGGAGTGGAAGAGGGAGAGTAAAAAGAAAGAACAACAACGAAAAAAAAAAACAAAAAACCAAGAGTGTGAATCTGAACTTGGGAAAAGAGCAGAAAGAAAGAAAAGAAAAAGAAATAACAGAAAAGAAAAAGAAAAGAAAAAAAAGTAAGAGAGACAAGAATGATACTAAGAGAGAAAAGGGGAACAAACTATATATATGGGGAGTAAACTCCACTAGAACAACCACTATTCCCAGCAAATTCCAGCAACACGAGCCTGGAGATTAATACAAACTGCAACAGCAGCTAATATCAAGTGAGGCAAGGGAAAACAAAAGTAAAAAACAAACAAAAACAAAGCAAACAAAAGAACCAACCAAACCAACAAAAAGAATAATCAAAACATTCTCATAAAAAAGCATAAAAATTCAATCTAATCAACATTCAAGCAAACAACAACAAAAGGCCCGAGAGAAAAATAATTTTTTTAAGGTAGCGTAGAGAGAGGTTTGTATGGATTTGGAGCAGGGGGTTGGGAATTAGATATATAAGTAGGGTGAAGTTTTAGCAGGGAGTAAACTGAAAAAGTAGGGAAAATCTAAAGCCAGAAAGGGTTAAGATAAACTGGGGACCAAAAGGGGAAAGGTTAGGAGGAGAGTGATGGTATAATGTTAGCTTTGAGATAGGGTAAAGCGATTGTAAGGGAAAGATACAAATCGAATGTAGGACACTAATCCAAAAATAAAAGAAAGAGAAAATCAAATGACATTAAAAAAAAAAGTAAAATAATAGTAATAATAGTGCTGATTGAAAATAAAAATGTAATAATTAAAAAGGTGAAAATCGAGTGAGGAAAAAGAAAAAAAATTAGTTTCTTAAGTAAAAGATGCAAAAAATGAAAATAAAAAAATATGAGAATAAAAAATTTAAAAAATTGAAAAAAGAATTGAAAATTAAAAAATAGGAAGACTAAAATGTGCAGTAGCGGCTGTCATTCACTTCCTCTATTATTCTGTTTGGTACGCCTTTTTCCCAGTCTGGGCGGTATTTCAGTTCAGCTTCATTCCAGGGCTCCTCAGTGTTGGAAGCCAGTCCTGCTTTTTAAGCCAGCCGTGTCTTAATTTCTCGTATTTATTTTTGATTACACCAGAGACAATTAGCGTTTCAGCCCCTGGGTGGCAGTGTTTCTGAATTGACTTCCGGGCCTCTCTAGCTCTTTTTTTTTTTTTTCCCCCTCTATGGCACTCACTACCGGTTTGTGGAGGTGTGCGCCTCAGAGCTGCCTCTCTGATGGTCACACGCAGCTCTGGTCCCCAGGTTCCGAAAAAACACCTTCCCCCTGCAGTCTTTCAGGGTTTCCACCTGGGTTTTTCTATGTATTGGGCTTAGCAATCAGAGTTGGAAAGAGCCCAGGTGTGCGGACCGTGGGTCTGTGCGCCAGACCAAGGAGCCTGCACTCCTTTGAAAACTCCTAGTCTGACCCTCCTCGTCAGATTGAAATGAGTTGCTTTCAAGAGGTCACTTCTGTTAGCAGCTCAGAAGACCCCCCTCCTCATTCACGGATCATGGCAGTTCCAACTGCCGCTGATTTTTCTAGGCACAGACCTCCCGGCTCCTGCAGGTCCTGCGGCTGCCGCACTTCCCTCACCCAGCGCCTCCCTCACCCACCGCGGGGATCAGAAACCGCAGCTTATTTCAGACGAAATCTGACTTTTCCGTGGTGCAGTGAAGAGTTTCTTTGAATCCGAATGTTTGCGCTGATACGGGACCGTTGGTCTGGTGCTCCCAGCAGCTCAGTGTTTGCAGTTGTCGCAGAAAGTCAGGTTTCCACTAAAATCCTCCTTTCCTTGCAAGATGGCGAGGCGCCCGGCGAGCCCGCAGCTCCAGGAGGGGACTCAGCCCCTGTGGGTGCTGCGCGGTCAGAGGAACACTGCCCAGCACTCCCCCGCCTTCTCCTGGAGTCCAGCTGTCCCTTGGCTTGCCCACATACACTCCCTCTGCGAGCCTCTGCTGCTCCAACTCTCTGCCCCAGGAACAGACTCCAAACCCGACTCTATTCCGTCGCCATTTTTTCTCCTCTCCCACAGGTCTCTTCTTAATGCTGAATGCCTTTTGATACATAGGCCAGTGTTATGCCAGTGGGTTTTTAAATATAAAATTCTGATTCTAAAACACATTTTGACCCAGTAGTTACCCCCAACCCAGACTTAATATGTCTATACATTGTTGTCTATTGTGTAGGAGAAAATTCAACTATCTTTCTTTAGTTGTATGCTCCTTTTTTTTTTCATTCTACCTTTCTAACTTTGCTTTTCTGTTCACATAGTTCTGTATGCTCTGAATTGTGAACTTGGCAAGAATGGGCTGGTGGTTTAAGAAGAAACTAGATCCTATTGATTCTACATTCTTAACATATTTCTTCACACATTCTTCACATAACCTATTTTAGGAAGAAGGAGGTTAAAGAGATCCCTACACCATGACTACCTTCTGCTCCTGCTTCTTAATGTATTTGCTGAGTTCTTACCAAGTTTCATGTTAATATCTTACTATTTTAAAAATTGTTGAAAAAGTTCCATTTTGAAGAATGAATCCTGAGGACCTACTCATAGTTAGTGACTTCTAGAAACATCTCTGTAAATGAGAAGAGTCTCCTGACATTTTAGGTGGAGTTGGCTTGCTGAGAAAGATGAGGGAGATTTTACTCTCCAACCAGTGATTTCTGATTTGCTGTTAAGTAAACATTTCTCTGTAGCCTTTTGAGGTCAAGACTCTGAATTCAAATATGGTAATGTTTGCTCCATTGGAGGGCATGGTCTATAAATTGCCTTTCTATAGTGACCATCTAATAAAAACAGACTTCTGGGATTCACATACCCAAAGCACATCTACATATAATAATGTTTATTGAATGACTCCTTTGGAAATGACACCATACTAAGGATTTTACATAGTAGCCCACAATAATTTTATTGAATCCTTATAATAGCCCTTTAGATAGTGAACTGAGCTTAGAGTATTAAGTGACATGCCCAAATAGCAGAACCACCTCTTGATTCTGGTGACAAAGTAAAAAATTGAACTCAGGCCATTTGAATTTAGAGCTCATGCTCTTAGGTATGCTACTGAACTACCTCTTGTAGCTCTGTGGCTTTATGGGAAATTGACCTTGCTTTGCTTCGCCTCACTGGGAAGTTTTTGTGTAATTTTTGCAGAAATCTGTGCTTGTGGCAGAACTCTGAGGATTTGCACCAGAGAGCAGCCGTTCTCACAGCCTGGTGCAGTGAGAAGCAGGGCCAGAAGGGGCAAAAGTCTGAAAAGGGGAAAAATGCAGGCTGAGACAAATTCAGTATTCTGGAGTATTTGAAAAACAAATGGGGAAACTTATTTTCTACTGTAAGTAGGTTATTTTATTGTTTCTACTGATTTTCATTTTCATTTCTCAAGTCCAAGGAAGCCCAAATCCAAGGTCTATATTTGTAACCATTGATTGTGCTTCAAATAACCAATGACCAAATTACCAAGCCTAATCAGAAGATCTGTGGAGGTGTAGGCAGAAATAAAGAAACTATTTTGGGAAATGGTATGCTCTTATTGGCAAGAACAACAACAATAATGGCCAACACTTATTGTGAGATACTTTGATCTAGTCATTGCCCTTTCCAGAAGTCCATTGGACTGTGGATGGTTTTTGTAAGAAACTAAGCTCTCTTGAATGACCTGGCTGGTCATCTAGGGACACTGCTGATGTGAGGAGAGCCCACCGGGAGAGAAGGCTGCTAGTAGGATCACTGCTGTGGAGATAGGTAAATTGCAACTATCAGCCAACTAAATACAAAAACAGGTATAGATTTGGGACTGGTGACTTCAGTGACCTCTAAGAGGGGGGCTATGCCACCCTTCCCTGCAAAGCTGAAACAAAGATGCCCAATAAAAGGGTATTCCCTGGTTAGCATTCATCCTTTATTGGGCTATTTCATAATAAATGAAATTTTACCACCTCTAGTACCATTGATGGAGCCAGTGGAAGTAGGATCAAATTGATCATATATAACAGGGATAAGTCCTGCTTATAATTGGAATATCAGGGATTATAATAATTAATAAATAAATAACATTATTGAGCACTTAGCGTATGCAAGATGTGGTTCCATGTACTTTACATTTAATTCTCACAATGGCATTACAATAGACACAATGAGTCCTATTTTATGAGTGAGGAAACTGAAGCACAGAAAATCTAAGTTATTTGCCCAGAGTTACAAACTGGCAAGTGATGGAGATGAGAGTTGAGCTCAGGTAACTTGGAGTGTGGAACAGACTACAGGTGATGTAAAAAGTGGTACATGTAATATGTAGACAGCAGCCAATTTGCATGCCTGGAACTAGTGTCTCTTGGCCTTGATTTTGAAGAGAGAGTGACTTGTAGATGATCTAAGTTTAAATTCTAGGCCCTAGAAGCAGAATTGTCATTCCTTAGTCACAGTTTTAAAAGATCCTCTGGTAAACATAGGCCCTTCTTGCCATGCTCATGGCTCAGACTGTAGGTAGTGTCCACTGCGGCCAACCTCCCTGGGAATCTTCAGGAAGTGGCAATAACCAGGGAAAATGAACAGTAATTACCTGGCATTAAGTTGAGACCTTTTGTGTGAAAGGCATGTGAAGATAGGCCTTTCAGCGACTTAATGAGCCTTATCACGAGCCTTCAGCTTTTCTGAATGAATTTGGAGGTAATAAAATGTTGGACTTTACTTTCAAACCAAATTATACTACACTATCATTTTAAAAGACCTTTGGAGCAAGTGACTGAAAGTTGTTTTCCTCCTCTTCCCTGAAGATAGGATTAGTTTCTCCTTATTAATGAGAAACCAGAGTAATTTCAGTGGATGGCCAGTAAATAAAAGTATTTAATGAAATGAAACAGAATCTGATTTGTAAAATGAACTCAAAGGAGCACTGCATCCTGTTTGTCATCCAGAGCTTTGTTCCTTCACAAATGTAGCACTTCCCGGCTGATGCCAGGCACTGAGCTGGGCATTGAGTGGCACAGGTGATGCTGTAAGGAACCTGAAGGCATGGCTCATAGACAGCAGGTGGACAAATGAAAGGAAATAATCAGAGCTTTTGAAAAGTTCTAGGAAGGAACGATCAGGGAGCTGCCCTCACTAGGTCAAGACACAAGCTCAGCGAGATGACATTTTGCTGAGGCCACCTCTGAGCCACTCATCAGATAACATGAGCAATCAGTCAGTGCACATGTTTGTAGAAGAATGTGTCCTTTTCAGTGATGATGCATTCAGCCTTTCTGTACAGTTCTGTCCCTGTGGCATTCCTATGGCCTCTTACACATTCTCTTTGGTATCTAGGGCCATCCAGGGACTTTTTATACAAAATATGCAGGCACTTTTTCAGACTATATACTCACTCTTCCAAATCAATTTCTGGCATTGTATCTCATGGCTCATTTGCTGCAAAAGTAGGGTGATTTTAGTTAACATAGGAAGAAATTCAGGACAGAAATATGCCCCATTTCTTTCTGTGGTACATTTGATTGAGTAAACTGAATTTAAACAAAAAGTGCCTGCCCCTCAAGCAAGGTGACCTCTCCTGGGGGAATTAAATCATGCCTCCTGTTGCTTAAAAGATGTTGCTGCTCTAGACAAATGTTGAGAGGGACAGAAAGCATCATGGAGTCTACTATCCCATTGTACTCATCTTTTAAAATAATATAAGAGAATTCATTACCATATAGGCTTTAAGAATAAAATGCTGGAAGCTTTCTTTAAAGTTTGCTCATTATGGTTTTTGTACTGTAAACTATCTGGTAAATTTAATTTATATGCAGTTTTATTTAATAACTAGTGTTGATATTATGACTCATCACTCATTTACTTAATTAGTAACACAACTTTATGTATCAAAAATGTCCAATTTGCAAACTGATTTATTCAGTTAAATAAAATTATGTTTGTGGAAGATAAACTCCCCCCAGCCTCCTTAGATTTAAAGCATGCCTTTTAGTTTTTGTTCTTGAAAACCACCAAACATAAACCGGTGAGAGTAGCAAGGTGAGCACGTGCTAATATACAGCAGAGAAGGCCTTCATTTCTCACAGGCACCACTATGTACCGTAGTAACTATCTCTCATGAGAGAGAATGCAGTTAAAGACCACTTAATGTAATTTTAATATTAACATTATTATTAAGATACAGGATTTGGAGGAATGAAGAGTGACTTCCAGAGGTCACGACTCCTATTCCTGCACTAAGGAAAAACCTCCCTAGTCCATCTCAGATTAATTTCATGGTTCTCAACTTGGATAATGAATTTCACCCTGTATGCAGAGCTCTGGACAAGGGCATTCCCAAAGTCAGAGGCTAATTGAGGCACATTCATAGCACATAATTTTTCCTTCAATATTTGGGGGAATTAAGCACATATGTATTTGTATTAAAATCAGCCCATTACATTATGCAGTAGCATGCAAAACTTGCATGAATTTTTAAGATCCTAGGCTATGCTTAAAAAATTGTTTTCATTTGTAGAGGTAAGCTTAAAATTGCATCCCATCAGGACCCTAGGATCATTCTCTTCTGTTATTCTGAGCACTTCATTGGAAATATTTTAAAAACACTAGAAAAATTGATGGGCCGTTTACCTGTTGTAAATATTTTTTCTGCAATGAAATTCCAAGATTTTCCTCAGTCATTCCTTTTATCCTTGTTAGCATGGGTGGGAGAAAGTGAATGATATTACCCAACTGATTTTGTGCAGCTGATAAAATTCTAAAGTGATTATAAGTTGGCTTGATGTATAAAGTCCTTTGGCTGTTTAGAAGGTGGTCTTGTCCTGGACAAAAATGCCTCTCTCTTGGCTTGTGGAATTCTGTTATTGTTTCATTCATGCGGCTCTCATATTAAGACATTGCCTTTTCCTGTATTCAGCCCTCTTTTTTTATGCTCTTTTCTTTCCCACAAGTCATAGTGATCAGCCCAGACTTTTCCTCTGAGCTACATGCACTGTATATGGTTTCCTTATCATCTCATCTCAGCTGTCTCAAGGCATTTTGAAGAATGAATTCTTAGTTAGTGAATGGCACCTCCATCCATCTGTTGACACATGCCACAAACCTAGGAGTCACCCTAGGTCCCTACCTTGCCCTCACTCCCCAATCCATTTTATCATTGGACTATTTCTATTTCATTTTCTGAATATTTCTGGAATCTATTAGTTTCCTTTCCTATCTACTGTTGCCCCTCCTTGTCTGGCCACCATCATCTTCTTCTTCTTCCTTTCACCAAATAACAGGCCTCTGCCTTCTTTTCTGGCCTCATGGCATACGACTCTCCCTGACTCTGCACCCCAGCCTCCTGTCAGGCTTTCAGTGCCACTGTTGGGCCAGGTTCTCTGTAGACATAGCACCTCCCCTCTACCTATCTGGTGAAATCCTAACCCTCTGCAAGGCTTCTGCTTTTTGTCTCCTAGTCTAAGGATGGTTATCTGGTTTTCCAATTGTGAATATACGGGTATATTTATTATACACAATAGACAAGTATTCTTTCTAATGGTTATATCACCAGCACCTTGAGCAAGCACTCAATCATTATTTTTTTAATCTTCACCCGAGGATATGTTTTTATTGATGAGAGAGAGAGAGAGAGAGAGAGAGAGAGAGAGAAAGAAAGAGAGAGAGAAAGAGAAAGAGAGAGAGAAAGAGAAAGAAAGAGAAACTTGGATGTGTAGGAGACACATGGATTGATTGTCTCCTGAACGTGCCCTGACTGGGATGGAATCTGTAACTTAGGTATGTGCCCTGACAGGGAATTAAACCCACAAGCTTTTGGTGTATAGGAGGACACGCCAATAAACTGAGCAACCTGGTCAGGGCTCAATAGTTGTTATTATTTTTAAATTTAAATTCTTTATTGTTGAAAGTATTACATTCAATAGTTATTTTTTTATATATTTTTAAAATATATTTTATTGATTTTTTACAGAGAGGAAGAGAGAGGGATAGAGAGTTAGAAACATCGATGAGAGAGAAACATCGATCAGCTGCCTCTTGCACACCCCCTACTGGGGATGTGCCTACAACCAAGGTACATGCCCTTGACCTGGAATCGAACCTGGGACCCCTGAGTCCGCAGGCCGATGCTCTATCCACTGAGCCAAACCGGTTTCGGCTCAATAGTTATTTTTTTAATGAATGAGTAGATAATTTGCCACATTACTGCCATGATAGGTTCACATGTGGATGGGAAGGGAGGTGGTATGTTGGCATATCCATCATGAGTCTACTAGATTAAATTTCTGTTCTTAAGGGGAAAAAGCATCTTTTAGCCCTGGGGTCAAATACAAAGTTGTTTGGACCAAGTGATGTTGAGTCTGGAATGGCAGGCTAGGTTTAAACTATATTAGATGTGTTGGGGAGCTGCTGTAGGTGACAAGTCCCTGGCCTAGTGATCTAACACCTGGATATCCCTGGCAAGGTAGAGATGAATATATGCTCTGTGCTTTGCCAAGACCGGGACCACTGGGTTCTTGAGAGGGTAATGGGACTTTGCGGGTTGGGTGGAGAAACACTTGAAATAAAACCCACTCCCTACAACTTTGCATTAACAAGACAGGCATCAGGGTCAGAGTTCCAGGTTCCAAGGCAATCTTCTTTTCACTCACAACTGACTCTATAATGACAAGGAGTAAGATAATGAAAATAGGCACCATTGATGGGTTTCTTTTTCTCTGTGCCAGCACTCATGTGAAGTAGGTAACATTATTATTCATATTTTATGGGTGAGGAAACAGGTTGCAGTTACATAACTTGGCCAATGCCTCACAGAAACCTACGTGGTTGAGCTGGGATTAGAATCCAGTTCGGACTGACTCCAAAGCTCAGGCTCTGAGCTGCCAATAATCACAGTAAGACAAATATTAATAAGAGCAAATGTTATTAACAATAATAGCATCCTTATTATCTGCCAGACACCAGCTCAGGGATGCACATTTATTTTCTTCTTTTACTCTGATAACCCAAGTCAGAAAACACTTGTTGCTACATTCCTTGGAGTACTGATAATTCAGTATGTTCCACTAGCTAGCATTCCTTACGTCCTGAGTATTTAGTAATAACAATAATAAACTTGATAATACAGTGTAAGTAGAAAATGGAGAGAGACCCTAAGGAAAGACTGGGTATGATTTCACATACTCTTAAAACTTCTCTAATATACTTTTGTGCCCACTAGTGTTTATTCTGTAATTATTCTTTAATATACCTTAATAGTCATAGAGAAAGTCTCTTTTCCTTTCTTATGTCTGTAAAAGACCCTGGTGATAATAAGAGTTGCTCTTGTTTGTTGATTGTTTGATGTGTTTTGATGCAAAAGACTGCCAAGCCCAGAGAGAGACCATGTGCTGCAGGTTAGGAGCTTTGGAGTTCAAATGCTGACTTTGCTACTTACTGGTTGTATTAACCTGGCATGTGTCTTAACCTCTATACACTGCCTTCACTGATTTGTCAAATGTTTATCAAGGATCTACTATTAATTAGGTGCTACATTAGCAGCAGGGGTTACAATGGGGAACAAAAATGGACCTGACTCGAGCTCTTGTGTTGCTTATAGTTCAGTGCAAGACATGTCAGATACACAGATGAGTTTGTGATAAGCTTAATGACAGGAAGTATTTGGTGCTGTGAGAAAACAGAACAATAAAATGACCAGCACAGAAAATTTTCTCAGGCCACCTTAGGCTGTGTAACTATAACTGTCAGTCCATGTATGCAAAGCTCTCAGCATGGTGCGTAGTACATAGTAGGTGCTCAATAAATAGTCCGGCCAGTGTGGCTCAATGGTTGAGCATTGACCTATGAACCAGGAGGTTTTGGGCTCAATCCCCAGTAGGAGGCGTGCAGGAGGTAGCTGATCGATGATTCTCTCTCATCATTGCTATTTCTATCTCTCCCTTCCTTTCTGAAATCAATAAAAATATATTAAAAAATAAATAGTAGCTATTGTTATATCCTATATAATAAAAGGCTGATATGCAAATCGACCGAACTGCAGAACGATTGGTCGCTATGACATGCACTGACCACCAGGGGACACATGCTCAACGCCGGAGCTGCCCCCTGGTGGTCAGTATGCTCCCCCTGTGGAAGTGCCACTCAGCCAGAAGCTGGGCCTACGGCTGGCAAGCACAGCAGTGGTGGTGGGAGCCTTTCCTGCTTCCGCGGCAGCACTAAGGACCCCTTGGGGTCCCAGACTGTGAGAGGGTGCAGGCCAGGCTGAGGACCCCCCTCCCCCTCAAGTGCACGAATGTCGTGCACCGGGCCTCTAGTATTAAAAAAAATAAATAGTAGCTATTGTTAATATGTGGTTCACTTTCCTAGGGAAAGAACCATAGAAACAAATACATAAGTAGAAAACAATATAGTTGCCTTTTGTCAGTATCTGAACTTTATAATACAATCCTTTGAACCTCTTTTTTTTATTTTTTCTAGTTAGAAATGAGGTTAGGATGGTTGCTTGGGAGAATTGTTCAAGAATAGGCCACTAATGAAGACATCTAAAGAGTCATCTTGTTCTGTCCTTAGTTCTGAGATAAAGTCAGACAGAAATAACTAGAAGCCAAGGCATTCGGGGGCATTGTTTGTTTAGTAAATTTGGATTCATGGTCTCATTAATGTCTCATCAGCCTCTTGACCACTAGTCTGGGCAGGTAGCTTGGTGTGGAGACATTTCTGCTTTGGCAGCTAAGACACAGTTGTCCTAATGATGATTGGTTTCAGTGTCTCAGAGCCACTGGTCCCCGAATATGAAGCACTGTGCGTATCTAAACAGATTCTCATTGTTTTCATCCTGTGTGCAATTTAGCAGCAAGAGATTTCGTATCTAACAGCTTTCAATAGTCCTACTTAATTAGGAACTGCTTGTGACTGGCCAGCTAATGGCCATAACTGCTGAAGTGGACATGTTTGCTCTGAAAAAGGTAGAGAAATGAAAAGAAATTTCAGTTATCCTTGCGTAACTGAGAAATGATCAGAGAGTTGTCAGGGGCACATTGGCCTTCCGGATCTCAAAACCACCTTCCAGGTCATGACAACACAATTGGGAGGACACCACATGAAGGGCCAATGTGAGGAATACGACCTCGAATCTACACCTGCCTACCTTCGCTGTGGCTTCCCTCTTGTTTCATTGTTAGTTTTTCTCCTTATTCCCAGGCACATATTTTCACATAGGGGGAAAAAATAATAAGGCAGTGCCCATAGAGTGCTAACGCAGCTCCTCCTTGAATAAAAAGAAAAGCACCAAAATTACTCAGCACACATTCCATGATAAATTTACATGAATGTGCTGCAGATTATACACTGGTGAAGAGCATGGGCTTTGAGTAAGATAGTCAGATCTTTATTCTGCCACCTGTTAACTGTGGACTTGGAGCAAGTTACTTAACTTCTGAGTCTCCGTTTGCTCATCTGTAAAATGGGATATGTAGCTGTAGTTACCTCAAAGAATCTACATTAAAAAATTAAATGAGCTTACTAGTATATCTAAAAAACTGCATGTATAGAGGCTGGCAAGTACTTTGTGCTAAATGATTGTTGACTGATTTGTGAGTTCAGTTTTGATTCAGTTTACGACTTCTGTTGGCTAAAAGTTAGGACTAAACTAAGACAGCAGGGCGGGTTTCAAAGTTAGAAGACTCAAATTACACACACACACACACACACACACACACACACACACACACACACACACCTGGGACATAGTAAGGCTTCCATAAATATTAGTTTCTTTCCAGTTATAGCCATGTTGGCATTAAATTAATAAGACATCCAAAGCTGAATTGGGCAAATGTGAAGACCATCTATGATGGTAACTGTTAACATTGTATTTCTTTAGAATTTTATAAGCTCTTTCAAAATACATTGCTTTAGTAAGTCCTGACAATATACATTATTGTATTTAATCCATATAATCAGGGAGGTAGGGAAGTATTTTTTGTCTACTTGTTCATGTAGTCTTTTCTTCATTCAGCCAATGGGAATGGTGCCTGGAGTATGTCAGGTCATCTGCTCATTCTGGTGAATCATACAGATGGGATCCTTGTCCCCACGGCTCGAAGTGTCTTGAGTGACACTGCAAATGCACGTCTTAAGGAAGTAAGAAGTGAAATAGGCAAGGCTGGTATTTCCAGTGATTAATGTTTTATAGATGAAAAAACTGAGATTCAGCCAGGCTGATAAGTGACAAAGATCTCAGACTCCAAATTCCAAGTCTTTCCTATTGGATCCTACTGCCTACCTCATAGAATATATATTTTGGAACAAATGCTAGAGATAGCCTGGTATAACCATTCATTTTACAGATTAAAGGCACTGAGGCTTAAAATGGGTAAATGATATGCTCAAGACCATCTCTACTTTAGGAGTAGCTATCAGTTCCAATGAGGAAACCTTTTGACAGCATGCTAAATCTTCCCATGCATACAGCCTATTCTGCAATAACATAATAGCTACATTTTAATAAATGCCGTGTTACCAAAAATTGAGTTAAAATGTTTGTTTCAGGGGACACAGTTAAGGGGCACTAGAGAGTTTCAGACTGGTAAATCAAAGGTGTTTTTTTCTAAGAAATAAGAATATTGCTTTATAGTCATATAACCTAAATGTCACTGAGCAAATCCTGCATTTGATAACATCCAGCTTTCCTTCAAGAGTAAAGAACTTTCACTTCCTGTCACACAGCACTATCATTAAGTGTTTAGACCTTGATCACACACTGTTCCGGGAGATTGAGTTCAAGCCACTCAAGCAAAGCAGTTGTATTTTGTAGATGCAGCGGTTTCTTCTCTCTGTGCAGGCCGAGTTTTAATCAAAGCAGTTGGAGAGCCTGCTCCAGGCCAGACCCTCTTCTAGGCACAAAAAATGAGCAGAACAGATCATGCCCTCACTCTGATGGAGCTTATATTCTACTTGTGGAGAGATAATGATCAAAGGAAGGGAGGGATGGGCAGAGGGAGGGAGGGAGGGAGGTGAGATTGTGTCAGGTACCATAAGAGCCAGGAGGAATTATGAAGCAGGGTAAGGTGAAATAGAGTGAAGGGTGGAGGTGGGGGCTGGTGCTGCACTATTTTAGATAGGGTGATGTAGGAGAGCTTCTCAGGGCCATGCCAGAGATGTGATTATAGTGAGGGTGCAGCCATGTAGCTTCCGGGAGGAAAAGTGTCAGAGGGAGCAGCACATGCAAAGATGTGGAAGTAGTAACATTCTAGGCCTGTTGGGCTGGAGGGAAGAGTGTAAGGAGACAAAGAAGAGGCCCAGCAGAGTTGGGGTCAAGGGCAGGGAGGACCTGGTAGGATTTTGCTGTGATGAGGAGGAGGTACAGGAAGTTTTTGACCAGAGGAGATATGTGATCTGACTCAGTTCTTGAGGGGGAGGGGGATCCTGAGCAGGAATAGGCCCTATAGAAGCATAGGCTGAAGCTGAGATCCTTAGGGAATTATTGCAGCCATCCAGCTAAGACATGGTGGTGGCTTGATTTGGGAGGTGGAGATGGAGATGGCAAGAAATGGTTGGACTCTGTTAATCTCTTGAAAGTCTGGCTGAAAGGATGTGCTGATAAGCTCCACGGTGTTTGGCCTGTATAACTGGAAGACTGGAACTGCCATTTGGGAGCACTGTAATTTGTGGGCCCGGCTGTTTTAGACAGTGGGACAACACCAGATGTTAGACTGGTGGGGTTGGACCAGACCTGGGTTCAGCAACCTGGCACTTGAGTTCTGGCTAGGAAAGAATTCAGAGCCAAGACTCAAAACTATAAGAGAACATTTTTTTAGAAAATCACAGAGGTATAAATAATTTGTAGAAGAAATGGGCTGAGGAAACAAGTTATAGAGGTAAAGGAAGGACCGTTGGAGCTTGGGAGTGAGGAAGGTAATGGTAATGTGTATGGGGGGCGACGGGGAGGGGGGAGTAGGGAAGGGAGGGGGTGTTTCCTGGAGGGAGAGTGCATTAGGTCCTCTGTCCTAAAGGTTTATTTGTGTGTTTTTTAAATCCTCACCGGAGGATATATATGTATTTTTTAAATATATTTTTTATTGATTTCAGAGAGAAGGGAGAGGGAGAGATAGAAGCATCAATGATGAGAGAGAATCATTAATTGCCTGCTCCTGCTCTCCCCCCCCCCCCCCCAACACACATACACCAGGATTGAGCCTTCAACCCAGGCATGTGCCCTGACCAGGAATGGAACCATGACCTGCTGGTTCATAGGTTGAAACTCAGCCACTGAGCCACCATGGCCGGGCACCAAAGGATATTTTCCCATTGATTTTTAGAGAGTTTAAGGGATGTGGAGAGACACAGAGAGAAACATCAATGTGAGAGAGACACCTTGATTGGTTGCCTCCCACATACGCCCAACCGGGCCTGCGTTCACACCTGCAACAGAGGTTTGTGCCCTTGACTGGAATCGAGCCCGTGACCCTTCAGTCCCAGGGCCAATGCTCTATCCAACTGAGCCAAACCAGCCAGGGCTGCCCTAAAGGTATTGTTTTTAAATAAATATATTTCTTTATTGATTTCAGAGAGGAAGGAAGAGGGAGAGAGAGATAGAAACATCAATGATGAGAGAGAATCATTGATCGGCTGCCTCCTGGCATGCCCCCTACTGGGGATTGAGCCTGCAACCCAGGCATGTGCCCATGGCTGGTATTGAACCTGGGACCAGTTAGTCCGCAGGCTGACGCTCTATCCACTGAGCACACTAGCTAGGGCTGCCCTAAGGGTTTTAAGGGATAGAGATTCTACAGGAGATCCCACGGGGGAAGATCTTAATAGAATGTTTAGCAGCTTTCCAGGTGTGTCCTTTCAGGTTCATGGTCTCCACTGATTGATTGGTCGGGCCAGGGCAGGGAGTCATTATTCAATGCAGCCGTGGTGTCACTTGTCTGCTGCTTTTCTGGGCCTGGAGCTAAAATACAACCAAGGCCTAGATGTTATCTCTAGGGAGGAAAGGTCAGTGGGTCCAACCACATGATCAGCAATTTGTTAGCGGAAGAAACGTCACCCTGGGGGTGAGGTCCCACTCTTCAGTTGTCCTTTGCTGGGGACCCAGGACCTTCCGCCCTAGTGACCTTTGTACCTGGCCCTTTGTCCTTTCTCTACTCATGTCTGTCTAACTGCCTACCCACAGTTCCTTCAAATCAGAGGGTGTGTGGACATGCCTTATGACACTTTTGGACGTGAATGTGGGTGGGATTGTAAAGTATGTCCTCTCCTCCTCTGTGTGCACCTCCCACCCCCAATCACTTAAGGCATTTCTCTTAGCTATTTACTACCCCGGATAAAATGTACTCTTGGGAAAGGATCACTCATTTAGTACTTAGTGTGATTTTAGTCAGTATGGTACCTTTCCTGGATGTATTTACATTTAAACCTTACTTCGAACTCTGTGGTGACACATAGATTACATCTGTTATGCTAACATGAGTCACTGACAGTGGTTGCCTAGAGAACGGTACTGAGACAGTTTGTGCAGCTGGTTCTAGGCTCAGCAGGGAAGAGGAAAACTTTATAACATCTGCCATTATAGGACTAGGCAGTGCATATCCTTCGTGCCTAGCGTTTGATAGCCTAGTGTTGGCTGCCACAAAAATGCCCAGTTGTTTCTTCTCTCCCCTCATGTAGGGATTGTATATATCAGCAAGTAGGTAGAGGAAATATTTTTCTTTTCACTATTTGAGGCCCACCCGCCTCTGAAATCACACCAAGGAGATCATTGGCCCAAAGATAAGACTGTAATATCCAAAGGTCTTGATGAGTTAGTTACAGGTAAAACCCAAGTGCTCCAGAAGAGATAGGGCATTTGCCTTAATAGGCAAGGCCTTGCCAGGTCAAAATACATTTTTTTCTGTGGCACTCATTACTGCCAAATGTGCTATAATTAACATTCATTCGTTATATGTACTGTTTCTTGCCTCCACCAGATGGAGAGCCACAGGGCAAGGCTTTCTCTGCCTTAGTTCAGTGCGGTTTCCCTAGTACCCAGAACAGGGGCTCTAGGAAGGATGTGTTGAATGAATGTTGAATGAAAAGATGGCTAAAGAAGCCTTAAGTTGTAGCCTAGAATTAAGGTAAATGATTACTAAGGAAGCAGTACTTTTTTGAAAATGGAAAGCTCCTGTTAGAATAATAATCACTATAGCTATGTGGTTTAATGAACATAATTAATAATTACAATCATCATCATCATCATAAACAATAATAATAATAGTTCCTCTTGAGCATTTCTGTGTGCCTGACACTAGGCTAAGTGCCTGATGCTCGTTATCTCTCTTGGGAAGTAGGTCCTCATTTGTTAGGCAAAGAAATTCAGGCTCTGGGTGAGTTGCCCAAGGATACAATGCTAATAAACAGAGGGTTCCAAAGATGAAGAGAAAACACTAAGACTTCTTTGTGTAGGAAATCTTGCCTTTCATCTGATAAATTGGAACATGCTCTCATAGAGCCATTCAAGACCATTGGAAAAGGCAGAAGAAACAAACTTGTGGGTAAGTGGGAGATTTGGCTCCTTTTGCCATTTTGAAAACCCAAAAGTTGTAGGAATCTGGAAAGGCCTTTGTGTCCTTCCTTCCTTCCTCCCTCCCTGCCTCCCTCCCTGCCTCCTTCCTTCCTCCTCCCTCCCTTCCTTCTTTCCTTTTTCTTTTTTCTGCTAATCTCCAGTAAAAGAGAACCTGACCTTCTCGGCACAGATAACCTTTTCCCAAGTGAGTTTCAAGGTAAAGAGGAAAAGCGGGTGGTTGGTGGAGTGGGAGGACCTGGGCATAGGGAGAGCAGGTCCCACACATTGTTGCTTGGAGTAAGTGTGCAGACACCTTGATCGTTGTTATTGTAATAGCTCTCTTTAAATTCCACTTCTGTTTATGTATATTTCTTTACATGAAGCAGAATTTATGAACTCCATTAATGGAAAACCAGTATTGCTTGCCATAAATAAACTAATAATATATAGATATATAGTAATAACATACATAATCCTATCTAATAAAGAGGGAATATGCTAATTGACCATCATGCCCTCACAAAGATGCTGGTGCCCACAGCCAATAAGGAGGGAATATGCTAATTGACTGCCATGCTCTTAAAGATGGCAGCGCCCAGTCCCCTCAGCCCCACCAGGGTGGCAGGTGTGCAGCATGGTCAGGCCTGCCCCCAGGTGGGTCCGGCCACTCAGTGCGCCTGCCTCTGGAGTCCCCCAGTCCCCTCAGCCCCCTAACTGCCCAGGGCTTGCCCAAGGCACAGGCAAGCCTTGGATGGCGGTTGCCCAGCCTCCCAGGGCTGCCCGAGGATCAGGTAACCAGGGCTGGCTGAGGCTTGCGCTATAGGCAGTGGCAGCAGCAGAGGTGTGATGGAAGCATCACCTTCCCCTGATCGCCAGGTCACCTCTCGCCCCTGAGGGCTTCTGGACTGAGAGGGGGCAGGCTGGGCTGAGGGAACCCCCTTCCAGTGCATGAATTTTCATAGACCAGGCCTCTAGTAATGATTATAAAGTACAACACAATATATAGTGAAAATAAGGCAATGTTATTTCATGTTTAAAATTAAAGAAAAAAATAGTATAAATCTAATGTACATATTGGAAGGTAGGTTTCCCTAAGAGCAGAGTGGAACTCTTTACTATCAATTACCAATAAAGGTGTGTTTAGTTCCTTGTTACTTAGTTTAAAGAAAAACATGAAAAGATAATTTTTCTCCTAGATTTGCTATTATTTAATACCCAAATCCTACCATATATGTATATCCATGTACTATATATATATATATATATATATATATATACACACACACACACACACACACACATATATATATATATATGATATAAATATGTTGTATATATAGAAATATACATATAGAAAAATATTTAGTAATTTAAAAGAAAACAGGTTATAATTTAACTTTTTAATAGTGATCTGTGATTATAGGGACCTGGGCAGTGAGCTAAGTCACGAATTTCCATTTGGGTCAGACCCAAGAAAAGGTAGTTTAGGAGACTTGTGAAATCAAAGCTGCTTTTCGTACCTTGCTCTTCCAAGCCCTTTAATTCAGGTCTGAGCTCTGCCATTGTACAAAACAGGGTGATCAGGGAGGCCTAAGCCCTGCTAGCGCCAGCTCATGGACTTGTGCAGACATTGCCACCTCACCATGCATGACATGCCTTCTCTGAAATAAAGCCTCCTGGCTTGACACTGCTCTCCCTCCACAGGAACCCAAACAGGTTTATGCACACTGCCTAAGGCATCTTCTGTTCCAGCAGTGAGGAACACTGTCCTGCACATACTCCCGACCCCCTGCTCTCTGTGTGCCCCAGCTTGCCATTGCTCTAAGGAAGTATAATAAAGTGAATTGGTTCGATCTTGCCCACCTTTGTCCCAGGGCTCCTCTCATTCTGCCACTAGAAAATTCACATGCTCAAAATTGGCTCCTCGGAGCACTGACCTTAGTCCCTTCCTCTGCAAAGGTATAATTTAGGAATAATCCTTGTTAGGTTATGGCAGGATCTCTGTGCTTCGGTCGCACAATCAATTAGACACTTTGCAAGGTGTAGGCATTATTATTATCCCAGGCAGATGGTGAAATGTTACTCCATCCTTCTGTGCCTGCTTTAACTCCCATGCACATCATTTAAGGGGTTTCTTTACAAATTGCTGTTTGCTTGGAAAAGATATAAAGCCCTGAGGGTTTGGCAAGAAGCTCTTGGTTATGAACGTATCTACTTTGTCTGTCATTAGCAAAAAGGGCACCTCTGATTCACACTGACTTTGCCCTGCAAGTCAGGTAAAGAGCAACTGAGGTCTTTACTTCTTCAGTACTGTTCTGGGGGAAGAGGACTTTGGGGGGGTCATTTACCTGTGGCCCCTGGCTGAAGATTAAGTGGGCATCAAGCCAAGGACAGAGGAAAGTTTTGTGGAGGGCTTCCCTGTGGAATGAGATGGAGAGTTTATTAACTGAAATTCCAGGGGCTGCTTCAAAGAAGAGAAAAAAAGTATGCAGGCCAGGCTCTACTTTGCAGAAACTATACCCTGAAGAGAGGGGGCAGGTATCACAGGTGGCAGGAAGGAAGTGTATGACACCGAGGGGATATGGAGTGAGGGCGGAGTAGAATGAGATGCAAAGAGAGATGAGGTTTTATTTAATTAATTTTTAAGCAGTTGCTTGAAAGTTGGGCATATGGGTGGATGAGGAGGAATTTTAGGCTATTTTATGCACAGGCAAATCCCTACAGCCACTCTTTGTGGATATATTGTTGGGCAGAGACAGGCCTCAAGCAGGTCGCTTTCTTCAGGCTACCTGTGCATAAAGTTTTGTTTGCATAGGTACCAGGACGAATGAAGGCTGTAGAAAAGAGTCCTTGAGGAATGTATCTCCTATATGCATGTGAAACAGGCTTAGAATTGTCCCATGGCACTGGAAAACCAAGCACCTCATTGTGTTTTGGGAGTTCCCTGGGACTTACCAGAGAACGAAAGTTTATATGAGGCTCTGTGTAAAGAGGTTTTGTGATCACATTCGCATCTAATTTCTCCTGCCCACTTTTTGATGTAGTATAGATAGCATTATAGTGAGGAAGCTTCAGAATCAGTGACTCTTCTGGCTGAGCTGGTAGCAGGTGGATGGGATAACTGGAGAATTCCTGCAGTTTCTCTGATAGTGCACATCGTATGGAGGTAGAGAAGGCTCAAGGTGTCTACCACCATCTGGACATATAACAATCTATGCAAAAAACATCCTCATGGAAGCTAATTCTTAGTGAGCATGTGCTATGTACGGCTAGGCTCGTGCTAAATACCTTACAGGGTTTGTCTCATTTTATTTCTCACAAGACCCATTTTAGGCAGATACTGTGAGCATTCCAACTATACAGGTGAGACTCAAAGAGGTTCTAGTTCAGTCAAGATTGCACAGCCAGTAAGTGGCAGAGGCAGAATTCAAACTCTCCCATCTGAGTTCTTAAACACCAAGTAAGGTTCCTTTCACATTATAATGATCTCTTCAGACATTCTATTGCACCTTCGTTATTACTTTTCAGTGAAACAACTGGGGCCCAGTGGTCTTTAACCATTTTTAGACTCTCTTCAAGAAAAAACAGATGTCTTTATAAGAGTTGCAGATGTTCTGAGGATCCCAGGTGAGAACACCTGCCCTGTGGGAAGGACTCACTAGGGCTCTGCGTCTGGTTGCTGGTGACTTCTTTATCAGAGGGAACAAAGTCCTGCTGACCTCACCTTTCCAAGTGTTTCCAGCATAGCCCTGCTAAACTTCACACCTGGCTGTGGGTCTACCATGCAAAAAAGTAACCACTAACGTATTAAGTATCTAACAATTAGAGTTGACAGACAGTGGGGACAGATACTGTTGGTTATATGGTGGGCATCCATAATGATTTGGTTAAGGGTGAATATCATACCTGCTAACAACCTTTTGAGGTAGTTGGTATTGTGCCCATTTTACAAACGAGTCCTGAGGTTCCGAGCACTTAAGAACTTGTGCACTGCAGATACCCAGTCAGAGCCTAAATCCAGTAAATCACACTGCTTCTGTCTGTCTGTCTGTCTGTCTTTCTCATTTCTCAACCCCAGCATTATTGACATTTTGTCTCTAATAATTCTGTTGTGGGGCCTGTCCTGTGCAGAGTAGAATGTTTAACTCTGTGGGGGAAGAAAAATAATTTTCCCTTTACCCTTCTAGGTTCTTGGCTGAGACACCCCTATAACAAAAGACAGATGAACAGGAGAAAAACAAACAACTTTAATAACATGTAGACCTCCTGCATACTTGGGAGAGACTCAGGAAAACTGACCCAAATCCATCACCCAAAGGCAGAAGATGTTGGGGGGAAGGGATGAGGCCAGTTGTGGGAGGTGACAAGGGTAAGGTTATTTTGCAGATTTAAATCTTTGCCTTCTTCACTGATAAGAGTTTCTAGAGATTAGAATCACCCTTCTCTTTCTGGCACAGAGAGGGAAACATCCTTACAAATGGAGAATTTCCTTATATAAACTTGAATGCTTCTTGGGAAAAGGTAACTTTTAGCTGTTTTTTAAAAAATAATCAGTCTAACATAATCCTTATAACAAAGAGGCATATTTTGGGGTGACAACCATAAATGTCCACAGACATTGCCAAATGTCCTTTGGGGAGCAAAATCACTGCCTGTTTATTTATTTTTAAATATATTTTATTGATTTTTTTTTTTTTTTTTTTTTTTTTACAGAGAGGAAGGGAGAGGGATAGAGAGTCGGAAGCATCGATGAGAGAGAAACATCAATCAGCTGCCTCCTGCACACCCTCTACTGGGGATGTGCCCGCAACCAAGGTACATCCCCTTGACTGGAATTGAACCCGGGACTCTTCATTCCACAGTCCAATGCTCTATCCACTGAGCCAAGCCAGTCAGGGCATCTCTGCCTGCTGAAATCCTTTTCTCTCTCTCCCTCCTTCCCCCATACATATAAATATTAACATTTGTCATTGAGGTTTACAATGTGCCTGGTAAAGTGTCAAGCACCTTCCATGCATTATCTCAGTAAGTCCTTAAAACATCTCATCATCTTATTTACTTCATTTTATGGGGGTGGCCAGGCCTGGATGTTTCAGCAGATTAGTAACTTGCCAGGAGTCACACAGCTGCTAAGGGCGGAGCTAGGATTTGTCTCAGCTTTGTGTGCCTCCAGAGCCCTAGGCTTTCTGAGAAATGTTTTCACTAAACTACTGAGTTGTTTGGGGCTCCAAATTAATCAGACTCTGTATATTTTCTTTGTTTGGGATTTATTCAGCTGGTGAGCTGGACGAACAGTTTAATGGAATTGTAGGTCCTATATTTTATTATGTTTACACCATTGATTTTTATTGTTAACCTTTTCTCTCTAAAATATCATCAACAAAAAAAGTATCGAAACAAAATCTTGCTTCTTAGACTAATTTCTGAGCATAAATTTCATCTTATTAAACAAAAAAATAAAATATTTTTTTTGTAAGAGAACAACTACTTCTCTAAGTCATATTCAGACAGTGTTTTTCTATGGGTGCTTTATGTGCTTCTTAACAGTACAAATCATTGCTAAATAACTTGATCATAAAGGCAATTAATTTCCTAGAAATTCGAATTGGAAAATTTTCAACAAAATTCCTTCCTTCCTTCCTTCCTTCCTTCCTTCCTTCCTTCCTTCCTTCCTTCCTTCCTTCCTTCCTTCCTTCCTTCCTTCTTTCTTTCTTTCTTTTCCTTCCTTCTTTCTTTATTTCTGTCAGAGAGAGCAAGAAAAACATCGATGTGAGAGAGAAACATGGACCGGTTGCCTACCGTATGTGCCCCAACTGGGGATCGAACCCGAAACCTTATGGTTTATGGGAGGATGCTCCAACCAATTGAGCCATCTGGTCATGGCCAAAATTTCTTTTTGACAGACAGCATGTTTTTTAAAAAAGGTGCATATATACTTCAGAGCTGTGGAGGCTTGTTATTTTCCTCAAAATGAGTTTCAACAACTTAAAAAATAACATTAAAATAACTTATCTGTTAAAGGAGGCTGATAAAGACATAAAGTTATGCAGCCTTTACTGAGCTTAATGTAGCAGGTTCTTGGGATGAGGTGGGCTGTCAGACACACACCTTGTTTTTCCATGGCAAAGAGATGGTCAAGACCAAGGCAGGTTTTTCTGGCTCACTGTCCAGGGATCCTGGATCTTGAGTACATTATACTGGCCCCAGGATGGACAGTTGCAGCTTATTCTTCCTGATGGTGGTAGCCTGAAGAACTAACTGCCTATAAGTTGCTGGAGTCCTGGTTCCTGTTGCTTGATTTAGTTTTATTTTGAATTCTAGGAGTTAATCTGTACACAGAGACTTTTTTTTTCCATTTTGCTAAAGTTAGTCAGGATAATTTGTAATACTTATCACCAAAGAATCTTAACTGATACATTGGTTTGATGATGATGGTGGTGATGAGGAAGAGAAGGAGGAGGGGAGGGAGGAGGGTAGTAGTAGTCACCATACTGACAGCCAGTAACATTTATTGGCTACCTAATTTAATCTTATGAGGTTGATATTGATACATGCCTCCATTTTACAGGTGAAGAATATGAGACTTACTAGTATAAAGGTTACCTTCTTGCCTAAAGTTACATAAGTGGCAAAGCCAAGATTTGAATCCAAGTGTGACTTGAGACCCAAACTCCTAACCACTGCTCTGACTGAAACAGAGAATGTACAAAAAAGCATACATTCATGTTAGGGCCACTTTTTGACTTAGTAAGTTTTTTTTAATTCCAAGAGGGGACCATGCAATATAGGCCTTTTCCTTGGCTTTATGTGGTAAATTAGAATGGTTGTTGTTAGTTAAGAAATGTGAATGAAGCGTCTTTATCAACCACCAAATTAAATGGAGTTTGTGTTCTTAAGCCACAGGAAATAATGTTGTCTTGACAGGTTGTGAGTGACAGGAAGAGAAGTGTTTAGCAGCATCCACACTGAGATGTGGCAGGAGAAAGCAGGGCTAATGGAAGCAGAAAGCTCTGGGGACTTGGCATGGAGTGATGTCATCAATGCATCTTTACTCTTTTGGTTCCTGACAATAAAACAACTGGATGCCTTCACAATTTTTTCTATTAACTTGAAAATAAGTGACAAAAACAAACAAAGAATGAAATACCCACAAACCATTGTTGTTGTTGGTAGTAGATACCAAAAGTAATGGGTTCCAAACCCTACTTTTGTTTATCATTAAATGGTTGTTAAATGTAGTTCTAAATATATATCATCCTTTTCCCTCTTATGATTGTTGGTACCTATTCCATTCATTCATATCTCCCCATCTTTATCTCTGCTCTCTCTCTCTCTCTCTCTCTCTCTCTCTCTCTCTCTCTCTCTCTCTCTCTTTCTCTCTCTTCTCCCACACAATCAAAAACTCACAATCATATATACACATACACTTTCTCTCCTGAGCATACCTGCCACAGTAAAATGTACTTATTTGTTGTAGGGCCAATGGTGTCTGGAATTTGGCTCACTGCCTCAATGATGAATTTGGACAAACAACTCTAAAAAAAAGCTCTCTCTTTTTTCACGGGATACAAACCCTCAAGAGACTGGGAATCCTCTCAATGTTTACATAGTTTCAGACCATCCCTATAAAAGCAGACACCTTTGAGAAGATTCCCCTATGAGGGGCTCTACCCCTTGCACACCATTGAAATATGGTTAAAGTGAATAATGAAAGCAGTTTGACAACAACCCTTGGCCATAAACATGGGTTCTTGGAATTTTGAAAAGGTCTTAAAGCAGTTACCTGTCCAAGTGATTCTCAGACTCTGAGACTAACAAAGTCTTTTCTCCTAAAGTAAAGGACTGACTTTACTTTGTCAACTTCTGGTTTTGCCCCCAAAAGGACGTTAATGAAAAACTATTATTCACTCTTCCTTCAGAAGCGATTGGTCATTTTAATACTAAGAGTTGAAGGCATAATGTTAGAATTAAAATGATCAAATATATTTAGCTTTATAAAACCTCACAATTTTGTCATTGTCATTTTGCCACCAGTGAATGGATATTTCATCCTGGAGTGGTGTCAGCCACGTAACTAGTTTTAGGAGGCACTGATTTAGTCCAACATTCATCCTATATTTGCTTCTCTAAATATTTCTGTCAAGGGAATATTTTATATGTACTTTCAGAGAAGAGGAACTTATTATTTATTAAAAAAACACAATCCATTCTATCTTTGGACAACACTGTTGAAAGTTCTTTTTTATGTCAAATTGAAATATATCTCCTGTAGGTACTCACTGGTTATGTGGGGATAACTTGGGGCTGAATAGAATAAGTTTGATCCCTTTACACACAATGATTTTTTGAATTGACAATTACTGTCTTAGTCCCCCTTCTCACATTTCTTTGCTTCAGAGCTCCAGTCCTTTCTAGTCTCTGCCCTCTGTTTATTCTATGTTTATCTGATTATGTGCTTAAAAAAAGATTTTTAAAATTTATTAAAAATTTACATTGTGGTAAAATACACATAAAATTTACTATTTTAGCCATTTTTTAGTGTACAGATCTTTGACATTAAGTAATGTATATTATTGTGAAACCATCATCACCATCGATCTCCGTAATCTTTGCCTTTTTGTGACTGGCTTATTTCATTTAGCATAATGTCTTCAAGGTTCTTTCAGGTTGTGGCATGTGTCAGAATCCTTCCTTTTTGAAGCTGCACAATATTCCATTGTATGTGTACCACATTATATCTACCTTTTTATCTGTTGATTCATAGATGACTACATGCTGGGTTGCCTGGTTATATGCTTTTGAAAGTGCACACTCCTTTCTTACAAAACCCATTTCACATTGCTGGGTTTGGAGCCATACAAACTGTTTCAGGAACGGTTTGATGACTCAAGGTAACAAATCTTATATTCAGAATCAATCTATAGGCCTATGTCAATTGCATATTATAAGTGCAGCCCCACCAGGCACTGTGTGGCCTGCTGCAGTGAGTCGGCTTTGGATCTACTCCTGAGTTTAAACCTTAAGTGCAGTGGATGGATGAGATATACACATTTCAAATTGCAAAGTAGACAATGGCAGTGCAATCAGAGAGCCAGAGATGGACTCGATGGGAGAACTGGGAGGAAGCACTCCAGCTGAGGGGATCAGGTGGCTCTCGGGGAAGTCCTGGGCCTGGTGCTCAAAACAGAACAGCACTGTGGACATGTAGACATGTAGGGAAGGTACTCCTGATGGAGGAAGTAGCATGAGTCAAAGAGCAGGGTATGAATGTGCGGGACGTGCTCCACATGCTTGCCTTATTTATTGGCTTAGGCTGCCACATAAGGTATAGGTACAGTGGTGCCCCAGAGCCAGTCCATGAGACTTACCTTGCCTTCGTCTGTCTGTAGCCCAATAAGCTGCCTTTTTTTCTGAGATTAGGTGCTTCCTATCATTTGAAGGAATTTAAATGTTTTTTTTTCCCTTTAAAATGATGAAGATAATTATGGTTTTATTTGTTTTTATGTCCTGACTGGTCAAATAGAAACCTTGTGATTCAGAGTGCTGTCTGTGTTTTTAATGTAATTTTTCTGGAGTGTTAAAGGTAAATGTCTAGAAACAATGAGTCTAGCCAATGTATATTAAAGAATGAAAGAAGGGGAATAGCAACACCAGTAACAAATGTTCATAAAGTACTTACTATGTGGCAGCACAATGATAAGCCTTTTATAGTTTTTGGCTCATTTTACACTTACAGCAATTTAAGGGAAGTGTAGATAAAAATACTCATTTTAGATGAAGAAACTGAGGTTCAAAGATAAAGTAACTGCCAAATGTCTCCCAGCTGATAAATCATTGAGCTAGAAATGAACCCACTAATCTGAGCCAAGAACCTTTCCCACCATACTATCTATCTCTCCTTGGAAGCCAGATGTCAGCCTTCCAAGTATTGAATGATTTTTTTTCCAGGTAAGAAAATGTTCAGTAAATATTCCCATTGGAAAATGATGCATTATTAGGCTAGGGGCATATACATTGATGACAATTATATTAACCATGGGAATCATCCCCCACCCCCATCCCAAACTTATTTTTCTTTCTCTGTTGCTGATATTCCCCAATTCCTGCCTCTCCACCATTGCCCAAATTTTCAATACAATTCAGCTTTTTCCAGCCCATCCATACCTGTAGTTTCCTCTGTATCTTTTTGGCAAGTATACTAGGATAAGGCTCATTTTTGCTGTAGAATGCATTCATTACATTTTGTAGTTCTTTCCTACCCTTTTGGGTGGCTAACACTTTGAGTTAGAAGAGGAGAATGAAATTTTAAAATCAGGGGTTTTTATTATCATTTTGAGTAACTGCATAATATGAAATTTTCCTTGTCATTGATGACTATGTTATACTTTCCAAGGCTCCTTTAATGGCTCCTATGGAGCATAGTTTTCATTATATATTCTCATAAATTTTGTTGATTGGCACTATAACATTTTTAAAAAACATGTTTTTATTGATTTTAGAGAGGAAGGGAGAGGGAGAAAGGGATAGAAACATCGATGAGAGAGAATCATCGATCAGCTGCTTCCTACATGCCCCCTACTGGGGATCAAGCCCGAAACCCGGGCCTGTCCCCTGACCAGGAATTGAACTGGTAACCTCTTGGTACATGGGCTGACACTCAACCACTGAGCCACACCGGCTGGGCTATAACAATTTTTTAAAGCATGCCTCTCCACTTTAAAAATCTCACAAAGGCTTTCTCTCGTAGGAAGCACGGGACTCAGCTTTGATTTGCAAACTTGGCTCTACATGTTGTTCCTCTATTTAGAGGACTTGAAAGCAGATTCAACAATTCAGTTATATTTAATTTATAATTAACTCCCTCCCAAGCAACTAATGGTGCATAACTTGGACACTACCTTCCTAAATGCGTAAAGAATACAACAAAACGGCTTCTTTTAGAGATTGCTTCTCTTAGACAGGGTCTCTATAATGTAGTAGTATTTCCTGGTATGGCTTTCTGGCTCAAAAACAAAACTCCTCTCAGGCAGCTGCCCCCCGACTCACAGAGGAGGGCTTCCAGCAGCTGAGACTATGATGTTTGACCTGCTACTTGCTAGAGAGATGACCAGGTTAGGGGTAGGCATCTGACCTGGTGATGCCAAGCAGCTTCTCTCTCAAGATTTTGGAATTTTGAACTGAGAGCAAAGGTAAATATGGATGGTATTTTAGTCACTTAAATAGCTGTGCTCTAGAACATTGGTCGCCAACCTTTCGGACCTCACAGACCACCAGTGGTCCGCGGACCACCAGTTGGCAACTGCTGCTCTAGAAGGTCTTTCCTCCCAGTTCTCTTGATTCCTGTTCTTCACAAAGCTTGGTTATTCAGTTCTTCCTTCCATGTTGTGAAGTACTGCCATATTTTTTCCAGTACGTTTCTCTTGTTTTTGAGGACACTTGCTAGGGTTGGTCTATATTTCTTGCCAATAAACTTACCCAATACAAAAATGAAAGAAACTAAGTCTTTACCAAATCTGTTAATGTGAGAGATAAGGGCTACATCCACTTGGTGAACATTGTAATTGTAATTGTATTTGTGTGTGTATTTGATTAAATGATTTAGAACTTCACCAGATACTATGGAGCCTTATTTTCATCATCATTATCATCATGAGCGTCATTGTCATCATAATAGCTCTTGTTTATACAGAACTTTCTATGATTCAACCACTGTACTAAGTACTTTGCATACAAAATAACATTTATTACACAATTGCAGTAATACAATCAAATGGATACTATCATTACCCCCATTTTATAATTTTGGGAGCTGAGGCTGAGAACCTCGCTTGAAGTTGTATATCTAGAAAGAGATGAAGCAATGATTTGAATCCAGGTATGTCACACTACAAAGAAAAATGATACTCTTGAGCTCTGCTTTGTAACAAGAGATGTTGTTCCACCTCACAGATGTTATATTTCTGGTTTAGTGTGTGTGCATGTGCGTGTGTTGACTATGGAGATGGGATGGGGATATTGTTGTACTTTTTGGAAATTTAATACTCTATTTTTGTTTGAGGCGGGTAGGGGTCAGGCAGGCAGGGCACAAGATTAGATAAATTATCCTGGAAAGGCCTCTTCAAGAAGGTGACACTGAAACTGAGACAGAATGATAGGGGTGAGACAGCTATGCAAAGGTGAGGGACGAGGTATTCCAGGGAGAAGGAAGATCATATGGAGAAGTATTGACTTGAATGAACTTATGAAGTTAGAAGAACAGAAAGTAGCTACATGGGAGAGGCATGAGCAAATGAGTGAGTGGTAATAGATGATTAGAAGGAAGGCTGAGGTTGGGTCATTTAGGATCTAGTAATCTATAGTAGGGATTATAGGTTTATTATAAGCATAGTGGGTTAGCCATTATAAATTTTAGAGAAGAGGAATAATATGATTTAGCTGATATTATAAAAGATGGATTTCTGCTCTGGTAATAGCAGCATAGCCTCCCACAGAACAAACTAGAAAAGCTAGAAAAATAAAGATAAAATATGTCTTTGAAGGCATAGAAAAGTTACCAAGGCGGCCAGGACTCGAGGGGTCAGAGTCCTGGAGAGAGGAGGTGCACTAAGGGACCTGAAAATTCCCACTCTTTTCTCTTAGACGCATTTGCAGATTTGCAAATGATAAAGCTCTGCCAAGTTGAAAATCCCAGTGGAAAGCGGCAGTTAAGAGGTAGGGAGGTTGAACAGAGATTTTGGCAGTCCTAGGGATGCAAAAATCCTAAATAAACTGATGGAAGACCAATCAGTATATTAAAAAGGTAATATGTTACTACAACATTGTATTTAACATAGGAATGAGAGGGATAACATTAAAAAATCAAATTATGTAGTTATTGAAAAAAGAGAAAAACCATCTATGATCATCTTATTTAAATAGATGCAGAAAGTATTTGATAAAATCCAACATCTTAATCCTCCCCAAAACTTATAGCAAACTAAGAATATAAATAAACATTCTTAATAAAAAATATATTAAAAGAACCCCATAGCAAACATCATACTTACATAAAATATTGAGAGCTGTTCTCTGACATTAGGCATGAGGAAAGGGGGACCATTACCAACACTTCTTTGAGGATTATACTGGAGGTCCTAGTGAATGCAATGAAGCTAGGGGAAAAGGAGTGACAAAGATTGGAAATGAAGCAATATAATTATATTATTTGCAGAAGATATAATAATGTAAATTTAACAAATGAATTTAGCCACCCAAATGAATTTGCTGGACACAAAGTCAATATTTTAAAAAATCAGTTGTATTTCTATATACTAGCAACAAAGAATTACAAAATAAAATTTTAAAAAGTTGCCACTTAAAATGGATCCAGCAATATGTAAAAATGATTCTAATCTATGAATAAATTATATTTCCAGAGAATATGAGGTGGAACAATTAGATACCTATATCCCAAAATACTCTATATTATATACAAAATTAATTTGAAATGTATTACAGACCAAAATATAAGCACTAAAATCATAAGACATCTAGATGCAAACCTGAAGAAAGTTTTTATGACTTAGTCAAATGTTTTTTGAAACAAATTATTAAAACCAGGATCTCTAAAGGAAAAATAATGAGTTATTTAAAAGACACTGTTAAGCCTGGCCGGTTTAGCTCAGTGGTTGAGCATCAACCTATGAACCAGGAGGTCACCAATTTAATTCCAGGTCCGGGCACATGACCGGGTTACAGGCTCGATCTCCAGTAGGGGGTGTGCTGGAGGCAGCTGATCAATTATTCTCATCATAAATATTTTTATCTCTCACTCCCTCTCCCTTTCTCTTTGAAATAAATAAAAATATATTTTAAAAAAGACAGTATTAAGAAAATGCAAGGACAAGCCACAGAATGGGATAAAATATTTGCACATCATATCTTACAAAGCATTTATCAGATATGTAAAGAACTGTTACATGTAAATAGTAAAAAGACAAACCTACGCATATATATTAGGGAAGTTTAAATTAAAACCATAGTGAGATATTAATTCATACCCACTAACATGGCTAAAATAAAAAAGATAGATAATAAGAAGTGTTGGTGAGGATATGGAGAAATTGCTGCTGGGAATGTAAATGGTGCAGCCACTTTGGAAAGCAGTTTGACAATTTTCAAAAAAGTTCAACATATACTTATCATATGATTCAGCAGTTCCAGTTGTAGTTATTGAAGTGAAAATTCACAGAGAAGCAGAATTTGTGTCTACACAAAGACTTGTGTGTAAACATTCATAGCAGTGGTATTCATATTAGCCCCAGGCTAGAAGCAATCCAAATAGCTACCAACTGGTAATGGATAAACAAAAATTGGTTTCTTTATATCAGGGAGTTCTAGGGAACAGTATAAACAAATGAACTGCTGACACATGAAACAAGCTGGATATACTTAAAAACATTATGCTAAGTGTAAGAATACAGATGCAAAAGATTCTATCCTTTATGATTCATTTCTTACGAAATTTCTAGAAATGGCAAAACTACAGAGATGAAAAACAAATCAGTTGTTGCCTGGTGTGGGAGTGGGGATTAACTGCAAATGGACATGAGGTTACTTTTTGGGTGGATAGGCGTATTCTAAAACTAGGTTGTGGGTGTGGTTGCACAACTGTATAGTTTACTAAAACTCATTAAACACTCAAAATGCGTAAATTTCATGGTATGTAAATTCTACCTTACTAAAATCTCTTTTTGAAAGTTACTATTTAAAGTAGCTTAAAATATTATAAACAGGAATACATCTAACAAAAGATGTATTAGATCTTTACAGAGAAAAGTAAGAAATTAAAGATGATCTAACTAAATGGAAAGACATAATATATTCATGGAATGGGAGGCCCAATATGGTAAAAAGATCTGTTCTCTCCAAATTGATCTCTAAATTCAATGCAACGCCAACCAAAATACCAGAATACAAAGGACCAAGAGTAAGAAAGATGATTGAAGAAGAATCAACAAAGTTGAAGGACTTAAACTATCACACTAGTATACCCATATATTACAAAGCTGCAATAATTAGGATTGTGTGGTACTGGACAAAGATAAACAGCTAGCATAATGGAACAGAATAGAGAATACAGAAATAGAGCCATCCATATAGGGGCATTTGATTTTTGAGAAAGGTGACATTACAGAGTAATAGGAAAGGGATGATCTTTTTCCTTAAATGGGGCTGAGAAAATTGGGTTTTCATGTGGGGAAAAATTAATCTAGACCCCTTCCTCACATCATAAGCAAAATAAATTCTAGTTGATGTGTTAATCTGAATGTGAGAGATAAAGCATAAAGCATCTAGAAGATAACATAGTAGAATATCTTGGTGATTTTGGCATAGCCAAATACTGCTTAAACAGGATACAAAAAATACTAACCAAGCAGCAGGATTTATAATAGCCAAAACATTATAAACAACCCAAGTGTCCATCAACTGATAAATTAGTGTGGAATATCCATACAATGGAATATGATTTAACAAGAAAAAGAAATAAAGTACTAATATGCATTATAACATGGATGAGCCTTGAAAACATTATGCTACGTGAGACAAATCAGTCAAAAAAGACTGTAGTTTAAATAATTCCATATATATGAAATATTTGGAATAAGCAATTCAAGAGGCAGAAAGAGGGTTAGTGCTTGCTTAGGGCTTGGTGAAGTGAGGGTGCTGGGAAGAATGGGAAGTGGCAGTTGGTGGGAATGGGGTTTGTTATGGGGGTGATTGGAATATTCTAAAATTAGATTAAAGTGATTGCTACACAACCCCCTGGTTACATGAAAAGGTTTTGAATTATATAGGGTGTCCCCCCAAAAATGTATACACACACTTTAAAGGCAGCATTTATTAAAATATATTTCATTTTCAAAATTGAACTACTAGCTGTTAAAGTGTATATACATTTATTGGGACACCCTGTATATTTCAATTGGTTGAATTGGATGATATGTGAATTATATCTCAATGAAACTATGTAGCAAAAAACGAAAAGATAAATATATTAGGCTACATTAAAATGAAAAAGTTTTGCACCAAAGACACCATTAAGGGAAAGAAAAGGCAATCCACAGAATGGGAAATGATAATTGCAGCATATATATCTGACAAAGGACATATATTCAGACTATATAAATATCTTCTACAAATCAATAAGAAAAAGAGGAAACCCAGTAGAAAAGTGGGCAATGGATTTTAACAAGCTCTTCACAAAAGAGGATATCCATATGACTAATAAGCATATGAAAAAGTTGTTATCATATTTAGTCATCATGAAAATGCAAAATAAAGGGACAGAGATACTACTGCACACACATCAAAATGGTTAAAATAAAAAAAATACACCTGATATTACCAAGTGTTGACAAAGATATGAAGCTACTAGACTTCTCATATAGTGCCGAGCTGCTGAAAATTAATACAGTGATTTTAGAAAACTGCAATATCTATTGAAGATGAAGTATGATATGCCTTGTGACTTTGCAGTTCTACATGATTATACTTACAACTGAGCATGTTTATAGCACCACTATTTTTAACAGCCCTCAAAGTGGAACTTAATCTATATGGTCATCAACAATACAATGAATAAATAAATGGTATATTCCTACAATGAAATATTTATAAAGCAATTAAAATGAATAAATTACTTTTACTTGTAACAGCAAGAATGAGTCTCACTAATAGGAGAAGCCAAAAACAAAAGTGTCTGTATTCTATGACACCATTTACATAAAATCCCAACCCATGTAAAATTAATTGATATTTTTAGAGGTCAAGATAATGGTTACCTTTGGGATAATTAGTGGGGAGGGGGTAATGAGTGTGTTTTTTGGGTGCTGGTAATGTCCTATCTCTTGATTCGAGTGTTGGTTTACTTGGGTGTTTGCATTCTGTGAAAATTCTTTATAATTCATGTATTTTTGCATGTATGTTACATTTAAATAAATATGAATTTTAGAAACTAGATTGAAGCAGTGCAAAATGAGGGCAGGATTCAGGAAGTAGAAAGTAGTCTGGATGTGACTTGGTGATTGATTCAATATGGGAGTGTTATGGGTTGAATAGTGCCCCTCCCATTGCCTCATAGTGTAACCTTATTGGAAATATGGTCATTGAAGATGTAATTAGTTAGGATGAGTCATACTGGAATAGGATGGGCCTTTACCGCAATGTGGCTGGTGTCCTTATAAGAAAAGAGACACAGACACACGAGGGGAGAATGTGACGGAGACAGAGTTTGGAGTATGCAGTTGTAAGCCAAGAAGTACCAAGGATTAATGGTCACCACCAGAAGTGAGGAGGAAGCAAGGAAAGATTCTATTTAGCATCTCGGAGGGAGCATGGCCCTGCCGATGCCTTGATTTAGGATTTCTGACCTCTAGAACCGGGAGACAATACATTTCTTTCCTGTAAGCCACCCAGTTGGTGGCATTTGTTACATCAGTCCTAGCAAACTAACAGAGGGAGGATGGAGAGGACGTAGGTCAGGATGACTACCGATTTTCAACATCTGGGTAGATGGGACACTGAATTGAACAGACTGAATTTTACATGAACCATCAAAGCAACACTTAAACATTTAATTAGGTTATGATGATGCTTTTAGCAGACAGAAGAACATAATGCATCAAGGATTGGGCACCTCAAGAGAGCATTTTGTTCCTCATTCTGCATTCAGCCAGGAGTCACCTAAATCTCCCTGTCCAGTCAGGAACATTTCTTCTTAAAACATCCTGGAGAAGGGCTTACACCCACCTTAGCATTGTTTGGAAGAGTGGCAGCACAGGGGCAGGTTGGTGGGAGTGTTATCATGTCCCATCTTGTTTTTTCCAACTTGTGGGTACAGCTGGAAGTGGAATCCTGGAGACACGGCCTCTATTTATTATGCGTCGGGAAGTCTGTACAAGCAAGCAGGTACTGCGAATGTGTTGCATTCCCCTTCCTATTCCTCAGTTCCCAGGACCAGGAGGTTGTTAAGGCCTGTGTTCTTTAATCTTTCCAGGGGCAGAGGGAGACACATTCAGTCAGAGGCTTCTCTCCAGGCTGCCATGAAGAAAGAGGCACCAAAGTCTTTCTAAGTTTGGGTCTCTGCCTCTTCCTCGTTTGCAGTGGGCCTCTGACAAGGCTGGCCTGCTCCCTGTTCACAGCAGATTGTGTTCAGGGCCTGCGTGTGAATTCAAACAAACTTTCTCATTGTTTTTCCTCCTGCTGTGGCAGTGGGAATGTTTGCCCATTGGTGGGAAATGCCCCACTAATCCACCACTTTCAAAGTTGTCTGAGCTCTTTGTTGGCTCCAGAAGAAAAATAACCCAGACTAATCAAGTACCTTATATAACCAATATGATTAGAGGAAAAATGAATGGATTTTGTAAACTCCTATTGATATTAAATTCTACTTGCAGTTAGTCTTGGACATAAATTTCAGAAAATTATATGTTAATGTACTCGTTAGAGCACTGTAATATTGGACATCTATTTTGTCTCTGGGCAATTTTTCTTTTCTTACCACAAAAGCTATTACTACTGTTATTAAAAACAGTAATTGATTTTCCATTTTTAAAAAACTTGCTCCCCCTCCCCCCCAGTTCCATTTTATCTCTGCATTTTTGCCATGCATTCCAATAATATTTTCCTAAGGCTTATAAAAGAATTACATTATGCTCTAATAATCTGAGGGCAAAGGGGAGGTAGGGAAGTGTTGTGTTACTGGAGAAGCTATTTTAAACTGGAGTAGGCCCAGAAACCAGACCTCAGAATGAGAAATTGAAGGGTTTCATGTTAAGGATTTGATTATATTATTTATGGTTTCATCTGAACATCAGTGATCTTATTTTGTAATTAAATGCTTTGATAAAGCCCTAACTAAATAGTGCTAGAGTCAGAATATGGTTTTATTGAAAGTATTTAAAATTTACAAATCAGCCATATAGATTAGTTATAATATGGATGTTTTATGTGTTCTTTCAAATGTTTGTTTGATTTCTACTCTAGTATAAATTTGTTTTCGAAAATAAAGGAAATACTTTTACATTTTTAGTGATACTTTTAATTAAAATTTTTATTTATTTCAAATGGTTATTGTTTTTACTGGTATACAGAATATGTTCCATCCTCACTTCTTTTGATAAAAAATAAAAATACTTTGTATATTTAAGTTTTAGTTTGCAGGGAGAATATACAATTTTGTGAATGTAAATACAGCATTATGTAGTCTAAAGGGCAAGTGCATGAACTTTGCTGTTTTGTGAATGCATTATTTTTGAGAATGTTTTCAGGGCTCAGCTGAAGAGAATATGAGCATCAAGTAATTCTGGTACATGTGTGTGTGTGTGTGTGTGTGTGTGTGTGTGTGTGTGTGTGTTTAACAATGCTAGTTTCACACCATCAAATACATTAGATAGGTACTGGAGATTTACCATATATTTGTAACAAAATGAGGAGGAGATTTTTTTTAGATAAAAAATATAGCCATTTTCACTATTGTGAAACAAAACATGTTAGTCTTGCCCTCGCCAGTTTGGCTCAGTGGATAGAGCATCCGTTTATGGACTGAAGGGCCCTGAGTTCGATTCTGGTCAAGGGCATGTACCTCGGTTGTAGGCTTGATCCCTGGCCCTGGTTGGGGCACATGCAGGAGACAACTAATCAATGTATTTCTCTCACATTGATGTTTCTTTCTCTGTGTCTCTCCCCCTCCTTTACACTCTCTCTAAAATTCGGTGGAAAAATATCCTTGGGTGAGGATAAATAAAAACAAACAAACAAACAAACAAAATAATATGTCAGTCTTTGTGATTCAGGATGCCTACCAGGTAAAGTTCTTTGCTTAATGTATTTTTCTTGCTAGTTCCATCCTGTGGTAGGTAAACAGGCTATTATCCAAATTTATTTAAATCTGCTTACAAAAAGCCAGAAACATTGTAGTGTTTGGATTGATGGTTTGGGAAAACACAGTCCTCTATTTATACTATTATTTATTTAGTAAGGTCTCTCTTAAGTCCCTGAGGCAGTGTATTGGTTAAAAGATCCAGGTGGTTGAGCCTTAGCTATCAGCCTCAAATTGAAATCTCATCTCTACCACTCACCAGCTTTTGTGACTGCAAGCAACCTTTTAAACCTCTGTGTGCCTTCGTTTCCCCATATGTTACAAGGAGAAAATTATGATACTTTATAGAGCTTTGGGGGGAATTTAATGCATTTAAAGGATTGAGAACAGTGCCTGGCACATAGTAAGAACTCAATATTAAAAATTGTTTTAAATTGAATATGACCACCTTCCAGCCCCCTCACCTGATTTGTGGTAACCATCTTGACTTTCATGTTTGGGTGAAAGAAAATGTTTTAAAAATTATATGCACATATTAATATTATATTTAAAAATAAAGACTTACTGGATGTTCATTTTAAGGAAATTAGCAAATTACAGTACTATACTTTCCCAGCTACTATTGTACCATTTTTGACAAAGTATCTGGGTGTGAGTGAATTATGAATGTTGTTGAGATTATATAAAAAGCTGTTGATAGTTTTTTCAGTTTTTATGAACATTACTAGAGGCCCGGTACATGAAATTCATGCACAGGTAGGGTCCCTAGGCCTGGCCAGCAATCAGGGCTGATCTGCGGGGCGATTATCCCCCCCACCCCCCACCCGCTAGCACCTGCCTTGGCTGACTTGGGGCCTGCGGGCTGGGGGAAGCTCCTGCATTGAGCGTCTGCCCCCTGGTGGTCAATGTGCATCCTAGAGACTGGTTGTTCCACCAGGTGTTCTGCTCTCAGGTCGATTTGCATATTAGGCTTTTATTATATAGGACTAGAGGCCTGGTGCACGAAATTCATGCACAGGTGTGTGTGTGTGTCCCTCAACCCAGCCTGCACCCTCTCCAATCTGGGAACCCTCGAGGGATGTCTGACTGCCTGGTGGGATCGGGCCTAAACGGGCAGTGGGACATCCCTCTCACAATCCAGGACTGCTGGTTCCCAACCGCTCGCCTGCCTGTCTGCCTGATTGACCCTACCCACTTCTGCCTGCCAGCCTGATCACCCTTTAACCACTCCCCTGCCAGCCTGATAGATGCCTAATTGCTCCCCTGCCGGCCCGATTGCCCCCAACTGCCCTCCCCTGCAGGCCTGGTCCCCCCCAACTGCCCTCCCCTGCAGTCCTGATTGTCCACAACTGCCCTCCCCTGCTGGCCATCTTGTGGCAGCCATCTTGTGACCACATGGGGGTGGCCATCTTGTGTGTTGGAGTGATGGTCAATTTGCATATTACCTCTTTATTATATAGGATTATTTGTTTAAAGTCAGATCTTCATGGAGTTTGCAACTCAGCTTCAATAGTTACTTAATAAAAATATTATCAGAGAAAGTAAGATGTATGGTAACACCTAAACAAGGATCAGTCTTTACCCTGACTAGAATGATATTCTAATTTGTGTATGGGGTAGGAGGTGAGGGTGGGAGTAGAGAAGGGGGGTTGGTTACTTAATAGAAATAATCACTACAGGCTTCTGTACAATGCTATCCAATCATTCCTCATAGAAGTTATAGGAAGAAGTGTGGGTACTGCCCAAAGGGAAGAAAAAGGAAAGTCAATATTTTGGTGGAAAATGCACCATAAAATGGGAGCAACTAATACTCTATTTATTGTTTATCCCACTGAGATTTTCTGCCTCTCTGGTTATAGAGATGGGTGAATAAAAACTAATTAGAAGCTGGAATCTGATTTTAAGATGGGATGTCAGATACATATATCAAGTAGTTAGGTTAGCTGTAAAGCATAACCTGGGATTTATATATTTAGAAATCATAATAAATCTGTCTGTCATGAAAATCATATTATCCAGTGTTGCATGCTAATTACTCCTTGTCCTGTGAAATTGTGGTCTCTCTAGCAAGAGCCCACTGACTCTGCTTCTCTCTGACTTGCTGTCTCCCTTGACAAACTAGTGATTCCACTCTTCCCACTTAGCAAAGAGTCTACTTTAATAATTGCTTCTGGACCTTTATAAAGAGACTACAGGCCTGGTGCATGAAATTCATACACTGCAAGGGGGTTTCCCTCAGCCCAGCCTGCACCCTCTCCAATTCGGGACCCCTCAGGGGATGTCTGACTTCCAGTTTAGGCCCGATCCACAGGAAGTCGGACATCCCTCTCACAATCTGGGACCGCTGGCTCCTAACTGCTCACCTGCCTGCCTGCCTGATTGCCCCTCACTGCCTCTGAGTGCTGGCCTGATCGCCCCTAACTGCCCCCCCTGCCAGTCTGCTCGCCCCCAACTGCACCCTTTCTCCTGCTGGCCTGGTCACCCCTAACTACCCCCCCTTCAGGCCTGGACACCCCCAACTGCCTCCCCTGCTGGTCTGGTCGCCCCTCATAACCCCCCTGCTGGTCTCGTTGCCCCACACAGCCTGCTGTTCAGTCGTTTGGTCATCCCTCACTAACCCCCCTGCTGGCCTGGTCATAGGCAGCCATCTTGTGAGTGCCTGAGGGCTAATTTGCATATTACCTCTTTATTATATAGGATATTTCCCCCTGGACCTCCTATGGCTCTCTTTGACTCAGTATTCTCCACAATAACCAATCAGTCCACCAATCACTCAATTCACTTCCGGCTCCCCTTTAAAATTTTTCTTCCCTCCCTCTTTCTCTCTCATCCTACCTTTCCCATACATTCTTCTCTACTTACTTCCACTGTTTTAATATCTATCTACCTACCTGCCTAATTATTCACTATCATTTATCTTTTTCTTTTCTGACTTCTACTTTTAAAATCTGTCCCCAGTACACATCTATACTTGGTTTTCATTATAGCTCCTACAGTTCACTCATACATCCTCTTTCCTTCTTTAACTCTGCTCTCTACTGACTCCTTTATAAAGTTCTTCCCTTCCTCCCTCCCTTTTTAAAGCTTCCATTCGGGGGGGCGGGGAGGGGCGTTAACTCCCAGCCCAGGGCTCAGCCCTGGCCAGGTGTTCGCCGCCTCAGTTTCCCCGGCCTCCCTGCTTCCCCGGCCTTCTATTCCCTGCCCAGGATGCCCGGCCCAGTGAGGGTAGCCGAGGCCCGCATGGCCTGGGCGCTGCTGCTGCTGTAGTGAAGCAGGAGCACCTCTGCCCAGAAGGCCTCGGACCATCCACCACTCCATCCTCTCCGCCAACGGCCCGCGCCGGGGGCCACCGCCCTCCTCCCTTGCTGGGCGCACCTGCTGCCCACGTTTCCTTCCCTTTTCCATTCCTGCGTTTTTTTCTTGTTCTCTTTCTGTATTTCTTTTTCTCCTCTTGGCCTGTCCGCATGCAGGCCTGCCTTCCTCTCCCTCTCTTTTCTTATCCTCTCCTATCGTATCCTATCCTACCCCGGGCCTTGCAGCTGCCTGAGCAGAGGGCGGGGACGCAGCCTGCTGATCCAGTAGTGACGTGACTCTGTAACGGATAATTTGCATATTTCTCTATTATTAGTACAGATAGTAAACACAGTTAGCCTCCTTTGTCCTGCCTGTAGGTGTGGTTAGGACATTTGTCTCCTAGATTTACTTGCCAGGTGCCTGAGGATAGGTACTGTGTTCCTTTTAAGTGCAGAATACAGTGGTTTTGAATGAATGAAGAATCAAAAGAAGCATGGTGAATCTTTGAAAAGAGATTTGGCCCGATACTTTGCACTTTGCTGTAAAGGAGAAAGTATTGATTTTGTAGTCACATTGTTTCAAGTTCAATTCATGCCTCACTACTTGTGTGGCCCTGGATACTAGTAAATCACTGGACCTCTCTGAGCCTGGTGTTTTTCTTTTCTATTGGGTCTCTCTCATGGTGTTGTGGAGATTAGAAACAATATACCCAAGGTGCCTATTGTTATGCCAAGAACATATTAAGCACTAAGTGATACATACTTTATGCATTTATTATTTTCATTAGACTTCAGGTATGAAAATGGAGTGAGAATTCTATAGCATCTTTGTCCTTACAAACCTAAACATTGACAAACTGGGCATGCACGGGACATCCAACACCAACCACTTTGCTCCTAAAAGGGCTCCCAAGAAACATGTCATGGAGGACCTCACTTTTCCTCTTGCCCTGGATTGGAAAGTTTGGTCCATCGCAGGCTCTCTTACTAGCCATTTGCCGCTCTGTCATTTTGAAAGGCTATTATTTTTTCTACCAATACCACCTGTTGGGGCTGATGGATTCTGGAAGCTTACTCTCTATATGGGAAAGTGCTTTGTAAATTAAAAAGCATTTAAGGGGCCTCCACTCTGCTTCCATTGTCCTTGGAGCATTTCCATTGTAGCTGTCATTGGGTTGATGTGGCAGATAATCTGTGAATCCCGTGTAGAAAATTGGCAGGGTTTAAATCTCACATTTTCCACTTGTTAGCCATATAACCTTAGGCAAGCTGCTCATCTTTCTATGGCCCACTGTTCTCTATAAAATGAAGATGATATTAGTACTTGATCATAGGACACTTACAAGGGATCAAATGACGATAATGCAAAGTACTCAGCACAATTCTTAGCACATAGTAAGCACACAATAAATGACCACTATTATTAACTCATTGTGACATTGCTCTCATATCTTATATAATAAGAGAGGAATATGCTAATTATCCGTTATGCCTTGAGGTGTAATGACCAACTGCATAACGACCAGATCACGGATCTGCAGGAGGGTGGGGCAGCAAACTACAAGTGGGCGGCGAAAAGCTATAGGAGGGGGCAGGGCAGCAAGCTATGACCAGAGACGCATTTATCAGTTTGTAATCCAGGCAAACTGATGAGTGCATTCGCCTCTCCAACTGGGGGCAGCCTCAACTCTGCCCCAGCGGTTTGGCTCCTGTAGGGACAGAGCCCTCCAGCATTTTCTGTGAAAGCTCTCAATTTAAAAACGTTGAAAAGAATTTTAAAATGTTAAAACACTAAGTCATCCATTACTGTATGGTCCGAATGAAACAGAACAATGGATAAGATTTGCTTTGGGCACCGGTGTTCAACCTGTGCTGTAATATAGTAGATGCACAATTAGTGGTTTCACTCTTCCATACTGTTCTAGTTCTGAGCAAAGACAAAGGTATAGTTAGAGCTGTCTTGTCTCCAAAAATCATCCCAGTGCCCTTTCAAAAAGAGAAGACTGGTGTACTCTGCTGAGTTTACAGCAAACCTCTGAAGGATTCTGTAAGATAATGGCCTAGTTGTTTTTCATTTAGTACTAAAGGCTTAAGGGGTTTTGTGTGTTCTTCCTCTTGTTTTCCATTTGGCATGCACTACTTATGCTTTAAAAAAATTAAACTGACATGCAGTGAGAAAAAGTTACTGGAGCTCGAACGTTAGTTAATATCAATTACATTCTCGTGTCTAATAAGCCATGCCTGGGAAATGCAACTTGTTTGTTATAAATACCCTACGCCAAATCAAGAATAAACAGCTGCTTTGTTTTAGTCGGTATTTACAGCACCACTCTAACTACTTTGACCCTATTCAAGGAGGTAATGAAGAGCTGGGTGCTGGTGATGTTGATAAACTGTGGCAATTTCCACATTGTGTCCTTTAGCTGCCTCTGCTTCAGCTTCCATTATTTAAATTGCTAGTCATTACAGTCATGCCATTAACTGGAAATGCAGCAAAATGACACATAGGAGCAGGGCCAACAGGACACTGCTAGTCCTTCTTATTGAGCGCCACATTCTGCGGTGGGGAGCAGTAGCCATAAAGAGAAACCACACAAACCAACCCCCAAAGGCACGAACACTCATGAATTCTTTGTAGTGCTGGTAGAGTGTTTTGAGTTCCCACTTGTACTACTTTTTGGACATTAGACCCAAATCACAGATAATGTTCCAAGCTTTAAACAGTTAATATTTTATTTTTCACCAAAATAGAAAATATCCAAGCATATCTCAGGCTGGTTTATTCTTACCCACTGGGATCAGGTGCGATAGGGTATGGGAAAAGGAGGTTGTTCGATCTGTGATGTGGAACTGAATGAAGTCATTGTGCAGTCACTTGACTCTAATCAATGTCATTTTTAGAAAAGTGCATATTTTATTACTATAGAGCCTCATAGGCCAGGTAACTTCGTTACTTGATTAAGACTCACAGTTACTGTAGCCTATGCCTGTTCAAGTAACAAATGCGTTCTTTGATCTAATACAGTGATTTTCAACCTGTGTGCCACAAGAATTTTTAAAACATGCAATACCTGACTATTTAGTCAGGAGCACCGACCTCTTTTCCCTTAGATGGTCAAATAAAAACATGACAACAGCCAACACAACAATAGCTGTTCCATGTGAATGAATTAAATTATACCTCAGCCCAGCCTGTACCTTCTCCAATCTGGGACCCCTCAAGGGATGTCCGACTGCCTGTTTAGGCCCGATCCCAGGGCAGTCGGACATCCCTCTCACAATCCAGGACTGCTGGCTCCCAACTGCTTGCCTGCCTGCCTTCCTGATTGCCCCTAACCGCTTCTGCCTGCCAGCCTGTTTGCCCCCAACTTCCCTCCTCTGCCAGCCTGGTTACCCCTAACTGCCCTCTCCTGCAGGGTTGATCACCTCCAACTGCCCTCCCTTGCAGGCCTGGTCCTTCTCAACTGCCCTCCCTTGCAGGCCGGGTGCCTCCCAACTGCCCTCTCCTGCTGGCCATCTTGTGGTGGCCATCTTGTGTCCACATGGGGGCAGGATCTTTGACCACATGGGGCAGCTATATTGTGTGTTGCAGTGATGATCAATCTGCATATTACTCTTTTATTAGATAGGATAGAGGCCTGGTACAGGGGTGGGGGCCAGCTGGTTTGCCCTGAAGGGCGTCCCGGATCAGGCGGGGGTTCCCTTGGGGTGTGGGGCGGCCTGAGCGAGGGGCCTGTGGTGGTTTGCAGGCGGGCCACGCCCCCTGGCAACGCAAGCGGAGGCCCTGGTATCTGGAATTTATTTTCCTTCTACAATTGAAACTTTGTAGCCTGGAGCGGAGCCAAGCCTGGGGCTCTGTCCGAGGCCGGTAGCCATTTGTGTTGGGGTGATAATTGAAACTTTGTTGCCTTAAGCGGGTGGGCCCGGCCAGGGTGTGCGGAAAGCTTTGCTTCCCCTGTTGCAGGCGGCAACCCTGGCCTGCTCTCTCAAGCTCCATTCTGCCTGCCATTTGTTTGAATTTGTTTACCTTCTATAATTGAAACTTTGTAGCTTGAGTGGAGGCTTAGGCCTGGCCAGGGCAGGCGGAAAGCTTGGCTTCCTCTGTTACCTAGGAAACCTTGCTCTCTGTGGCTGTAGCCATCTTGGTTTGGGTTAATTTGCATACTCGCTCTGATTGGATGGTGGGCGTGGCTTGTGGGCGTGGCTTGTGGGTGTGTCGGAGGTATGGTCAATTTGCATATTACTCTATTATTAGATAGGATACATTGTGTATACATATTTGGAGGATGAGAGAAAGAAGGGAAGGCTTATATTTGTTGAACTAAGCTCTTTGTCCTGGGCTTGGCACTTTTTTTTTTTCTGTATCACTTCTGATTCTTTTATTTTTTATTTATTTTTTTATTTTTTAAATTTTTAAATATATTTTATTGATTTTGTACAGAGAGGAAGGGAGAGGGATAGAGAGCTAGAAACATCGATGAGAGAGAAACATCAACCAGCTGCCTCCTGCACACCCCCCACCGGGGATGTGCCTGCAACCAATGTACATGCCCTTGACCGGAATCGAACCGAGGACCTTTCAGTCCGCAGGCTGATGCTCTATCCACTGAGCCAAACCGGTTTCGGCACTTCTGATTCTTTTAGACGGAAGTCTTAGAAACCTCAGTTCAACTTACTTAAACAAAAATGTTAAAATCTAGATGAAAAAATAAGGTCTTTCCAGAATTCAGCAACAACATGATTGAGAATCAGGGTTCCTTTCATCTGTTATTTCTGCCCTCTTTCAGATATCACTCCTCCCTGCAGGCTTGTCCCCCCAGGCTCCAGGTTGGCTAGGGTGCTTCCAGACATCCTGACAGCAGTGCCTGAAGGCCAGATGGAGGCGAATACTCACCCTTTCAAGTGTCCTTTGTTTTCTTAGAATGAGGAAAACTTTCTCAGAAGCCTGGCAACAATTCACTCTCCTAGTCCATTGGCCATAATTCAAACCATACCCTAAGACAGTCCTTTGTAAGGAGGATGAAGTTACCATGATTGTCCTAGTCCAGTGAGGCCTAGGGCTGAGTAGGGCCAGCTTCTTGTCCCTGGTTTTGGGACATGGGCTACCAATGAGTAAACACAATCAGAGTCAGGTCCTATGAAAAGGAAGGGGAGGGACAAATGACTTTTGGATAGGCGCTCAACTCTTCTCATTTATTTCTCCCAGCAATTTATACCAGAAGACCCAGAAAGGTGAATTATCTTACCCAAGGTCAGACAGATCTAAAGGAGAAAGCTGGGATTTGAATCCAAATAATTCCTGTCCCAAAGCCATGGATGATGGAGGAGACTGAACAAGGAGGGAAATATCTAGCAAGAGTGCTTGCATCATTGAAATACTTCAGGGAGAATGGCAATGAGTTTCTTTAGCCCACATATCAGTAATAATATTTTTTGAATATAAAAATAACATGTGTATTGAGGCAATTTAGAAAATATAGAAGAAAAAAAGCATTCTCTAGAATTCTCTGTCTACCAATACTACTACTAACATTTTGTCTTTTTACACACACACATGTGTACACACACATAAACACAGATATATACCACTTATATATTCAGAAATATTTACTAATCACTATCTATGTAGAATAAGTGTGAATATATAAATATATATATGTTATATACATTATAAATATATGTTATAAATATACATTATAAACATATTGGGATAGGATGCATAGGCTATTTTACATATTTCTGCTCCACTTTATAGCATGTAGATTTTTATGCATTTTCTTATGAACTATAATTCTTTAGGAACATTCTTTTCAATGACTGTATAATGATCCATTTTGTAGGTAACAAAACTTATTAAACAATCCCCTTATTTGTAGGCCTGTACATTTCTCTTAATGGAAACTAACATTATTAATAAGCATCTATATATGATGTATCTTTGGGCACATCTTTTATTTCCTCAGGATATAGTCCTTGAAATAATGGGTCAGGAAATGAAGATTTTAAAGCTGTGAATTTTTGATGCATATTGCCAAGTTGCAATTCAGAAATGTACATGCTACGTTCTCAACAGCAATCTGTGAGAGTGTCTGGCTCTTTCTTGATGGCTCTTGACTTGGAGGTGTTGTTTTTTTCTGTTCTTTTTCTTTTGGAGTAATTTTGGAACTTTTGTATCAAGGCCTTACACTGCACAGATAAATTATTACTGATTAGTTGTTTTCTCAAGGGGATTGATGAGGGTTTATTATACTTCTTGTATTAATTGCACAAGAACAAAATGGATCCCATATATTACTAGATATTGAGGGGAGAAAACACCAGAGCAACTTGTAACAAAGTGATATTTGACTTTGTATCTTTAACAAAATCGAAATAAAAACCTCCATAAATGCCAGTGCATTGTTAAAATGTTCAGATAAATTATTTGGTTCATAAATAAACAACTTTAACTTTTATGATAATGGGGAAGAGGAAAGGTGGTATGAGACTTACTGAGTTTGGTAATAATTCATTCTCCTGAAGCCAAGATAAACATCACCATGAATTAAGTGGCAGAACATTGACAGATAGGCTGCATTATCTTAGGACGGGGCAGTTGTTAGGAATGCATGTATCCATAAGACATAACAGCACCAGAAAAATTGGTGCTCTTTACCCTGGATAGTCCAAGGGAGATGCTCTCACAAGGTGCCCTGGAAAGGGGTGGTTGGCAATCGCTCGGCAGTACCATGTTGTCAGCAAGGAGAAGGAGCAGAAGACAGGAGGTTCTTGTGCACAGTTCCTTCCCCCGTCACCCGGGTAGAGCTGGAGAGATTGCATTGGATCATAATCGGTTGGGAAGAAAGAGGAATTAGAGGCAGCTGAGAGTTGCAAATTTTCCAAGTCTTTACATTTCAGCAGGAGTCTTGGAGTGATTTTCACAGGCATGCCAAGGGTTTTCAGTGACCTACACAAAACTGGAGGAGGAGGCACAGTATGTGAATGTCTACCTCTTCTCTGAACTTCACCATACTTATGCATGGCTATTTATGCTGAAATTCATGAACTCACCCATTCATTCACTCACACATGATTGGATGTGTGCTGGATACCATGCCAATCAAAATTTTGGCTCCCCATCTCATTTATCTAATCCCCTTATCTGTTTAGAGCAGTGTTCGTGTAGGTTTGATTGAAGCTTGATTCTTCCAGGATTCATATTTTGAAGAGGACTTTGTTCATACTTTAATACTTACCACATTACTTACTGAACAGCTGCCATGTGTGGGATATTGAGCTAAATTTGGGGGATACAATAAGATTAAAGTAATCTGAGCTGGCAATGATGGTAGAAAGGATGGTATCATTGAGTGTGGAGTTGTTTTGTAGTCCATGCTACTCCAGGCTCTCTTAATTCTCAAAATCATGCCCTTAATTTGGTTGGGCAAGAATGAAAACACACAGAACAGTACCAGATTTTCTCACTGTGGTGAGTAACTGCACACTCAGAATGAGTCAGGAGAGCAGGGTCATCACCTTGGTAGATGACCAAGCCATTAGCATTGGCTGGGAAATGTGGAAAACAATCACTATGTCTGTGCCATGCCTCAGACCAATTATATTAGAATCTCTGGTGTGTGTGACCTATGTATGCAGCAGTGTTTTTTAAAGCTTCTGAGATGATTCCAGTATGCAGCATTTTGTAGTATTTTGTGCAAAGTTGAAAAGCACCAACCTAGAAAGTGAAGGTGCATTAAGTTATCACCTTTCACCCCAGAGCAACCTTTACTACTTTTCCAAGGAGCCCAGTTCCATGATACGTGCCAAGAAGAAAATAGTCCATGGCCAGATAGTTTTGAGAAACTCTGTCCTCCTTTTTGGAGGTTCATAGCATCCACTGGCATTTTATTTATTCATTTTTTTTTATTGATTTCCAAAAGAAGAAGGGAAAGGGAGATAGAGACAGAAACATCAATGATGAGATAGAATCATCAGTTGGCTGGCTGCTTCCTGCATGCCCCCTACTGGGGAATCCAGCCTACAATTCGGGCATGTGTTCTGACTGGGGATTGAACCATGACCTCCTGGTTCATAGGTCAACACTGAACCACTGATCCATACTGACTGGCCATCCACTGGCATTTTAAAGGTTATGAGCAGTCTTGATATAAAGAAACCTGTTAAATTTTAATGTAATTCTCTATTATTTTTGATCCAGGATTGGCTTGCTTGCATTCTCTCTCTTTTTTTTCTCTTAATTAAGAATTTCACTGACTAGATCATGTAGGATCCCATTATCTAATCACAGGGTGATTTCAGTTCCTTGTTTTTCTCTTCTTGGATCCTGCTTTCTGTTCATTTTTCATTACTTTTTGAGCAGACCTCCAGCCCAGTGAAGAGATAAAACTGCAATCAATCCATTTGTTGCAAGCATTTATTGACACTTTTAAACAATCCTATCTAATAAAAGAGTAATATGCAAATTGACCATCACTCCAACACACAAGATGGCTGCCCCCATGTAGTTAAAGATGGCTGCCCCCATGTGGACACAAGATGGCTGCCACAAGATGGCCAGCAGGGGAGGGCAGTTGGGAGGGACCAGGCCTGCAAGGGAGGGCATTTGGGGGCGATCAAGCCTGCAGGGGAGGGCAGTTAGGGGTGACCAGGCCAGCAGAAGAGGGAAGTTGGGGGTGACCGGGCCTGCAGGGAAGGGCAGTTGGGGAGGACCCAGGCCTGCAGGGGAGGGCAGTTGGGAGGGGACCAGGCCTGCAGGGGAGGGCAGCTAGGGGCGACCAGGCCTTCAGGGGAGGGCAGTTAGGGGTGACCACGCCTGCAGGGGAGGGCAGTTAGGGGCAATCAGGCTGGCAGGGGAGCAGTTAGGCATCAATCAGGCTGGCAGGGGAGTGGTTTGGGGGTGATCAGGCTGGAAGGCAGAAGCGGTTAGGGGCAATCAGGAAGGCAAGCAGGCAAGCAGTTGGGAGCCAGCAGTCCTGGATTGTGAGAGGGATGTCCAACTGCCCGTTTAGGCCTGGGATTGGGCCTAAACGGGCAGTCTGACATCCTTTGAGGGGTCCCAGATTGGAGAGTGCAGGCTGGGCTGAATTTCATGCACCGGGCCTCTAGTATAAAATAATACTGCAGAAGAGACTGGTTGTTCTTGCCTTCTGGTGCTTCTCACAGTGTGGTCCCAGAATTAGCACATCAGGATGAACTGGTGTGGTAAGCAGTTATGGCTTTCCCCAAAGATGTCTACACTCTAATGCCCAGAATGCATGAGTATGTTATCTTCCATGGCATAAGGGAATTTGCATATGTAATTTATAGATTATGAGCTGCGATGGGGGAATCATTCTAGATTATCTAGGTGGGCCCAATCTAATCACGAGAGCTCATAAAATCAAAGAAGCTTTTTAGACTGCAAGCTGAGAGGTTTGATGGTAGAAGAAGAGGCGGGAAAGAGTCAAAGCACTAAAAGAACTGAAAATCTCATTGCTGATTTGATAAAGGAGGGTGGGATCCACATGCCAAGAAATGTGGGTGGCCTCTAGAAGCCTACACTGGCCGTCAGCTCACAGCCAATAAGAAAACAGGAACCTGAGAACTGATTTCTGCCAAAGACCTCAATGAGTAAGAAACAGAGCCTCCTCTGGAGCGTCCAGAAAGGAACACAGCCTTCCTTCCTACAGCTGGATTTTAGCCCGGTGAAGCCTGTGCCAGCCTTCTGATCCACAGAACAGTAACATAGTGAATTTGTGATCATTTGTTCTGACAGTAACAGAAAACTAATACACCTGTGGACTTGTTGAAATGCATATTTTCAGTCCTTAACCCAGACCTACTGAATCCGAAACTGGAGGGATGCATTGGTGGGGTGCTTGCAGTTGAATTTAACAAGCTCTCCACGTGGTTCTGATATGCTAAAGTTTGAGGACCACTGGTATACATTAGCAGGATTCCCAAATGGTAAGCAGCACATGGCTGCTCAGAACAAAAACTACATTTCCTACTTTCATTGTGGGTGCATAGCTGTGTGACTAAGTTCTTTCCAAACAGGTTGTGCAGAAAAGGGTTAGTTCATTCAGCAGGCTTGGGGTGTTAAAACTCTGCACAGTCTAAAGAAAAGACTAGCTTTGACTGATCCTAGGAGATAACCCCTGAGACCTTGAAATAGCCTGTGGGATTAAAGTGACTATGTATACCTGGGAACTTGGACCGTACCAAAAAGTTTATGCTAACCATGTGACTTATGGTGAAAACCTGGTTTTGTTCACCTGAGGCTGTGGGTCATGCTCTGTCACCTTGACCTCTGGAGGACCTGGAGAAGTTGACAGATAATTGTCCCAATCCTTGTCAGTTGGATGGACAGTTGTGAGATACATTCTGCACATTTCCTCATGTGGTCCCTAGAAGCCCAAGATAAAATTTTAGTTGCCCATGGATACAACCTGCTTGATAACAATGCTTTATTGCTGTTCCCCCTTCCTTTTCAGTTCGTACTTCCCCCTTTATCCCAATCCAGTTTACTAGGATCACCTTCCAAATAAGCTGTTTGAACCTATGCCTTTGATCCTTGTCTTAGGTTCTGCTTTAGACAAACCCAAATTAGGAGAATCCTTAAAGAGACAAGGTATCAAAGTGTTCCCCCTTGCCGCCGACTGGGATGCAGATGTAATGGCTCCTCTGTAACTTCGGACTATGTAAAGGAAGGCCATCCTTTAGGAATGGAGAAGTGTAAGTTAGAAGGCATCTGGGTCCGTATGAATTTGTAGATCTTCCATACCTGCCCTGGGTTATGGACCTCCAAACTTGTTGAATGAGAGAATAAAAGCTCGTGTGTTTAAGCCACTGTTAATTTTGTGTATGGGGAGGTAAAGTAGTGCCCCATATGCAACTTCACCTAATTTTGACTAACATAGCAACCAATGGCTATATAGAGACTTTGGTTTGTCATCAGGTTGAAGTTAATTTGTCCCTGACCGTCATCACAATGAGTAAGGTTTGGTGTCATGAGGAACAAGCACATTATTTTGGAAAAGAGTATTAATCTAAGAGTCAAGCAACTTGGTTTCTGTGTTGACCACTAAGGAGCTGTGCATCTTACAGTCTCTGGGATTGGACTGTTTGATCTCAGGGTCTCTCCTGATTTTTACAGACTATGAGTCTATGAATTTAAAGTATTTAAAAATTCACTTGCGAAAGCACAACATTGGGATCATTATGGAATGTAAATGCAGGACATCATCTGTATTTGTGTTTTGAAGTTTCCTTACTAATAGAATGGTGAGCACATCTTAGCCTGTGTGTGCATGTGTGTTTTTCCTAAAAGTTAGGATCCCCTTGAGGCATTATTAAAGTTCATCATATCACTCACTGTGAAGCCTCAAACCTTCTGTGAAAGTTGAAAGATGTTTACAAAACTCGCTTTTCGCCTGACAGTGATTTTCAGGCTGATAAGAACCTTCACATGTTCTTTTCCTTTGCGTGGATGGTACCCAATCAGTCTATATAATGAGACAGGCCAAAGGACAGGGAATTATGCCCCAGGACAGTCTTCACTCTGTCATTTGGCTTTGCATGTAGAAACCACAGTTTATGACGTGATCAAGAATTATATAAGTTGGCAGTATAATGAGCTCAGGATTGTTGGAGAGCCCAGATGTGCACCATGACCTCTGCTGGATGGAAAGTGTCAGACTTGGGCACAAGCATATCAGTTAGAGAGAAGGACCCTCCTTTGGGGAGTCAAGAGTTGTGAATTTTGTTTCTAGGCAGCATTTATGCAGTTGCCTGGCAACCATGAGAGCAGTTAAGCTCTTGCTATATGATGCTATAAAGTGTTTCACCCATCTTGAAAAGCTAACGGCATGATTTAAATTTTCGAAGCGGAGTGTAGGTGTTCTCAAGTGGCAGAGACTTATCTCACATCTAGCCACAGACTCTAACTACATGAACTTGATGTTAAGATGGTTTCCTGCATTAGAAATATTGTAAACAAAGGGCTAGAACTCTGAAGTGAGAGACATCCTTCATTAGAATGTACTCAGTACCAAGTAACAGAAAACCCAACAAGTAGTGTCCTACTATTATTTGAACAAGAAGCCTGTTTTAGTTGCTCAACAAGGACCCAAGCCCCCTCCATACTTCCATTACACCATCAATGATATGTTGGCCTTCAATCCTCAGGATTGTTGCCTCATATTCATAAGAAGGCTGCCAGAGCTGTTAGTACCACAGTGCTGCAGATTAGCATCCAACACAGGATAGGAGGGAAGGGGGCAAAAAGGGCCTTTTTTGTTTGTTTATTTGTTTGTTAGGGAAGAAAATATTTCCTTAGTAGTTATCTTGTTATTTCTTTTTAGTGAGAACTGGGTCACATGTGTATCTCCTCCAAGACTAGTCACTGCAAAGGATAACTTAGTTACCTGCATTGGCTTAGGCCAGTCACGATTCAGCCTCTTGGGTAATGTGCTCAGGGTCTGTCTTCCCTGAGCACATTACCATAGTCCATAGTGCTGAGAAAGATCAGGGTATGTTAGCAAGGAAGAAGGACAGATGGCTACTAGGAAAGCATCTCACAGTGCTGCTAAAACTCCTTCCATGTATTGTTTACTAGAGGCCTGGTGCACAAATTCATGCACCAGTGGTGTCCCTCAGCCTGGCCTGAAGGATTGGGCCAAAACTGGCTTTCCGACATCCCCCTAGAGGTCCCGTATTGCGAGAGGGTGCAGGCCAGGCCGAGGGACCCCACCGGTGCACGATTAAGGCCAGGGAGGGACGCAAGAGGTTGGCCAGCCAGGGCGGTACCATGAGAGGGCTCTAGGGTGTGTCTGGCCCATCTCTCTCAGTCCCAATTGGCTGGACCCCAGCAGCAAGCTAACCTGGTCAGAGCGTCTGCCCCCTGGTGGTCAGTGCACGTCATAGCAAGTGGTTGAGCGGCCTTAGCATATCATTAGCATATTATGCTTTGATTGGTTGACCGGATGACTGGACACTTAGCCTATTAAGCTTTTATTATATAGGATATGTGGAGGTCAGAGGTTTCAAACTCACCCTTACAATATTCTTAAAATTAGAATTCTGAAGTAGGAACATTTTGCGTTAATAATTGTAGTTTTTACTTCTCATGAACAAAACTCAGTGATCTGGAAACACTGCCCCCTTCAGATCAGGTATCTGTTTCACACTCTTCACCACTCCCTTTGTCATGCACTTGGCCTTCTTTATTCATGAATGTTACCTTCCTGGCCTCCATACACATTTGTGCCTGTGAATCTGAATACTTTTGTAGTTACATGAACACATTTTGAAACAAGAGACAATCAGACTAGCCTATTATGCTCCAAAATGCACTAACTGCCACCATTCCCTTTCAGCCTTCCCATATTTGGAATTCTTTTGCTCATCTGATATTTGTTTATTTTATGCCTGTGTAAGGGAGTATAGTGTAATGGTCAAGAGCATGGCTTTTGACATAGTATAGAAATGGTTTGGGCTATGGCAATATCACTTATAACTTGTGACAACATATTCATATCTATAAAATTGAATAATAATGATAACCTACCTCATGTCATTGATAGTGTGTTAGCCAGTGCTTGGTTCACTTAATGCTAATCTTGAAGATGATGAAGATGATGATGTCCCTATTAGTTCGTGTTTATATTAGTCCTTGCGGTGCCATTTTGGTATGCAAAGCACAGCATCATCATCAATGAGTAGAGTGGAAGAATGGCAACTGCATATCCTGTGGAGCTAGAAGAGAGTCCTTTGTGACTGCTTGAGGGGCAGTAACACCTGGAATAATATTTCCTACTCATTTCAAAATGGAATCAGAGCCACCTAATGCACGACTGTAGGTAACCTACACAGCTCCCAGAAAGTTAGTTCTGCACTTAGATTTGCTCATTTCTATTCAGACTGGGACCGTTCTACATTTATACTGTCAAAAAATAGTGGATATTTTAGTTTCTGTCTGGGGACATGGAGACAATTCTGGGTGCCTCTATGACCTTAGAGAGTCATTTTCTCTACCAAAATATCTTTTTATTTTATTGTTGGGTTTTGGTCTATGTTTCATGAGATTCTTCCATCTGTAACTCAATCTGGAAAGACTTGGAGGTTACCGTATAAATCAGGTCAGATTAGAAGAGTTATTTGGGAGAGGCAGACAAGATATTTTGAGATTGGGTAGTTGTTATATTTTATTCTCAGAACTGATTGAGTAGGTCCTACTGAATTAGGAATCCCCAAGGGAATCTTAGGGAACTCATTATAACCTCATTTTCATAATTAAATTAAAAATCAGTTGGTAGGTATACTAATCACTGTGGGTAAAAATGTGGGTGTATATGCACATGGACTCTGTTGTGAGTATAAATTATAGCAAACTTTGGGCCAGGAAATTTGGAACTATCAACCATTGTTTGAAATGTTTTGACCTAGAAATTCTTTGAAATTTCTAACAATATACTCTGCAGATATACTTGATCAACTAACTATACAGAAAAGTTCATTATAATATTGTTAGTAGTAGTAAGAAATTGAAAGTAAATTAAATACCCATCAAGAGGACTTGTTCAATTCAATATTATGGGTCTGTACATTGAAATTACTCTGCAGCTATTAAAAAGCATAGAGTAGGTCCTTATGAATTGACATAAAAAGCATGAGGCAGAAGAGTATGTATTGTATGAACATGTGTAAAAATGTATATCTATATTAAAAAAACAAAAATACACCCCAAATTGTTAGTATTGGTCCCCTTGGGGAATTAAATGATAAAGATATGAGGGTAGGAGATGTGAGGGGAATGGGAGGAAGAAGAGGAGGCAAAATTTATTTTTTAATTCATTTACTTTTATACATGTTTTACACTAACATGTACTCTCTTTATGATTAGTATTTTATATTTGAGAGTGCGGAATGAAAGCCTAGGGAGTTGTCAGGCTCCTTCTGAGGAACAGTGTGGTGTAGAGGTTAAGAACCCAGGTTCTAGAGCCAGGCTGCCTGGACTGGAATCTTGGCTGTATCCTTGGTGAGCTGGATGTCCAGCAAGTCCATGGATTTCTATAGGTCTTGGTTCATCTGTGAAAGAGGATAATAATAATTCCCTATAATAGGTTCTTGTGAAGGTTAGATGAATTACTATTACACAGAATTTAGAAAAATATCAGCTATTATTATTGTTGTTCTTACAAATTTATACCAAAAAAACAAACAAACAAAAAACCCACACAGAAATATCTGAAACAAAAAGATACCATAGGCATCTGGAGTCTATTGTTATGAATTTTGAAATTCAATGAAATTCCTTAGATATTGTAGGGGGTCAAAAAATAACTCTCCTCTGATCTTTGTAAGTTCTTCTGGTTGGACTAATAATTAAATTAACATGAGGAAGATTAACAGGAGAAAATATCCAAAATTTATTACGGATGTTCATATGAGGGTGCTGGGGTGCTATAAGAATATGAGGCCCCAGACCCATTGGGCAGTTGTGGCTTATATGTGAATCTGGACAAAGGGGAAGTGGGGTAGGGGTCTGGGATTTCAAAGGCAATTTATAGGTAGATGAGAAAGAGCAAATATATAGTAACAAAAATGAGTTCTTGCTGGACCACCCAGAAACAATGGGGCACACAGGGAAACGGGGTTTGCTAGATTTCTCCCTGTCTGACACATTTAGTTTATTATCATGCTAAGGTGATTCCCCCCTACCCCCTTTTTTTTTAGCAGATTTTTTCTATCTGAATTCCTTTAGGCAGGTAAAGGGTAAGGGTCAAAGGTTCTCTCTGAGTCTTTTGTTTCTTAATAACCATCTTAGAATCAATATCCCAAAAGGCATATTTTGGGGTGGCAAAACATTGATCACCCTCAATATGAAATAACATGCTATTTTAAAAATTGAAGCTATCAGGTGATGGATGGATAAGGCCTAGAAACACAGAGGCCCTTACTTGTAATGGAGGAACAAAGTCAACAGTCTTAAACTAAACATATACCAGAATTGGAACATAGCAGCCGATGCTGGCAGGTCGAGAGAATCAAAGGAGAAAAAAAAAAGGGGGGGGGGAGGGGAGTGGTCAATAGCTTCCTAAATGTTTCTTCAACTTCAATCTTCACTTTCTTCTTCCCACTATTCTACTAATTCTTCACCTTACCTTTTCTGCCCTGACAAGTTCTGTGTTTGATCCCGATTTTATCTCTTTGTGGGACAGCTGATACAACAATAATGTGTAGTTCATTGCAGAGCTGGAACATTGTGCCAAATAGTGGAACAGTCACCTGGACATGGAAAGACATGCTCAAGGATGAATGTTATCAAAAGAAGGTACCATAGATGAGTGGGCAGCAGTAGGCAAAAAACAAGCATTTGGTGGACAATGCTTAGGAAACCAGGATAACTTGACTTCCAATCCTAAGACTTAATTGAGCTAAGGAATTGTGTGCGGAATCATTCTCTGTTGTTGCTTAGGTGAAAAGCCCGCGGGCAGGAACAGTGACCCATCGACCTTGACAGTCTTCCATCTGGAGCTTAATCTGTTTCCATATGTCTGTAACAATGGCGTGTCTTTCGCAACAGGTTCATGTAATTCTGAAGGCCAGGCATCAAGCACAGACCAGAGTTCTAGTCATTAGTCACACATGCAGGTCACTGGGCAATTCCAGGGCGCTGCTTTTGCTTGCAGCTGGAGAAGATACCATGTTCCATAAGGTGGTTCCTGATGAGGAGTACACACAGGTGACAAGGCTGGACTCTGGCAGCAAAGTACTGCTAGGAACCAGCTCCAGCGAAGAGCAGCTTCCCCTCTGCTGCTGGCTTTCTTTCCAGAGCCATGGGTTTGGCTCCTGGTGACCGTCTCTGCTGGAGCTCATTACGTAATTGCGCAGCAGCCTGTCTAGCTATGGTAAAGTGCGGAGCCACACAATTGCTCCCTGCCCTCAATGTCCTGATGGCCAGTGTCTTGATGCTTCATAGGGACAGTTTTCAGCTGTTTCCTTTGAAACAGGTTTGGGGAACCCAAATATTCCTTAAACATTTAAGGAACATCAACCTGTTTCCTCCTACTTTAAAGAGAATGTGTTTACAAATGAAAACATTACTTGGATAGGGTAATTTGAGAAAAGGATACACTATGTCATAGACTCTCTTTTAAAAAGCACAGGAATAGCCTGGCTGGTGTGGTTCAGTGGTTGAGCATTGACCTATGAACCAGGAGGTCACAGTTCGATTCCTGGTCAGGGCACATGCCAGGGTTGTGGGCTCGATCCCCAGTGTGGAGTATGCAGGAGGCAGCCGGTCAATGATTTTCTCTCATAATTGATGTTTCTATCTCTCTCTCCTTTCCTCTCTGAAATCAATAAAAAAAATATTTTTTTAAAAAAAGCAGAGGACTAGTGGAACAAGGGTTCCCAAATTAACTGATTTTCTTTAGTTTGTGGGTATTCAGTTTTTCACAGTGCTTTCTGAAAAAAAAAGGGGGGGGGCACATTTAAGTAAGTGGCTTTCATTATCTGACAAAAGCAAAGCATCCCCCCCATTTTTAACTAAATTAAAGTATTAATTGAGTTAAATGTTGTATAGTATTTTCAAATTAAGTTTCATTAACAAAAGTTACTGTAACACTGTTTATATGGATTATTTTTTATTGACCCTGTATTAGCTCACAGACTAACACTAAATTGTGATTTAGGGAAATGCTTAGTTGGGGAATGAAGCACCCTACGTTTCTATGCCTAGAAGTTGGAGAATTTAGAGGAATAAACAAAGCATATGTGTATGACCAGCAGTTCCCAGTGTTTCTCTTTACTGGACCCAGAGGAAGGACATATACCTACAGGGACAGTGTCATGTGGTGATGCAGAAGGTAGATTCTGGCCTAGCCTTGGGCTCAAATCCTGGCTGCATCTTGATCTGTTGAATCAAGAAGTGTATGTTGTTTTCCACCTCCATTTCTTTTTGGAACATCCCCAATTCCTGTCTTCATCTGGGTAAAACTATTTTGTAAACCACCTCCACTAAGCCTACATCCTCTCTGTCCTTCATTGGAACACTAAAAGTATTGAGAGACCTCTTATGTTACTCATGGGCTTTACCTCCTGATATTTTTCTTTGTTTTTATCTCCTCTACTAGATTCTGAGCTTCTCAAGGACAGTGTTTGATTGACCTCTATAATTCCCCCAGTATCGGGCATGAATGCAGAAATGTAGTCATAAAAGGAAATCGAAACTGTAGAGTACTTGGTTCTCATATCATTCTCTCTGTTTCTCTATATCCTGCCGAGTGATTGGCCCATGGTAGGTTCTTGATGAGGGTCAGTGGATAGCAGGCAGTGTAAAACAGGATAAGCTCTTGGGACTAAATTCTCTAAGGCCAACCTGATTCTAATACTACAATAGAAGAAATTCAATTTAATTAACTGTTCGCTTCCATTATGTGCCAGACCCTAGTTAGACATTGTGATCACTACAGTGAGTAATGTGTTTCCTTTGAGTTTGCAATCTGGTGGAGAAGACTGATGGAGAGAGATAGTAACAGAGATAGTGTTTGTTCATTCTTCCCTTCACTTACTTATTCTTTCTTTGAACATGGTGTGTTATGTGCCTACTACTAGGTTTAAGAAAAACCCAACATACACCCCGGCTATAACCTTATCCTAGGGGAAGAGAGAGACAGAGTGATACCAATGATGACTAGAGTTAGTGAAACAAAGGAAATGAATGCAGTGGTATGAAAATGCGTGTGTGATGTGCCCTAATCTGAGGCAGGGATGGTCCCCCATGAAGCAAGACATTGAACTGAAACCCCAGGATGAATGGGCCTTAACCAGGGGCAGTTGCAGGGGAATAGCATGTGCAAGGGCATCTGAACTGTAATATGGTGGCAGGAGTAAGGGCCAGAGAGAGAAAGTAATTCTGCCCATAGGTCTGGAAAGCTTCATGGAGGAGGGTTTTGACTGGGACCTGTGTGACAAAGATCACTGACAAGTAAATGGGAGGGAGGAGAAGATGGTCCAGACAAGGTGAGCAGTCTTACAGGCATGGAGAACTGTGCAGAGGAAGGAATGGTTAAGTTACAGTTTATAAGGAACCTCTCCAGTAGAATATCCACAGTGACAAAGTACAGAAGTATATGTGGATCATGTATCACTAATTCTAAACATTTGCCGGTTGAAAATTCAAGCTTCTTATGTTTAAAAGGTTAATTGTATATAAAAATCAGCTAAGATCATGCTTAGCAGGTGATTCTATTAACATTTCTGTCAATTAAAGATCTTTATCATTAGCGCTGCATTTCAGCCCTTTAAAGCAACTTATCACATGGAATCACAGATAGCTTTTTTCAGAAAAAAATGAGATAATTTGTTAGCAAAACATTACAAATTATGTTGAGTTGACATCACCCAATTATAGCTACATTACTGAATTACACCTGTTCAGCCCAGAGCTGGGGAATTTGCTAGTGCAGCCTCCATTACAGCTAATGGGAAATACACTTCTAAAGCTCTTTGAATCCACTGCATCTTCTGGAAGAAGTGTTTTTCCTGTTGGGACTGCATTCTGGGTCTGACAAATTGAGCTGCGAGGATTTTATTTCTCACAGGATCTGGGGAAACCTCATACTGTTTGTTCACATGGGCTGTGACATCAGGGACTAGCTGGGCTGTGAAAGCCTGTTCAGATGTGCTTTGTAGCCTCCTGATAGATGGCCCTCCCTTCTGCCAGAGAGACCGTTCCCCCCCCAGTGCTGTGATTGAACCGTGTTCCCCCCAGCGCTGAGCTACCTGCCTTTGAGTTTTCATTACCCAGCCATTATGCTCAGTGCCCACGGCCACCTCCGCTTATTGATTTGGGGCCTGTGCCAGCTTCAAATTGTTTCCTTCAGAGTGGGTTTGCTCTGAACATCTGTCCTCCATGGTATATGCCCTTCCGTGCCGGTCCACACTAATTTCTTAAGTAGTTTCAGAAGCCCTGGGTTTGACCCATCAGCTCATAGCAGGGCCCCTAAAACTATGGTAACCATTATTTTATTATTATTATTATTATTATTATTATTACTATTATTATTATTACTACTACTACTACTACTACTACTACTACACCTACTACTACCACCTTGGAACTTTACAGTAAATTAAAATAAAATCCAAGAAGCTTTGGATTCTTCCCCCACCCCCTTTCCCTCCAGAACACATTTTTGTGTGTAAATGTACTGGGTGCCAATCTTGTTCCTTAACTGAGAACTTCTCCAGAGGAATGGCAGGTTGAAGAATCCAGTGTGTCGCTTTGTATTTGAGATCTCTTAAGTACTTGTTTTTTAGTTTCCCAATAGCCACTCATTTCTCAGGTGGATTTGAAAGAGTGTTTCTCTGTAGAGGGTGGGCAGGAGGCACCTGGTACTTCTGACCCTCTTTGCTCTGTCTTCACAGTTATTCAGTGTTCCTTTGGCAAGGAAATGTATTTCATAGTTTTCCCTTAACATTTATCAAATTACCTTAGCAGTTGTATCATAAAGCAGCACAACATTTGAAAAGTTCTCTATTTTTGTTTATGTTGTAACCCATATCTGGTATCTGGGCAAATATTTTTTGGATAGAAAAAAACTTACAATCATCTTTAAAACAATCTATTTAAAAACCAGTGGATTAAATAGCATCTAAAGGGATTATGTGCCTCAGTAGATGGAGTTTTGGGACCTTATGATAGACAGCGTTTGTTCTGAGCCTCTTCTGCTGTGACAATGCAGTGGGGTGCAGCACTGTTCGCAGGGTGGTCCTTGTGCTGGTCCAGTGTGCAATTAATGTTCTCAGAAATGGACAGTAAGATTTAGAAATTTGTGTGCAACCAAGAGTAAATTTATTGAATCTAACAATAACAAATTTGAGGCTTTAATATGATTGCTTTTATTTTTATTTCATTTAGGAATTTTTTTAACTTATTGATTGATATCAGAGAGTAAGGGGGAGAGAGGAGAGAGAGAGAGAGAGAGAGAGAGAGAGAGAGAGGGGGGGGGGAGAGCTCGATTTGTCGTTTTATTGTTCCACTTATTTATGCACTCATTTTTTGATTCTTATATGTTCCCTGACTGGAATCGAACCCATAACCTTGGCATATAGGGACAACACTCTAACCAACTGAGCTATCCAGCTAGGCCTAGTAATTAATTTTTATTGTATCTTCTAAAGTATTTATCTGTGTCTGATTGCCCTCCCCCCAATCCTTCATCACAGTTTTTTTTTTTTTTTTCAAAACATTGGTGTATTTTGGTTGAAAATACAGCCTCATCATTCCTCTTTCATAGCCCTTGGCTGTGAGTCCTGAATACACTATTTACTGGCTGTTTGGCTTGACCAGTTATTGGGTGAGATAGGTATTGTACTTACCTTGCAGGATTGTGGCTGGGTTAATTTAGATGTTATAGGTAAAGCTACAGGGCACAATACAGGGCAATTAGGCAGCTTTGGAAAGAACTTGAGTGAGATGCTTGGTATGTAATAAAACTCAATAAATATTGTTGATCATGATTTATTATTAAGTAAAACTTGTGTTTGCCTTGTATCCTGATCTGAAGAATATTAGGAAACAAAATACAGTAATGTCTTCATTTAGGTCTTACATTTGTAAAGTTCTCTCAGGACATGGACTTTATATTTAGGCTCCAACAAAAGTCTTGTTGAAGATTATATCCATACTGGTTTTCTCAATCTTATGTCTTCTGCTGGTGTATGGAAATTACTAGAACTTACGTGCAGTGTAACTTTCACTCTGCTTCAAGAATTTGGACTCTACTTGGAAAAAATGGTCACACACACTCCTTGACAGATTTCTTCAAATTAGTTCTAGAACTTTGCACAGAAGAGCTTTAACTTCCCCCCACCTTTTTGTACATGTTATATTTCTTTTGTGGCTTAAAATGTACATATTTATTTTTCATATAACCAACACCCATCAAAAACCTTTTGAGGGCCTGTCATTTGCCAGTCCAGTGGCTGCCGCTGTAGCTTATACAAAAATGAGGTATTTAAGCCAGTGAGACATGGAGGCTAAAAAATGACCCAGGTGTCGGCGGCGGTGGAAAATACCAAAAATAATATTGGAGCACTTTTTTAAAACTTGATTTTACAGAGGGAAGAAGGGAGAGAGACACACACATAGGTTAGTCTAGTGGCGCCCATCGCCCCCCCACTCCCAACTGAAAGCTCCATGTGCCCCGACCTCAATTGAACCCACAATCCAGGCACGTGCCCTGACTTGGAACCGAACCGGTGACCTTCAGGTGCACTGGACGATGCTCCAACCAACTGAACCACACTGTCCAAGGCTGGAGCACTTTTAGAAGAAATATCTGTCCACTGATGACACAGAGGATGGCAATGTGCAGGCTGCAGGGACCTCCCTAATTCCTACAGTTGAAAATCAAAGAACTGGTCGACCAGCATCATCTGACTCAGAGTTTGTCCCTTAAAAATTTATTAGGAAAAATTTTCATATGTACACTGAAATAGAACTAAGGATAGTGAACACCCATATACCCACCATCCAGCTTTAATGAGTATCAACATTTTGCCAATCTTATTTCATCTATTTCATTTTCTTTCTTTCTTTTTTTTTATTTTTCGTATTTTAAAGCATATCTTGCATATCACATCATTTCACCTGAAATTCTTCAGTGTGTATCTCGAAGGACATTTTTCCCCTTTACTTAAATACCATGCCATCATCAAACTTAATGAAATTAACAATAATTTCTTAATATGTCCTTTTGTAGTTGCCTTTGTTGAAGTCAGAATTCAAATGGGACCCACACACTGTATTGAGTTGTGTTGACTAAGTCTCTTTTATCCCAAAACAGTTCTCCCCACCCCTTAGTGCCCTGGGTATGTGGGAGAAACTGGGTCATTTGCTCTGCGTTATGAACTTGGCTGTTTGTGTCCTTGTGGTAGTGTTTAACTTATCCTTCAATAGCTTGATCTTTAGTTAGAGCCTTGATTAGATTTTGTGAATTTTTTTAGGCAGCAGGGCTTCAGAGGTAGTGCCCAGTATGTCCTTCTGCATCACAGCACGAAGCACATAATGATGGATCATTCTTCTAGTAGCGAAGCCAAGATTAATCAGTGGGGTCAACCTGGTTCTTTTGTTACCAAGTTCCTCCTTTTGCTTCCCCCTGATTTTATGTCTGTTGGTGATGGTTGCTTGTATCTGGATATGAGGCTTTCTTTTCTCATTAAGTGCTACAAAATGACAATTTTCTAATTCTGTCATTCTTCCTGTATTTATTAGTGAATGCTTCTGTAAATAACTTTTTTTTCCTCATCAACCATATGGCTGACCTGAAATACAGTTCATATAGTCAGGAAAATACTTGTTTCTTTACCATATTACAGTTTTCAGGTTAATGAATAGCAATCTCCAATTAGTAACTAATGAGGATTTTTAATAGTATTTTACAAACTTTAAAAAATATATATTTTATATGTTTGAATTCATCTCAATCACTAATCTTTTGATGTTCAAAATTTCTCTTTTGTAGTTGGCTTTCTATTGTTTCAAAATGTCCTTTAAATTGTTTTATTTTTGTTAAATTTTGGTTATATGAAACTTCAATTGTATACAAAACTAGACAGAATAGTGTAATTAATCTGTGTGTACCCATATCCTGCTTCAAAATAATCAGCTCTTGGCCAGTTTTTTTTTTTTTTTTTTTTTTAATACTCCAACTCACCTCTCTTCTCCCATATTTCTTGTGGCTTCATTTTTAAATATTTAAGTTTCAATCTCATTAGCCTTTAACTTTCATCTTTAGGCCACAAAAGATGTCCTAGGTAGAACATGTGCTTTTAATTACTTAACTTACTGCATTGATTAATTAGGGTGACACCAACTGCTTAGCACATAAACTTCAAACCGTAATGTGGCTTAAAAAAGATGGGAGTTTTCCTATTGGGATGATTCAGGAATCTAGGCTTCTCCATCTTGTGTTTTTGCCTTCCCTTAAGCATGATATTCTCTGCACCTAGTCAGTGGAAGGGGAAGAAAAGGCTAGAAGTTACACCCATTTCTTAAAAGCCATAACCCAGAATTCGTATATATTCCATTGGCCAGAAGTCAGTCACATGGTCACATAAACAGGTCTGGTCAATGTGAATAAATGTCTGGAAAGAAGAATATATGAATTTTTGGTGAACACCTTTAGTTTCTCTTACATTTAAGAAATCCACAAATAATGCTGGAATTCTTACTTTGATTATAATCATAATTACCTTTGTTATTCTTTAAGATATTGTTTCAGTTCATTAAATGCATTTTACTGGCCTTATAGAATGAATGCTTTTCAAAGGAGGGCATTGAAGGAAATAAGTGATGAATGACCTGTTGAGTGGTTTCTTTTCTTTTTAAATTATGGGATAAATAATAGGTGGGTATTTCTATCTTTGCAAGGAGATTTCTGAAAAAAACTATGAATTACATCGAGAATAAACAGAGGTGATTAATATCCAGGTTTGCACACAGGTAGGAGAAGGTTCAGCACTTTGCTAGTTGCTAGATAAGTCAGGAGCCCCAAGAGGATGGAGACTGTGCAGACTTGATGTCCACCTCTTGGGAAGTAAATGCCCTGGGAATCCCTTGAATTTTGGTATGTGGGCATTGAGCCTTGTTTGTAGTAAGTTCTAAGCTAACTTGTGGCATTCAATGTCCAGAATGCACACAGGGCTGAGGGCACAAGCCCGAGGGGAGAAGGGAAGGCAGGGAGAGCTCCCAAAGAGAGGAAGCCCTATCTCTGTATGAGACCAGTGACTTCTGTGTGCTCTCTCCCTGCTGAGCCGCCAGTCTGGCAGGGAGCTGACTATGGAGAAGCAAAGGTTTCCCCTCTACAGGTAATGAATTCTAAGTCACTCTTATTGTGCTGCCATCTGATTTGGGGGAAGATTGTTGACTAGGGATGACTATTGTGAAACAGTCCATGGGGCAGCAGATCCCATAGTTCACGTATCAATATTTAATACATGCCACACACATCTCCACTACCTCTGGCCTTGGGCCACATGCAGCCTACTTAATTCTATGTAAACCCCCCAATTTAGTGCAAGATTAACAATTTGAAAATTGCCTCTGTTGCTTCATCTTGAACTTACCAGGATATTAACATTATGGTGTAAAAAACAAAATGACCTTTTTCTCATTAATGTGCTTTTTTTTTTTTTTTTCTTAACAAAGTAAATAGTCTAACTTGTGAAGAAGATATCTTTCCCTATGGGACTCGATAAAACTTTTGTCATTTTGGATGGACAAATAAATTGGTAGTCTATAAGTTTAGACATTTTTGCTCAGTTGACCTTTGTGCAAAATAAGGTTTTCACAGACCGGCTGTACTCAAGAGTACTTCCAGTCCAACATTAAAAAATAAAAAAAGGTGGAAGCATCTGAGATCAAGCATCTGAGATCTTGCTTCCTAGCTTGTTACTAGTTTGGCTCAAATAAACTCTTACAAAGATTTAAAAAAAAAAAAGGCTAAGAAATTCTTTGGGCCTTTGAAACTTGTTACCGTAGATGCTGCCTCTGTTTCATGAGGTGATGAATGTTTTTATTGTGATTTAGCCAGTGTTTTAGGTCATACACAGTAATTAACTTTTACATTTTATTTCTTTTGAGACGGTTTTAATTCAAAGCAGGAAGCTACCTTTCCTATAACATCATACTGTGAAGATCTTCTTGCCACTGATTCTTTATGTAAACCTAGAAGTACTGCCATAAAAAAAGGGGGTGGGGCTTAATTTGGACATTCAAAGGGGAGAGCGAGGTTCCAGTATAACCCTTTGAAGTTTGCAAATGGCTTTTCCCATCCAAAACACCCTAAAGTGTCATCCACAAAGACTCCAACCCACAGCAACTTACTTCACTCTCCTACTCCTTCCTCTACTGTAAGTAATGCTGCTTGGCTTCTGAAGAAGAGCCTAGCTTTCAGAAGAGTCTTCCTTTTGATAATAATATTCTCTTTTAAGTGCTGTAGTAGCCCACAGTTTACAATTTCTCACAAATTTTAGAAAGACCTGGGGGACAAAGGAGCAAAATATAGTAAGGACAACTATAAGAATTAGCTTGATATGCTAGTTATATATATTTCAATGTGCTTGGAATGAAACATAATTATTAAAATAAAAAGAAAAGCACTCACATATAATCCCAGTGATACTCCCAGTGGTATATGTGCCAGTTTTGGGGAAGCATTGTTACTTCCCCTGCTTTTCAGATGAGGAAACAAGCATAGTGAGGCTATGCCACACTCCCTGGGTGGATTTTGGACTAGAATCAAAGTGCTCTGGCATCAGAGCCAAGCTGGTACTACCCCAGTCTCATCCCACTTTTCTGGGTGGCCAAAGTTTTGTATATGAAAAAGGTAGGCTTCTTTCTGAGGTAGAGCCAAGAAAATGATTTTATAATGGCCAGTCAGTGAAAATACCCAGAACTCTCAGATAATTGATCTGTGTTCTCGCTTTCTGCTGGTGCCGCCTCTATGACCAGTGTGATTTAATGTGCTTACAGGTTTAAATCAATAATGTGAGTATATTAGAGCCTAAATTGACTTAATAAACTTCTCAAACTTCCCCAATATAATTATTTTGTAGCTTTTGAATGAATACAAATTTAAAAGATTTTTTGGTCTTTTCTGTGTTATTCTTAATAATTTAAAACATATCTCTCCAAGACAACAGATGGAAACCACTATTGCTTTTAGAAAAGAAAGGCTATTGCACAAATCAACCTAGTCAAGGCAGAAAGCTAAGTTTTCTTAAGGCAAATTACTGTCCAGCTCCTTGTTACAAGAGGAAATTTTAAAGAGCCTTTGGAGTCCTTATACCATAATCTGAACTATGTTTAGTTTCTAACCTGCAAAACGTTTGGGCATTGTCTCTGGCCATTTGATTTGATTTGCCTTTTCATAGCAGTGAGATTCAAGGTCACACTGAAGACCTTGGAGGGATTTTATCTATTTGAAGGTACATGTTAAACATTATGGAGAAGCCAAGGAGTGAGGTGGAGAAATTAGCTGGAGCAAAGCAGAACCAGTTTCGCCAATTTAATTTTTACCAGTTACCTCTTTCTGGATAATATTGAAAAAGAAGACAGAAACATGTTAGTTACTTTATGTCATTCATGGAATTTTAAACTCTTAGGAATACTTTAGTCTAATCCCTTCAATTTTCACATAAGAGACTAAAAGTCCAGTTAGTTTAAGTATTTTATGATGGGATTAACAGCTGACTAGTTGCAGATCTAGAATTAGAGCTCAGGTTTCCTTACTGACATACTAAGGTACTGTATCAATTAAAGTGTGACTTCAAGCAACAGAAACTGATTCTAACTAGAGAAAGAATGCAAAATATAGGGTGGATTTGGGGTAGCTTATAAAGTGTAATGTCAATTTTACTATAGTTTCTTTTTTGGTGGGAAGGTGAAGAATAGAAATGGATAAATAATGAAAAGTATATTTTAAAAAATTTAAAACATCATACAATTATCATGGATAGAATGCAAAAAATATATTATTTAAAAATGTATTGAGGTGAATGTATGCAACATAAAATTAACTGTTTTAAAGTGAACAATTCAAAGACATTTAGTACATGGGCAGTGTTAAGCATCCATCACTTCTATCTAGTTCCAAAACATTCCCATCACTCCAAAGTAAAACTCTATGCCCACTAATTAATTTCTCCCCATGCCCCTTCCTCCCTCTAGTTCCTTTTAGCCATTAACTTATGTTCTGTGTCTATGGATTTACCTTTTCCAGATATTTTGTACAAATGAAATCATATATGTGACCTCTTTTGCTTGGCTTCTTTCACTTAGCGTAATATTTTCAAGTTTCGTCCATGTTGTAGCATGTATTAGTACTTCTTTCCTTCTTAGGGCTGAGTAATATTCTAATGTATGTATATACCACAATTTGTTGATTCATTCTTTGATCCACTGATGGACACTTAGGCCATTTCTACCTTTGGCTATGTGGATAGCACTGTTATGAACATGCATGCACATATTTGAGTCCCTGCTTTCAATTCTTTTGGGCATATACCTAAGAGTGGAATTCCTGGGTCATATGGTAATTCTATGTTTAACTTCCTGAGAAACCACTAAACTGTGTTTCTCCACTAGCAATATGTGAGGGTTCCAGTTTCTCCACATCCTCACCTACATTTGTTATTTTCCATTTAAAAAAATTATAGCAATTCTAACTGGTACAAAGCAGTACCTACCTCACTGAGGTTTTCATTCTCATTTTCCTAATGACTAATAATGTCCAGCATCTTTCCATGTGCTTATTGGTCATTTCTATATCTTCTCGGTACAAATGGCTATTCATGTCCTTTGACCATATTTTAATTGTAGCTTTTTATTTTTGTCTTTTCGTTGTTGAGTTGTAAGAGTTCTTTATATACTCTAGATACTAGACCCTTATCAGACATGTTCTCCCAGGTTGTCTTTCATAGGTTGTCTTTTTACTTTCTTGACAATGATCTTTGATATAAAACAGTTTTTAATTTTGAGAAGTCTAATTTATATATTTTTTCTTTTGTTACTTTTGCTTTAGGTGTCATATATAAGAATCCATTGCCAAATACAAGGATAATGATTTACCCCTGCATTATCTTCTAATAGCTTTATGGTTTTAGCTCTTATATTAGTTTTATATATGGTATGAGGTAGGAATTCAATTTTTTTCTTTTGCTTGTAGTTATCCAGTTGTCATAGCACCATTTGTGGAAGAGACAATTTTCTCGCCATGAAATGGGCTTGACACTACTGTTGCAAATCAGTTGATATACATGAACTTTTAATGTAGATGATGAACCTTCAAAGAGTGTCTCCCTGGGGAGTTTTCTTAGAGCTCTGCTCTAGTAGAAAGTATGATGTTAGGCAGCAAACAGCCTGCTGCACAGCCCATCCAGTGACATTTGTTAGTATGAACTCCCGATGTACGCACATTTCCTTCTGTTGAAATTCAGCAGTAGTGACCTGCAAGGATTTCAGTTTGTGAACTTGGGGTAATTATAAAGGAAAGATATGGGGTGGAGTGTGGAAAATGAAGACCAAGTGTAAGGTAGAGTAAGAGCAGTCTTCCCACTCAGCTTGTCTCTAAGTTCTGTATACATGCTGGGAGATTTCCTTCCTTTCCTGACTATCCCCTAGAAATATACAGTAATGTGGACCCATTGTCATTTTGTATCTTCTAGTGATCACATTAAAAAGAGTAAAAAGAAACAGATTGAATTAATTTTAATAACATGTTTTATTTATCACAATGTACCAAAATATTACTTTTTAACTGTTATAATACAAAAAAATATTGATGGGATCTTACTTTTTTTCACACTAAGCCTTTGAAATCTGGTGTGTGCTTTACACTTTCAGCACATCTCATTTTGCACTAGCTCTATTTCATGTAACTGGTGGCCACTGCATTAGACAATATTGTTCTAGACCAGGGATTGGCATGCTTTTTCTGTAAAGGGCCAGAGAGTAATGATTTTTGGCTTTACACACTATGCTGTCTCTCTGGCAACGATTCACTCTGCTTTTATATCAGAAAAAGCCCTAGACAATATGTAATCACAGGAGCATGGCTGTGTTCTGAGAAAACTCTATCTCCAGAGAGAGCTGGCAGCCCGCCCTTGGCCTGCAGGCTCTAGTTTCCTGACCCCTATTCTAGGCTGTCGCTGTTAGCTCAGGTCTTCTCTCCTCACAGTTAATTCCTTAGGCCTATTACCCACTTTGCTTGCTTCTAGTGTCTTAATGTATTGAACCTCCAGAAATGAATTTTCTCTGCTCTTTCTGGCATTGCTATACCAAAAAAGAGGTGAAATGAGATGGGGTGCTTTAAATCTTGGGGTGACTCCTATGGGTGGATGAAGGAAGCAAAAGAGACTCTTAGGTGCTCTGGCCTCCGTGGAAAATATAACCGTTATTGTATACATATGCCTGTGAAGGTTTACCTTTTGCTAATATGTCTTCTGTTCCTGTTTCTCTAAAGTGGTCCCTGAATCCTCCTCATCCACAGAAGACCTCTCCAGGTCCCCTGATGTTAGAATGTTCCTGGCTCTCAGGGGAGCCATGAATCAAGTTATAATCGAATCTATAACCTTCATGTGGACAAGGTACAGAGCATGTGAACTTCTGTATTTGCAGCAGTTAGCACAGTCCATGCCCATGGGAGCTCCTCAGCATATACTTACTTAATGAATAAATGAATGAAATAATAAAGCAGCTCTAATTCTGGACTTCTGTCACTCAAGTTGGTAAAGATTTGGTTACTAAAGTCTCCTCTTATGTTCTGTAGCTTAAAATGTTATGTCCAGATACATAAAATGATGCTCCTGGATTCACTCACTTGCCTTGACATCTGAGCAGTCAGTTCCCAATGGCCTGACCTGCCTTGATTATTGTTCATTTGATTTAATTTACTGAAGGTGACCTTACTCTATATTTCTGCCAGAACTCTGGCTGGATCATGTTGGTGGTGGTCCCAAGGGAGTAAATCGCAGGCAGTGGTTCTCAGTCGTATAAGGCTGCCTCTTCAATATAACTTTCATGGAGTGAGCCTAGGTCTTGAGGCTGCAGTAACCTCTGGTTCTCAGAACTGCAGTTTGATTATTCACAAAACAGTCAGATGTGGCTGGAATGTGTCATTATTTCTGGTTCCTTGGAAAAACCAACTTAAATAGAACCCCATGTCTTGATTCCCAAACCTTTGACATTTATTTGGGATGAGGATAGGTTAAAAAAAAAGTTTGGAACTAGTGAGCAGATTCTATGTTTGCAAGAACTATATATAAATTAGTAAAAAGTGACCAAGTTTTGAGGAGACACTCGGGTGTAGTTCCACCTTGCAAGCACTTGGGTAATGACATTTCATTCTTCAGGATTTTCTAAGTGTGGTTCCAGATTCTGGGTGATAACCCGAAAGACCTGTGACTGCATATTAATGGAAACTCTGAAAAGGTGTCTGAATATTACAGTGATAAATTTGAGTAACTTCTGTTTGTGTATCATTAATGAGCTTCTGGTGGTTACCAAAACTTGTAAACAAAGTCATTTTGCCAGGGCAGATAGTATCTTTCTGGACCTGAATATGATTGTGAATGAAGACAAACAAAAAACTTTTGCTTACAAGTCTTTTTCTGCTGAACTGGAATGACTTGGAGGTGGTGTGAAAGCATATCACTCCTCTGCTCAGAACCTTGCAAGAGCTCCTCATTTCATACCAGGTAAAAGCCCAAGTCCTTTAAATGGTCCCTACCCTGGATTCTTACCTGTTGTCAATGTAAGAATGTCCAAACTTGTAGGGAATTTTCATAAAAATGTAGTTGAGCCCCAAAGAGGATACACCTGGAAGAAAGATCTCAATGGACTGAGATCAGTGCTTTGGAGAATAACAGTTTGTAGTTTCTTGTATGCATTTGAAATTGAGGGAATTACAGAAGATTACATTGAGCTGGGAGAAAGCAAGGTGGGGATTGGATTACAGGATAGTTAACAAGATTATGTGCTCTCTAGAGAGTGGTTAAGGCTTATTTCAAAGGTGAGTTAACCTAGTTGCACAGAAACAACGGACAGGACTTACTTAAGGCAAAGATAAACTTTTTAGTAAAGAAATTGTATGCCTGGGGTGTGACTACCCACCATGACCTGCAGAGTTAGGAATTTCTGATCAGATTGCCCTGTGAGTTTACTTTCTGTAGAACCCGTTTTCATCCCCACCCATCACCTATCCTTTACTCCCCTCCCTTCTCACTCTCCTCCTTCGCAAGGCTCCCTTGCTGCTCCTGACACACCTGCCATAGGCCTCCCACAAGCTCCTCCTTTTGTCTGGAATACTCTTCCCACTGGCTGACAGCCTGCCTCTCCTTTAATGTCACTTTTTAAAGGAAGTCCACTAGGCCCACCACGTTTAAAATTTCAACTACCCTTCCACCTACCCAATACCTCCAAGCTACTCTCTTTTTAATTTTTGTCTTTACTGCTCAACTGTTCAACATACCTTACATTTAGTCATGGATTTTTTCTTCTTTTTTTAATGTTTATTCTCTGCCTCCCTACCACTAGAATCTCAGCTTCATGACTACAAGGATCCTTGTCTTTTTTCTTCTGTGATGTGTCCCAAGAGTCTAAATCAGCTCTATCCAATAGAAGTTTCTGTGATGATGGATATGTACAGAGGTAGGCTAAAGTAGGTTTATAGTTGTGAGTACTAGAAACACTTTGTTCTTGTATTATTATTTATTAATTATTGTATTATTTGTCTTCTCATTATTATTGTTATTCTATTATATCTTTACTTATGATTTATCTTTTAGGTAATGCTGACTGGTAATTTAACCTACTTTTGCACACCCTGTATATGGTAGATACTTAGCCATGTTACCTGACCGCTTTAGTGCTGGGAGCTGGCCCGGCCCGGCAGGGTCTGGGACCTTTCATGGGTCAGGTGACCTCCATCTTCCTTGACTTGCCCAGGAAAAATTTTAAGGATGAGTCCCAGTGAGAGCAAAACAAGTTGTATTCAGGTAGAGAAAGAGAAAGAGGCCAGGGTGCAAGTGCCGCTGTGAAAGAAACGAAAAACACACATCTAGGTGGATGCTGGCCAAATCACCGGTGAGTTAGTCACGTGGTTGTGGTCAGTGAGTTCTGAATTCTGTGCGTTTGGGGGAGGCATGTCTCCATGCATTGTGGTACCAAATTCTGACTCTGCCTTCTGGTTGGGAGGGGGTCTTGTTCCTAATATGGTCCCTTTTGGAAGTGTCCCTCGTTGGGTCCCTTAAGTCCCCCTCCTAGGTGTGGTGTCAATTTTCACTATAATCTATATATATAAAAGCCTAAGTGACTGGCTGATCAGCCGACCGGCTGACTGGCCAGTAGCTATGATGCACACTGACCACCAGGGGGCAGACGCTCAATGCAGGAGTGAAAACCACAGGCATGGAAACATGGAACAGACTGATAAAACTCAGAGGGAAGGGGGAAAGAGGGAGGGTGGGAAGAGATTAACCAAAGATCTTATATGCATACTAGAGGCCCAATGCAGGGATTTGTGCACTGGTGGGATCCCTCACCCTGACCTGTGGGATTGGGCTGAAACCAGCTCTTCAACATCCCCTAAGGGGTCCCGGAGAGGGCACAGGCCAGGCCGAGGGAACCCAGTGATGCACAAATCTGTGCACGAATCTGTGCACTGGGCCTCTAGTAATGCTATAAGGAACATTCTCTGGTCAGTTTTTCCTTTGTCTTGGATTAGTCTGGATCTAACTGGTTTTTGTTATCTGCCTCTCTGACTGAAGTGTCTTCAGTTAGGGAGGATAGGGTCCTATGATTTATTACCTGGCTGCTAATTGTTCAGCCTCTTCTGCTGTTTGTTCAACCATTTGTCTCAGTTTCCTCATTCCACTTGTTATGGAATTTTTTTAGTTTCTTACTCACCTGTCTTAGCCACATGTACTAACTGAGCACTTAAAGTGGTGGTTAGTACAAATGAACCCTTGGATTTTAATTTTATTAAATTTTAATAAAAATATTGGACAGTATAAATCTTGAAAGTTTATTTATTGAATGAATGAATGTCTATCTCTCAAGTGCTTCTTAAACTTAAAGATGTGAAGGAATCACCTGGATTCCTGGGAACCTTGTTAGAAATGTAGATTCTGGTTAGGAGATTAGGGTGGGGCCCAAGATGTGTTTTTAACAAGTTCCCATAAGTAAGTAGCAAGACTACAAAGAGTAATGCTGCCTTGCTTTTAGTTTATGTGTTTACTGAGATAGGCCAGATGGTTCTGCATTTGTTGTCCAAGAGAGATTGCTAAAAATTACCCATGAGACCCAAATAACAACAGCCTACAGGCCCAAAAGATTACAAAAAGAGGACAGTTTATTCCCTTATTCCTGATGAGAATATGATTCCCCTCGTCCCTTTTCTCTTTCATTTGCTTGAATTCGGTTGTAGTTAATTTAGAAAATTTAGAAAATCCTTTAGTTCTGGTTACTTCTATGGCAGTTTATAGCCACCTAATGGGCCCACTTGACTTGTTACCTATTTTTCTAGGTCACTGAAGATGTGTGCTCGTTACCCTTTATAAAACCTTTTCCAGTGTTGCGTGCCTCTCTGTTCTGCATCCTCCTATTATCTGAGCTAGCTGGCTAAATCAACTCCCACAGTAAAAAAATAGTCTCATCAATCTTTTCTGTTGTTATAATCACATTGTTCATCTAGAGAACACACATCACCCTCAGGGAGGAATTTAAATCTTGTTCATATCCTGACATTGCCACAAATCCCTGGTCATTCTTAATTGTTATGTATTTGTTTCCAGGTGAATTTTTGTCAGGGTGCTAAATCTTGGTGCAGATCAATTTTAGGTGCTATTAGTATTTAACAACAATTAAGGTACTGATGATTATATGGGGTATTGCTGGTTTATCATTCCCTTATATAGTCTGGATCTTCACAAATATATCAGGGGCACAATTTACAGGCTAACAACAACAATAATCACACTAGTAGGTAACGTTTGTTGACTACTTTTGTGTAGCAGGCACTGTGCTAAGCACTTTATGTCTGCTTCTCATTTGATCTTCACTATAGTGCACTGAGACCCGAGTTATTTTTGCAGATAAAAAACACATAGACTAAGAGGCCAGAGAACTGGCCCAAGTTCACATAGTTAGTGAGTGGGGGAGCCTAGGTTTGAGCTGGGGCTGTCCTTCCTCCTCATTATTAGGCAACATTGAGCAGATTTCACCTTCTCCCTGACTTTCCTCCCTTTTCTTGTTTGCTTTGAGGCAAATTACCCTCATGCCATTTTAAACAAAAAATAATTTTAGACTATAAGAAAGAGAAACAAGCATTTATTTGAGCAAAAGAAGCTGCAGCCTGGGAGACACAGATTCAGTTGCAACCTAAATTGTGTTCTCCTGAGACAAAAGGGAGTCCCTTCTCAGATTCCCAGTTACATTTGTTTTATGTAAATGAGGTGTCCAGATTGTGCAGTTCTGATTGGACGGGCCAGGTCTCTGTCCATTGGTAGAAAGACTGCAAGTTTCCTTGCAGTGGTTGGCTCCCACAGCCAAAAGTTCAGTGGGGAAGATGAGGCTTGAATTCCAGCTCTGCCTTTCACTTTCGGTTTATAGATTAAATATGTACTCTTTGTTAACGTACATTATAAGTTATAAAATATTTTATATGTCTTAAGAATTCCCAGATCAGGCAAGACTGGTGAAAAAAAGTGCAGCCAACATTGTTAGGTCCTGTCTTTGAGCCATGCCCGATGTTAAGAGCTTTACTTGCATTATGTTGCCTGGACTTTTTAGAAGATAAATACGGTCATTATCTTCATTCTTTAGGAGGGAAAACCAAGGCTTAGAGAGAATCGGAGGCACACTCGTCAGTGCTGAAAGTGGGACTGCCCAAGACCCCAGACACACTCACAGCTTCTGCTGTAGAAAGCAGACATGGGAAGAAGGGGAAAATGGCAGATGAAGTGTAAGAAACAGGCTCTTTTATCATATTTCCTTTTCTCTTCTTTTTCACTCTTCTTGAGGTAGGTGTTGTGGTGGGAGAATGTCCTGTTCTTTCCCCTGAGTATAAAATTATTCCATGTTAAAAAAAATTATTCCATGTATGTTGTACAACAAACACTATAAAAATGCATAAAAATGTAGAGGCAATAATAAAAATGACTTCTGATTTTATCACCCAGAGGTAACCAAAATTTTAACTTTTAGGAGTATATGTCAATGAAATTTTGTATGTATTAACATATAAAATGTAATATTTAGTACAGTACGTATAACTATACTTTTATTTATGTAACAATTATTTCTTTCCATTGTTATTTTCTGCGTTTGGAGAGGGCAATCCTTTTGAGAGTTGCAGCCCTTGGCTATTTGGAAAATAAAACATAGGGGCTGGAACTATAGAAACAGAAGCTACATCTATTCACATCTTTTCCTGTTTACTGCAGTCTTTTCCCAAAAACGATAGTCTCCAGATATGTTAGCTGGTACCATGTGAGTAATCTGAGGTTAACTTCTGTTCCTCACTTTTCTCCATCCTGTGGTTGATAGCAGGTAGGAGAATCATTGTGTTTGGATGATTCATCAATTCAGTCTTTACTTCCTGGATAATTTCATATTTGATCTAATACTGAGAGTACTTGCCATATTTCTATGCCCAATCTATAAATCTGATTTCTGAATTCTGTTTGTTAGTGCCTTTTTGATAAGTTAAGAAAGATAAGAATTTCATGTCACAAGAGCTTGTCCGTTCAGAAGGGGAAGGCAAATAAAAATTCACACCAGGGTTCAGGCTGCATTTTCCCATATCCAGCCCTTTGGAGACATGGCCCATGAAGAACAAATCATGTGGAGTGACATTTGGTCGCTGACCTAACTAAGGGTTCTTCTGGGGCCTCTAATATGTTTGATCACGGTCAGTGAAACATTTCCCCTTTTATATTCAGTTATGTGACCAGTGAAATCACTTAATAAGCTCTGTCCTGTGGCTCCTGATATAGAAGTCCTAGGGGGTTTGGCCTAATAAATCCTTATTCCTGTCTTGATCCTCTGGTCGCTAGTCGGTAATATTACTCTCAAAGCAGTATTGTCAGATTTCACATGTAAGATTATGTTGGTTCTATTCCTGTTTAAAATGAACAAGCTATATAGAGATAGAAAAATAATACCTACCTGGGAAATAGAGGGTGGAGAGAAGGGACATTTTGTATCGACAATTGCTAAATGTAGGCAAGGTGATGTTTAAAATATTATAATCTTCACAGCTTTTATAAATCCTGTCTTGGAATCAGTGGCATACAGAATGGCTAGGGCTCCAAGAAGAAAAGTTCTTTTGTACGTTAATCCAAGTTGCTCTCTAAAGGAGCTTCCTGAGAAACTGTGGTGTTAGCTAACAAGCAATGCCTAGGATATTTATGTTCTGGCATATTGTTAATAGCAGGGACCATATGTCATTTCAAAGATACATTTTAAAAATAAAATTTGTTTTCTATTGGAATATTTTGATAGCTTTATTTAAATTACAGTTCTGTTACAGTGTCTATTCAGTTGGCATTGTTAGAACATTCCAGCTTTATATATTTAGTGATAACTAGTTTTTTAATGAACTGTTGTTCTTTCTTTATCCATACTTTGTTCCACAGATATAACTATAAATGTATAATTATATAGCTTTTTTTTTCCTTAAAAAGAAAAAGAAAAGGAAAAAACCAGATAGAAGCTCTTCCTTCTAGATAAGAAACTCAGTCTTACCACCAGAGAATTTAAAGCAGAGTGGAAGTCATAGCCGGTATTCTTGAGAACCCAGGTGAATCGGTTTTCTAGAGTTGAGTGGAAGAAAGTATTTAGAGTTTGCTTCTCCATTGTTTGATTAGGGTTTCTAGAAGGAGAATAGGGTTTATTTTCATGTATAATGCATAGTATCATGTATTTTGTAAAAGTGAGCCCTTTGGAGTTCAGCTTTCTTCCTCTTTTTCCTCCTTCAAAATTGATTTATAAAACTTACTCTGTGTAGGTCATGTTCAGATATGCTAGTAAATGACAAGAATGCAACCCTCATGTGCAGCAGTATCTCTCTAATCTGTACAATAAATTTCATTTTATAAAATGTCATATTATCCCATTATTTTCCCAGTTTATGATTGGCTTTTATAATACTTTCCACGATGAAATCACATGAATAAATGAAGATGTTATCTTAGACATCCCCTTTACGCTGGTATCTGGAGGCCAGCTCATCTGACTTGAACAGAACAAGAAAGACAGCTTTTCTCAGAGTTCTGAGTAGGAATGTGAAAGAAGTTCATCGGAGCCAGTTCCTGGGCAATGTTTAAAACTGTAGAGAAAATAATCTCCTTTTGCATCAGAAAGCCAAGATCATCACCCTGCGGAGTACGAGTGAGAAAGAACCCACAGGGCGCTAAGTGCCTGAATCTCAGTAGATGCTGCTAAAACAGTTTCTGTTCCCACATACGATGATCTATTAGACCTCCTAGTCAATATGGTGAAGACACTCAAAATATACTTATTGATTGGTTTTATTTTCAAAATGTACTATTGGCTTGCTCATTCTTTCCTCCCTTCTACCTACTGCCATGCTCCTACCAGCCACAGATTAGCACCATATAATATTTGAAGAAATTAAAAAAGACCCACAGTGGAACCATTTTATATTGGGACTTGCCAAGATAGTTTTAAATCCAACTAATAAAGTTCTTTATAACCAATCTTAACTGAATTAACCTCCAATATTTCTTAAAACATATTGCATATAATATATAGCCAGTGCATACATATAATTAATTATAAGGTAGATGTGGGTGCATAGTAGCTGATATGTCAGATATTATTATAGATTAAAAAACAAGTACACAGATACCTTCTAAGAAAGATTCCTCGGAGGAAGGGCTGTACAACCTAGTTTTTCCACTCCGCCCAAACAGGAAACCAAACCTCAAATCAGAAATTGTCATGTAATTTAATTGTTCATGCTTTATTTATTCCATTACTGTGAGGATCACTGCTGGTCTGTCTAATTTAGAATCTCCATGCTACCCTGTCCAGTTTGTTATTTTTAAGGTTTATCAGCTGTTCAGTGGAGCTGAACTGTGTGTGTTTTACTAAAGGTAGATACATTGAAAGAGAATGAGGGCGTAGGGGACAATGGCAGTAGTTACACAGATGTTTAAATGAGAACATGCATCTCTTCCACCTGTGAGAGAAAGGGGGAAAAAGTACAGATAGGTGATTAAATTAGACATTGTGATTTATAATTTCTTTTTAGTTTTTGCTAATTTGATTTGGTAGCAAATGGGAAGAATATTGATCCCAGTAGCCTTACAAATCTTTTGCTGGCCCTGGCTGGGCGGCTCATTTGATTGGAATGTTGTCCCTTACACCAAAAGGTGGTGGGTTCAGTTCCCAGTCAGGGCACATACCTAGGTCTTAGGTTTTATCCTGGTCAGGGTAGGTACGGGAGGCAAGTGATGGATGTTTCTCTCTCAGATCCATTTATTCCTGGAATGATATATCGAGTTGATGGACTGTTCCTCGTGGGTACCTGATTGACCAACAGTCTTGTGGCTTTAGGAGTGATTTGTTTTGCAGCCAAATCCCCTCTTTGGTTAAGTTTAGGAAAGCCAGAATTAAATAACCAGAGAAGCTAAACATTGGACATTTACTTCTCCTTCAAACTAATGTAAGTGGTAAATTCATATGGCATTTAAATTCCTTAACAGCCAGTACTTTTGCTAGTTGCTCACAAATAAAGTTTCTAGTATTCTCTTGCATCTTTTCTAAATTGGGGAAAAAACAGGCCAAACCTTTCTTTTTTAAAAAAAATTTTTAATTTATTTCAAAGAGGGAGGAGAGAGAGAGAGAGAGAGAGAGAGAGAGAGAGAGATAGAGATACATCAATGATGAGAGAGAATCATGGATCGGATGCCTCCTGCACACCGCCCCTGGGGATCGAGCCCTTAACACAGGCATGTGCTCTGACCAGGAATCGAACCGTGACCTCGAGGTTCATAGGTAGAAGATGCTCAACCACTGAGCCATGCTGGCTGGGCACTTTTTTTTTTTTCATGATTAGTCACATGTGTTCCAGTACTGCATAGATCAGAGCCTCTTCTGGGGTCAGCCAGATATGTATTTACTAGTAAGCCCTGTTTCATCATGTATTAACTGAGTAACTTTGGGAAATGTTCTCAGCCTGTAAATGCACTTGCCTAAAGGGTTGTTATGAGTATTAAATTAGATAATGTGTATGTATACTGCCTGGCATGTAGTAAAAGTTTAGTAAATAATTGCTGTTATTTTTATTATTGTTACTTATTTGTCTTATAGCCCAAGTCCTGTAGTTCTCATATCTTCTTTTCCCCCTTTTGGTACACTACCCAACTTTGAAATTTGCTTTATTGCCACCCTTCCCAATATTTTGTGGCAATTCTTTTTTTCTGAAGCCAATCTGCATGAAGCAGGTGTTCCTTTTCAGTATAAGCTGATTATTTCTTGTGATTTTGAGAGATATAGATAAGTCAATGCCTTTACAGAAGAAGATAATGCCCCATTCCCTATGAAATTCTTCACAATGTTATTTCAGCATATCATTCGTTTGCTCATTCATCTGTTTGTTCATTTCCTGGACATCTGTGGAGCATTTTAGATACCAAAGTGACAAAATTGAATGAATCCTGGACTTTGTCTAATATCTGTATTTTGTGATCCCAAATATTTCCCAAATCATGGCTGATGGGAGTCCAAGTTGTACAAGTGATACACCTGAGAATAGCCAAAGAACGTAATGCATAGCCCATGGACACAGACAACAATGTGGTGAGGGCCAGAGGGAGCAGGGCAGGTCTGGGGGGAGGGGGACAAAGGAAGTGGAAATGGGGGACATCTGTAATAATGTCAACAATAAAAATAAAATATAATTAAAAAAAACCTCACACCAAAACTATTACGGGAAATGAGGCCTAAGTTCTTCAAGGCTTTTGTTATTAGTCTTCACAGTTCTTGAATGTGTGCAGAAATTCCCGTAAGAATATCATAACTGTTTTTATCAGCTCATCTGATAATTAAGCTTGTTTTTCTCCAGCTAACATTCAGAACAACGAAAGCACACACACAGTGTTACTTTCAGTTTTCTCTGTGCTTGTATTGCCATAGGGTTGTTTTGTGATGTTTTGCCCTTGCATGTGTACAGGGCAGTGTGTGGAGGAAACTTGGGCGTCTGTACCCCCTTGTAATTTGTTTCTGCATTCCTCTCCATGTATAAACTTTTAGAACAGATTGTGTTTATCAATCTCTTGAGTGTCTCATATGAATTTGCCTGTGGGTTGTGCACACACGTGGATAATGCACACACAGAGCACGCCTCTGGGGAGCTACGGTCACGCTCTGTGGTTGCTGTGCACAGCCAGGTGCTCCTCCCAGCACTGGTGAAGTGGTGCACCGAGGGGCCGGGGCGCTGTGATGCTGTGACTTAGACTTCCCAGAGAGAAATGTGGAACAGACACAGAGTCTGGTTTCCATATGCCCGGTAGCTGGAGGCTCTTATCTATAAATGCCGCATTATTAATAAGTAACTTTTAGGAAACCAGGCAACATAAGTTTATTTTTGTTTAAACAAATAGGCCTTAAATGGTAAGTTCCCAAATACCCTATACTTATACTGAAATGAGCATTTCTTTATCATACTCTCTTTTTTTCTACTCTCTTATTTTACTGATTTAGCAACTTGGTTCTTATTTTTGTTATTTCCTGTTTTTCATCCAAAGGATAAACTTTATTATTTTAAAAAGTCTATGTTCCATTAATCACCATATTTTAATTAATTATTCATCACCTTCCCTTTTCTTCCTATTCTCATTCCTCTGTCTTCATTGACCCTGCCTGCTCCTTACTTAAACTATGATTAATGTGATAAGAGATCTTGTCTAGCAAATCAGGTGGCTTATAAGCTTCCAGAGAATTTCTTAAATGCATTTGCGACCTTTTAGAGAGCACATCCTCATTGTTTTTTTTTTGTTTGGAGAGCACATCCTCTGGACCATCTTCCTTTTGTTTGGCAGAGGAACAGATGTTCACAGAGGCACATGAGAATAGACAAGTGAAGGAGGAATCTCAGAAAGTTATGTCTTCAACACTTACTACACCGGCAATATTTTTCAAAAAGGAAGATAAAGAAAAAAGTACTTTGAATGTCTGTGTTATTCCTCTGTGCTTTAAACAGTGCCAGTCCTTGGGAAATTGTGGTTTCTTTTCCTGCTTTTCTTTCTACTTTGAGCCTTAAAGTAAATATGTCCCAATAGTCACTATGCTCCAGACTCAAACATAGATGCTGAAAGTCAGCAGGTGAAAGTGGAACAGTAGGGAGGGAGGGAGGGAGGGAGGGACGGAGAAAGGGAGGGAGAGAGGGAGAGAGGAAGGGAGGGGGAGGAGAGAGGAGAGAGAGAGAGAGAGAGAGAGAGACAGAGAGAGAGACAGAGAGAGAGACAGAGAGAGAGAGAGAGAGAGAGAGAGGCTGATACTGAACCACATTCCTTTATGCCCTTCACCTGCTTTCTTACTCTAACAACCAGGAGAACCATGCTTGTGACAAGTGGAAAGCACAAAACTGCTCATGTGAACCCAGCTCCAGAGTGCTGGTCTGCTTTAAAGCAGACAAACAGAAAGCTGTAGTGACATTCCTGAATCATGCCTCCAAGTTCTTAATGTGATTACTCCTTGGTTCCTGAAATGTAATTAATTAGGTAAAAAGAGATCAAGCATAATCCAAAGGGATATGGGAATTTTCTAAATGGGAGTGACTGTGGGTTTCAGAGCCATGATGAGCAGTCACTAGATCCCGGGACGCAAACATCTCCACGAGCTTATCATTATGGCTGGAAAACCCTTTGAAGTTAGGAACGTCTGAAAGTTACACAGAGAAAGGTGTGTTAGAAGAATAAAAAAAGATTTTTTTCCCCCTAGATGCTGAAAGTCAGCAGGCAAAAGGATGTTTCCTTGATTTATTTCGAGCATGGTCTTTCTCTACCTGGGGTTGTTTGCTGTAACTGATATCAAGGCCATTTTACTGAAAACTTTCAGATTCTTGATCAAACACTTAGTCTGACACACTCTGTCTGTTGTTACTGGTAAATGAAACGTCACTCTGACAGCTGGCCACCAAGTCAGGCCCCATTTTGTCAGGGAGCTTCTCTCATTTATAAAAAGTATCTTACCTGGCAACTTCATCTTTTGTACATCCTTCTTACAAATGTCCTTTAACATGCTTCAAGATGAGAGAAAAGTGGATCTTTTAAAATTCCTCATAATTTTTTTAAGCTGGTAGAGTTGTAAAGTCATAAAAACATAGAACTACAGATTAATGTAGCTCTTGAGCCTCATAATTGCTGAATATATGACCTCCCTACATTTTTACCCTCCTTCTCCCTCCCCCCTGCCCCCATCCTATTCTAGGCAGCAAAGAATAAGTAGTGACACTGGCCAGAAACAAAGGACACGAGAGAAGGGAAACAAATGAATATCAATATGTTTTCTAGTCAGAGCTAACGAATCATGGGATCTCAGTGCTGGAAGGGACCTTAGAAATTCTACACTGTGTTTTTCCAGCCTTTTTTCCACTTTGAAGAAGAGAACACAAATCCAACTATGGGAATTCTGTGCGATGGTAGAGGTTTTGTGTGTGTGTGTGTGGGGAGGGGGGGGTTGGGGGGGGTTGGGAGGATTGTCAAAATCTGGAAGGTCTTGCTGGGTGTGTGTAGTATGTTGAAAAAATTCATTCCTTGGGACATGGCCCTTCTCATCTGCCCTCCTTGCCCCTTTCCTGCCCCTCTTCAAATCTTTGATTTGTAGCAAATTTACTCATCTTAGAAAGAAAGCCATGAAAGAAATTAGGCTGGTATTGCTGTTGGGACAAGAATTATATTAAAAGGTGGGTATCTTGGTTCTCAAATGGAAAAGTATTTATGTTTTCATTCTGTTGTGCATTAATGATAAAATTTATCCATATTTGAAAAGGCCTTACTACTTAAGGCTCACCTTCTTCTCTGATACCATTATACCATTTCGTTATCTCCTCTTTTTCTTTCTCCTTTCTTTACTTTTTTTTTTTTTTTTTGCCATGCTGAACTCAATAACATATTTGTCAAGACACATTTTTAAGAAGGGATTATTCTTAAAAATCTGCTACAGAATCAAAATAACACATTTATATTTTAGGCTCAGAAAGTGAAAAGCCTCAAATAAAATGCAATGGTGAGTTTTAAAATCATAAGGCAGTCTTTCAGAAGTATTAGAGGAGATTGTTAATTGAAAGAATATCTTAATGAGTCTTACGATAAAGCAAATACTTGGTACCCATTTGTTTGGACAGTTCTTCATTCAGTGATTTGGCGACCTCCGTTATTCAGAAACCTCGTTTCTAGGGGACAGTGCATCAAAGGGGCAGACATGAAAGTGGGCCAGGGAGACACAGCTTCTAATTCCAGAAATAATGAGAAGGCAGGAGAAACAAACCAGAAAGCTCCATTTCTTTGTTCTCTAAACCTTGAAAGACTTGGAAAAACTATAGGCTTCAAATTTTTTATCTTAAATGTAAAGAAATGTGAAGAACATAATTTCTGGTGCATTGTTAATACTGGCATTTTAAAATTAAATAGTTAAATTGTTTCTAAATATATTCATTTAGAATCTTAATGATTTGATTGCCACCTCTGTATTTAAAGGTATAAAAACAAGTTTTTTATTGGTTGAAAATTTTACACCATTCCTTTTTCTGTTTTAATTAATATTTTTATTTATTTATCTCACAGAATTATATCAATGAAAAATACTTAAGAAGTATTTATTGATCATTTTATAGTCTCAGAATCTTAAATTAAAAAAAATCCTTGAATCCAAATCCTCTAAATTCATTCTCAAAATTACATCTGTATTTAGTAGAAGTACAGATTGATCAAAACCATAAGTACTTAACAAATATTAACAAATTATCATTAAATATGAAAGTTACATTTATTAAGACTTTATTAATAATTTGGACAAGGTTGTTTTTCTGTCAGAGAAAGACAAATAGCATATGATTTAACTTATATGTGGAATAGAAAACAACATACTCAAACAAACAAAACAGAAACAGACTCATAGATACAGAGAACTGACTGATGGTTGCCAGAGGGGAGGGAGGTTGGGGGATTGGGTGAAAAAGGTGAAGGGATTGAGAAGTACAGATTAGTAGTTACAAAATAGTCACAGAAATGTAATGTACAGCATAGGGAATCTAAAATAATAAAAGCATAATATGCTATTAGACTGGACAGCTGAACGACCTTCCGGATGAAGCTGTGGTGGCGGGGGCCAAGGCAGAGGTGGTTAGGGGCAATCAGGCAGGCAGGTGAGCAGTTAGGGGTAAGGAGGCAGGCAGATGAGTAGTTAGGGGTGATCAGGCAGGCAGGCAGAGATGGTTAGGGGAGATCAGGCAGGCAGGCAAGTGGTTAGGGGTGATCAGGCAGGCAGGTGGGCGGTTAGGAGCCAGCTGTCCCAGATTGCGAGAAGGTGCAGGCCGGGCTGAGGGACTCTCCCCCCCCGACCCTGTTCACGAATTTCATGAATGGGGCCTCTAGTCCTATATAATAAAAGCCTAATATGCTAAGTGTCCAGTTGTCCATTCAACCAATCAAAGTGTAATCTATAGTAATATAAGGGTAATATGCTAATTAGACCAGATGTCTTCTGGACATCCTCCCGGACAAAGCCGCACTGCTGTGAGGACCGAAGGCATCCTGCCATGGTGGCGGCTGCGAGGGCCGAGGGCAGGCCACTGCAGAGGCTGGCAGTGGCAGCAGCAGTGGGGTGATGGGGGCAGTGCCTTCCCCTGATAGGCCTGGTCACCTCCCGCAGAGGGAGGCCAGAGGCAGCAGCAGTGGTGGGGTGATGGGGCAGTGCCTTCCCCTGATCGGCGCGCTCACCTCCCACAGAGGGAGGCCAAACTGTGGCTTAGGCCCACTCCCCAGGTCCTGGGTTCCTGCGGCTGGCCACAGGGAGGGAAGTCCGGGTCCTGGTTGCCTGCGGCTGCCCGGAGGAGGGAAGCCTAGGTCCTGGGTGCAGGGGCTGAGGCAGAGGCAATTAGGGTTGATCAGGAAGGCAGGGGAGCAGTTAGGGGTGATCAGGCCAGTAGGGGAGCAGTTAGGGGTGACCAGGGGTTCCAGGTGCCTGCGGCCGGCCTGGGTGAAGCCACCCGGGGTCCCGAGTGCCTGCGGTCAGCCAGAGGAAGGAAGCATGGGTCCTGGGTGTAGGGGCTGAGGCAGAGGCAGTTAGGGGCGATCAGGAAGGCAGGCAAGAAGTTAGGGGCAATCAGGCAGGCAGCCAGGTGAACAGTTAGGAGCCAGCAGTTCCAGATTGCGAGAGGGATGTCCCAGATTGGAGAGGGTGCAGGCTGGGCTGAGGAACACCCCCACCCTCATGCACGAATTTCGTGCACCCAGCCTCTAGTATGCTAATGATATGCTAAGGCCACTCAACTGCTCGCTATGATGTGCATTGACCACCAGGGTGCAGACACTCTGACCAGTCGGTTAGCTTGCTGCTGGGGTCCAGCCAATCATGACTAAGGGAGACAGGCTGGACACCACCTGGAACCCTCCCACGATCCCTCCCCGGCTGGCCAATCTCCCAGGTCCCTCCCGGCTCTGATAGTGCACCAGTGGGGTCCCTCGGCCTGGCCTACATCCTTTCGCATTTGGCCTGACGGCGGAATGACTGGTCGCTATGATGTGCACTGACCACCAGGGGGCAGACGCTCAATGCAGGAGCTTCCCCATGGTGGTCAGTGTGCTCCCATAGTGGAGCACCACTCAGCCAGAAGCTGGGCTCACAGCTGATGAGCATAGCAGCAGTGGTGGGAGCCTCTCCCACCTCCACAGCAGTGCTAAGGATGTCAGTCAGACATCCCCCGAGGGCTTCCGGACTGCAAGAGGGCACAGGCCTGGCTGAGGGACCCTCCCTGCCCCTTCCCTCCGTGTGCATGAATTTCGTGCACTGGGCCGCTAGTGTGATATAAGGAATATCAAAAAGAACTTTAGGTATGTCTCTTACAGTGTCAGTACTGACAGTACCGAAATTAAGCTTGTGGTCTGATGATAATTTATTGTGTAGGCATTTGTAGTGTCTTTCTTGGCCATAATACAAAACAAAATATCAAGCTTGAACCTCATTGGTTGTTTGGTCTGGACTGATCAAGGAACAGGTAAACCTAGGTGCTAAATGACTATGCATGATACTTAACTTCACTAAACTTCAGTTTCTTCATCTGTAAAATGGGATGATAATAGTACTTATTGCATAGGATTGCTGAATCAAATAATGATTGAATGCATATAAAGCCCTTTTTAAGAGCTTAATAATGTTAGCCATTCTGAGTATAAGTGAGCCCCAAAAAATAGCCTAAGTGAAAAATATGGACTAATATTGGATCCATTGAATTCAATGTTTTCAGTTTTATGCAAATTTAAGATCATCTCAAATCTGGTATATTCAATCATGTGTTTACTATTTACTTTCTTTTTTGTGTGTCACCAAGTGTAGGAATGCTTTGTCATTGTCTTAGTCCACTTATGTTGCTATAACAATAAACCATAGGATGGTTTAAACAAGAGAAATTTATTTCTCACAGTTCTGGAGTCTGGGAAGTCTATCAAGATGATAGCAGATTTGTTGTCTGTTGTGAGCCTTCTTCTTGGTTGATAGAGGGTCTCTTCACATGCAGGAGGAGCAAGAGAACTCTCTGAGGTCTCTTTTATAAGGAGATCAATTCCATCATATAACCATGCGGACCTAGAGGCCCTACCCCAATACCATCATATTTGGGGTTAAGATCTCAACATAGGAATTTTAGGGGACACATTCAGTCTGTGGCAATCACCAAATCCTCTCTAATAAAAGAGTAATATGCAAATTAACCATCACTCCACTACATAAGCCACACCCACCAGCCAAGCCATACCCACCAGCCAATCAGGGCGACTATGCAAATTAACCCCAACCAAGATGGCTACCAGAAGGGAGGCTTGGGTTTCCCCGGCAACAGAGCAAGCCAAGCTTTCCACACACTCTGGTGGGCCCAGGCCTCCACTCAAGGATACAAAGTTTCAATTATAGAAGGTGAATTAACCCCAACAGAAATGGCTGCCAGCCACGGAGTAAGCAGGAGGCTTGGCTCCACTCTAGGCTACAAAGTTTCAATTGTAGAAGGTAAATAAATTCCAGATACCAGGGCCTCTGCTTGGGTCGCCAGGGCCGTGGCTGGCCTGCAAACCACCACAGGCCCCTCGCCCAGGCCTCTCCACGCCCCAAGGGAACCCCACCCTGATCCAGGACATCCTTCAGGGCAAACCAGCTGGTCCCCACCCATGCACCAGGCCTCTATCTTATGTAATAAAAGAGTAATATGCAGATTGACCATCACTCCAACACACAAGATCAAGATAGCTGCCCCTATGTGGTCAAAGATCCTACCCCCATGTGGATACAAGATGGCCACCACAAGATGGCCAGCAGGGGAGGGCAGTTGGGAGGGACCAGGCCTGCAAGGGAAGGCAGTTGGGAGGGACCAGGCCTGCAAGGGAAGGCAGTTGGAGGCAATCAACCCTGAAGAGGAGGGCAGTTAGGGGTGACCAGGCCGGCAGAGGAGAGAAGTTGGAGGCAAACAGGCTGGCAGGGGAGCAGTTAGACATCAATCAGGCTGGCATGGGAGTGGTTAGGGGGTGATCAGGCTGGCAGGCAGAAGCAGTTAGGGGAAATCAGGAAGGCAGGCAGGCAAGCAGTTGGGAGCCAGCAGTCCTAGATTGTCAGAGGGATGTCTGGTGGGATCGGGCCTAAACAGGCAGTTGGACATCCCTCGAGGGGTCCCAGATTGGAGAGGGTGCAAGCTGGGCTGAGGGACACCCTCTCCCCCCCCCCATGCACGAATTTCGTGCACCGGGCCTCTAGTATATTAATAATGTAGATGTTTTTCATAATAATTGAAGATATGTCTGGAGATACTTGCTTTTAGTGACATGATTATCCTTGGAATATTGGGACTTGATATTAATTACCATATCTTTTTAAAAAAATTTAAATTCTTTATTGTTGAAAGTATTACATATGTCTCCTTTTCCCCCTATTGACCTCTCCCCCGCCACTCCTCCCCTTCCCCCCTAGTATATGTCCCCGTCCCACCTACTTTCTGTGTCCTTTGGTTGATCTCTTACCCCCATTAATTACAATATCTTACTGGTTTCAGGATGCCACTAGATGAAGCATCTTGGGTACCAAAGATGTTATTATAAATTTTCTTCACTAATGACTTTTAGGATAGGTCTAGAATGTCACCTGTTCATAGAGTTCCCCCCAAAATAGAAAGGAGCTCTTCAGGCTCTTTTCATTTATTTCCTAAACAGTATTAGTAACCATACCGACTATATCAAAGCTACCCGAATATCAGTTTTCTTTTTCTTTTTTGCCAAGGATTATGTTAGTTCTGTATCCTGAAGTTTCATCAGAGTATATATCTTTCTTAATAACATCAAGAAGATAATTTATTAACTATTCATCTTGGATATATAAAGTATTTAAGATATAAACTCTATTCGCAAATGAAAATAAAAGGACTTAATATTGACATTGTTGGGAGCCATTGCTTTAGGCTGGTGATTTGGGAGCTGGGGGTCAGGAGAATAGGCACGATCATTACTCATATACAGTATCCACATAATACCTGTGTTATTTTAATTTTATCGATATTATAGGCACAGGATTCTACAGTAGATAATTAAAAAACATTTTTATTGACTTTCACAAAGCAAGAATTTAATTACCACTTTGCCAACCAGACAAATTTGTAAGACTCCTTTATCTTCCAGATTTTATGTATGATAGAGGAAAGCACGTTAGCATTTTAGAGAAAAAAGCACACTCATAGGAGTAAGATGACTCTGAGAACACATGAGAAGGAACCAGAGCCCACACCACATGGCCTCTGACACTGAGTGGGCGAGAGGAGGCCATGCCTGACCCCGTGCTTTTCTTTGCTTCCCATGTCAGCGTCTGTCCTTGTTTTGAAAGAGACACAATGGGATCTTGTCTGTCACTTCTTAAGCTGTCTGATTGGCTGCCTCCTCACTCTTCAGAGGGCCCAATAAAATATAGTAAATACAATTGGTGAATGAAATTGCTGAGGAAGGAAAAACAATTATTGTGCAGTATTTGTTGGGAATTTTAGGTATAATAATGCAGAGTTTAGAATAAGAACTTGTGAAATATTGAGTAGCTGTATCAAATATAGAATTCATTTACTAAGGAGGTTAGCTGCCAGTTTCCTGCCCAAAAACCCCTTACAAATTAGTTTGATTATTTTAGTAATTATTATTTAACATGTGCTAAGTGCCCACAGCATGCTGGTCCCTTCACATGGTATCGGACTGCACCCAGGAAGGAACTGAATTTGCTATTGGATTTAATTAATCTCTCAAGTTAATTGCTAATATGGGCTACATTTCTTATGTGAATAAAATTGGAGTGAGAGAAAAGATAATGTCCCTCTCATTAAGCTGTCCATGTTAGATTTACAGGGCGACAGTGAGGCCCACTCAGGCTTAGTTTTGATCGGTTTCATCACTGACAGCACTGCACCCAATAGCTATGGAAGCGACTCCACTACCTCCACCAGGGAGGCTTTGATGAGCTGTTTGTAGTTTGATGCTCAGCTTGTAATAATTTTCCCCCAACCCCAGACTGCTTTTTATGTAACTTAAACATTTTATTTTATTTATTGGTTTTGAGAGAGAGAGAGAGAGAGAGAGAGAGAGAGAGAGAGAGAGAGAGAAATATTGATTTGCTGTTCCACTAATTTATGCACTAATTGGTTGCTTCTTGTATGTGCCCTGACCAGGGATCAAACCTACCACCTTGGCACATCGGGTTGATGCTCTAACCAACTGAGCTACCCAGCCAGGGCCTGATCCCTTTTGTTCTCCCAATGTGTGGAGAATTGCAGTGCAGGGCACTGCCTGACACCTGCCAAGGACAGCCCTTGACAACTGCAGCCTCCCCCAGAGTAAGGATCAGTGACTTCTGTCAATGAGGTGAGTTTGTATATCTTAGGAACTTCTCTTCACAACATTATATAACTGGTAAGTGACCTCCACCACCAACTTGTGTTTCTCCAGCACTGTAGATAGAGACTTTGAGAATGAACGAGATATTGTTGATTACCTGCAAACACTGGAAAGCCATTTATGTGCCTTCCTTTTCTTCAGTGTTTGCTTCCTGGAGACTTAGGTCGGGCTCCCTAGAAGCAGAGTTTGAGATGGGGACTGGTGTGCAGGTGACTTATTAAGGGAGGGCTCTTGGAAGAAGCCAGGAAGGGAGTAGGGAATTAGATGGGGCGAGTGAAGAAGCTACCAAGGATGCGGTTTCAGATGAAATTAGCTAGGTCTCAGGGGCAGTGCAGGAGCATGAATCTTATCAAAGTCAAATCCATCAGGGAACAGGCTGGTGTAGCTTCCCTTCACACCAGTCAGTCATGGCTATGGGCCCTCTGTGCTATTTCTCCCAGGAAGCTTTGGGTGAGAGCACTCTAGTTGCCCCAGGGCAGTCCTTTGGAGAAGATCAGAGCAACACCTTCAGGGAGGAATGGGCTACTGAACTGGTAAAGGGATCCCAAGGGGATCTGGAGGGGCATTGACAACCTCTGCCTAGTGCAGGGAACCCATTCTGTAGTGTGATGGGGCTCTTGCAGGCACAGGGAACACGATTTCCTTCATGTGACAGGTATCTGTGGCAGAGTCAGAATGCATGCTAACACCTGCCTGTTCATTTTATGCTGTGATTCAGTTAATAAGAGACCAAAAAAACTAATAGAAGGAGGAAAATCAAATAGTACATTTTTTAGCTTAATGGAAAATGAAGTTGTAGTTCTCAAATAGATCTTCACCTGAGAAAAAGAGTATGACACTTCTTAACCCCACTGAACCTAATTAATTTCTCACCTGCCCACAGATTTTTAGGAATATGTTGTGAATGCTTGTAATAATAACTAAAGATGACAGATGAAAAAAACTCTCATGCCAAAGAGGAAGTGAGGTATGCAAAAGTGTCTAGGTGCTACAAAATATACCCTCATTACATCAAATGACAGGGCCCCCCAAAATAATAAAAATGACAGGGCCTGACTTTGTGATGTAAACACATTATATTGCAAATGTCATTGCACAGAGAATTGTTTTGACAGACTGCAAAGATGAGTACTAAAAATAGCAAAAGCCATAAAATATAGAACTACAAACCTTCCTTTGTCTGTTATAATTCAAACTTGTTATGTCCTCACTATGGATGAACCATTTCACATAGAGTCTTAACTTTTCTCTGACTTCCCTTGCACCATGGACATACTCTATGCTTGGGTTCTTTATTTGCAGATTACTCATGTTACTCCAATACTAGATTTGCACCCCTTTAGGGAGGGACTATTTTATTCATCTCTGGCTGTCAACCCAGGTACACACTATGCTCTAGCAGCCCTCAGCACAATCGTAATTTAATGATCCAGGTGCCTACCTCTAAGGATGAGCATGAAGGGAAATACACAGTACATTGGCAGAGCACATTTTGCTTCTTGATGTTAGCTTTTGTAAAAATCCCAAACTATATATTGTTGATGTGTTATATTTAGAAAAACTGTATAAATGGACATGTCTGACTGTATTTCTTTTCTTTAGCATCTGTTATAGGAGAACACTGGATAGATGCCTGGAAGGCATGGCATTTGTAACATTTCAGTTGTATATACTGATCTGCTTACAACTTGCAATAAAACAGAACATTTTTATTTTAATTCTTAATTGAATTGATTGGGGTGACATTGTTTAATAAAATTATATAGGTTTTAGGTGTACAATTCTATAAAACATAATAGAATACTGTATATTGTATTGTGTGTTCACCACCCCAAGTCAGTCTCCTTCCATCACCATATGTCTCCCCTTTACCCTCTTCTACCTCCCCTCACCCCCTATTCCTGTGGTATTCACCATGCTGCTGTCTGTGTTTATGAGTTTTTATTTTGTTTTGTTTTTGCTTAATTCCTTTACCTTTTTCACCCAGCCCCACAATCACCCCTCTCCTCTGACAGCTGTTAGTCTGTTCTCTATCTATGATTCTGTTTCTATTTTGTTTGTTAGTTTATTTTGTTCATTAGAATCCACATATGAGTGTAATCATATGGTACTTGTCATTCTCTGACTAGCTTATTTCACACAGTGGTCGGCAAACTCATTAATCAACAGAGCGGCAAACCGCGGCTCTTGAGCCGCAGTTTGCCGACCACTGACTTAGCATACTGCTCTCCAGGTCCATCCATGTTGTTGCAAAGGGTAAGATTTCCTTCTTTTTTACAGCCAAGTAGTATTGTATAAATGTACCACAGCTATTTTATCTGCACATCTCTCTTTTTTTAAAAAAATACATTTTATTGATTTTTTACAGAGAGGAAGGGAGAGGGATAGAAAGCTAGAAACATCGATGAGAGAGAAACATCGATCAGCTGCCTCCTGCACACCCCCTACTGGGGATGTGCTCGCAACCAAGGTACATGCCCTTGACCGGAATCGAACCTGGGACCTTTCAGTCCGCAGGCCAACGCTCTGTCCACTGAGCCAAACCGGTTTTGGCTATCTGCACATCTCTTGATGGACACAGGCTGCTTCCAAATATTGGTTATTGTAAATAGTGCTGCAATGAACATAGGGTTGCATATATCCTTTCAAATCAGTGTTTTTGGTTTCTTCAGATATATTCCCAGAAGTGAAATCACTGGGTCTTAAGGCAGTTCCATTTTTAATTTTTTGAAGTAACTCCATACTGCTTTTCACAGTGGCTGTACCAATCTACATTCCCACCAGCATGCAAGAGGGTTCCCTTTCCTCAACATCCTTGCCAACACTTGTTGTTTGTTGATTTATTGATGATAGCCGTTCTTGTAGCTGTGAGCTGATATTTCATTGTGGTTTTAATTTGCATCTCTCTGATGATTAGTGAGTGACATTGAGCATATTTTCATGTCTATTGGCCATCTGTATGTCCTCTTTGGAGATGTGTCTATTCAGATCCTTTGCTCATTTTTAATTGGATTATTGGCTTTTTTGGTGTCAAGATTTTTAAGTTCCTTATAAATTTTGTATATTAACCCCTTATAGATGTATCATTGTCAAATATGTTTTCTCATTCAGTGGGTTGTCTGTTCATTTTGCTGATGGTTTTCTTTGCTGAGCAAAAACTTTTTCATTTGATGTTGTCCCATTTGTTTATTTTTCTTTTCCCCCCCTTGCCTGAGGAGCCATATCAGAAAAAATATTGCTATGAGAAATGTCTGAGATTTTACTGCCTGTATTTTATTCTATGATTTTTATGGTTTCGAGTCTAACATTTAAGTTTTTAATCCATTTTTAGTTTATTCTTGTGTATGGTGTAAGAAGGTTGTATAGTTTCATTTTTTTGCACATATCTGTTCAATTTCCCCAACACTATTTATTGAATAGACTATTTTTACTCCATTGTATATTTTTGCCCCCTTTGTCAAATATTAATTGACCATAAAGGTGTGGGTTTATTTCTGGGCTTTCTATTCTGTTCCATTGACCTATATGTCTGTTTTCATGCCAGTAGCATGCCGTTTTGATTACTATGCCCTGGTAATATAGTTTGATATTAGGTAGCATTATTCCTCCAACTTTGTTCTTCTTTCTCAAGATTGCTGTGGCTATTCAGGGTTTTTTGTGGTTACATATAAATTTTTGGAATAGTTCTGTGAAATATGCCCTTGGTATCTTGATAGGAATTGTGTTGAATTCATAGATTGCTTTGGGTAGTGTGGACATTTTAATGATGTTAATTCTTCCTATCCATGAACATGGTATATGCTTCCACTTAATTTGTATCTTCTTCAATTTCTTTCTTCAGTGTCATAATTTTCTGAGTACAGGTTTCTTGCAGGCAGCATATATATATAAGTCTTGTTTTCTTATCCATTCAGCTACCCTGTGTCTTTTTATTGGAGCATTTAAGTCATTTACAATTAAAGTGATTACTGGCAGGTACCTATTTATTGAAATTTTATTTTATTATTTTTAAAATATTTTATTGATTTAGGAGAGGAAAGTAGAGGGAGAGAGAGGTAGAAACATCAATGATGAGAGAGAATCACTGACTGGCTACTTCCTGCATGTTCCCCACTTGAGACTGAGCCCGCAACCCAGGCATGTGCCCTTTACAGGAATTGAACCCAGGACCCTTTAGTCTGTAGGCCAACACTCTATCCACTGGGCCAAACCGACTAGGGCTGAAATTTTATTTTTTAACTGTGTTTTTCTCCTTCTCCTTTTCCTTCTTTTTTTGGTTAATCCTTACCCTAGGATATTTTTTCCATCACTTTGTACAGAGAGAGGGAGAGAGGGTAGAGGAGGAAGAGAGAGAAAGAGAGTGAAAGAAGCATAGACATGCGACATATCGATTGTTTGCCTCCAGCATGTGCCCCAACCAGGGCCCATGATCCAAACTTTAGTGTGAAGGCCAACACTCTAACCACTGAACAACACAGGCCATGGTGGTGGTGGTGGTGCTTCTTCTTCTCCTTCTTCTTCTTCTTCTGGCAGGCCGTTTAACATTTTGTCTAATGCTTGTTTGGTGGTAACAAACTCCTTTTAGTTTTTCTTGTCTGGGAAGTTCTTTATGTCAACTTCAGTTTTATTATTATTATTTTTAATCCAGTTTTACATGATGGGGAGGAGACACTCTAGCTTTCTTTTTTCTTTTCTTTTTTTTTAATTCTTGATTGTTAAAAGTATTACATATGTCTTCTTCCCCGCCCCCCCCCCCCCCATTGACTTCTCCCTGGCCACTCCCACCCCCCAGCACATGCCCTCACCCCCTTACTATCTGTGTCAAACCTCAGAGGGAAGGCAGGGGAGGGTGGGAGCGGGGGGGGGGGGGGATAAGAGATAAACTTCAATTTTAACTGTTAGCCTTGCTGGGTAAAGTAATAGTGATTGTAGGTCCTTGCTTTTCATCATTTTGAATATTTCATGCCAATCTCTTCCGGCCTGAAATGTGTCTGTTGAGAAATCAGCTGAAACCCCAAGATCTGCTTCCACCTGCCTCTGCCTGCTGACTAGGTGTTAGGCTCTGAAAGAGCCTCTGGCAGTACTGGTGTTCTGGGACAGTAAGTCACCAGGTAGGGGTGCATGGTGTTCAGCAAGTTGATAAAGGTTCAAAGTTGGTGTCAGCTGGGTCTGAGGTCATTCAGCAAAAGTCCCCGGGTATATTAAGTCTAGCTGCCATCTGCTGGGTGCTCCCACAACTTTGTGGTGAGGCAGGGTCTCAGGGAGTCTCAGGGTGAGGCTAACAGAGTTTCTCAAGTGCAAATGGACCAAGATTTGGCCATGTGAAGGGAGAGCTCTGCCCTGTTTGGGCATATGAAGGAAAAATAGACCTGTCCTAGAGCCACACAACTCAGTTCATCCCCCATTCTGCTGGGAGGAGCCCAAGCTCAGCAGGGTGGTGCCTCTGAGAGTGAGGTCGATGGGGCTAATGGACTCCCATGAGGAGAACGTGCCAGTCAGGCTTCAGGGAAGGTCTGGGTGTGGCCCTGCCCCAGAGCCATACACCTCACCATGTTCTGAATTTTTCCCAGCCCTTGGCAGGACAGAGCCACCAGGGATTGGGTGTATGGGGGATTGGGAGCCTGGAGGATGGGACCAGTGGCTCTCCCATGTGGGGGAAGTGCCAGTCAGGTTTATAGGAAAGTTGGGGAATGGCCCTCGTCCCAAAGTCCCAAAGCCATACAACTTAGTCACTGACACCCTTGAGTCTACCCAGACCTCTACATGGTAGCCCAGGCAGCTGACTCCTCAGCAGTGTGTAAGCTCCACAGGGTGGGTGAGAGGGAGCCTAGGGGGTGGTGCTATTGCTTTTCCTCAAGCTGCTGCCATATGTATCTGAGTGCTCCATCCAAGAAAGATGGCGTTTGCGGTGCGGGAGAGGGACTCAGCACTCGATTCTGATGGCTGTCCCTTCAGCCCTCCCCCGAGAGCCACAAATCTCAGCCTTTCCTCATGTGACTCTAGTCCAGTCCACCCTGTCTCTGCCAGAGCCCAGCGTGAGTGGCTGTGAATTAAATTTTGTGTCGGCCCTTTAAGAGGGCGCCTGTGCCCAGCCAGTGTTGCTTAATGGTTGTGTGTCGACCTATGGAGGTCACGGTTCAATTCCTGATCAGGGCACATGCCCGGGTTGTGGGCTCAATCTCCAGTGTGGGGCGTGCAGGAGGCAGCCGATCAATGATTCTCTCTTATCATTGATGTTTCTATCTCTGTCCCCCTCTTTCTCTCCCCCTCTTCCTTCCTCTCTGAAATCAATAAAAATATATACTAAAAAAAAAGAGGGTGCCTGTGTCTCTAGCAAACTGCTGTCTCTCCCTAACAGACAGAATCCCCACTGATTTTCACAGCCAGATGTTAAGTAGGTGCTCTAGGCTGAGAGCCTGATTTGGGTGGAGACCCCAGCTCCACAGCAGCCTTTGCAGCGGAGATATCCCTGCGGAGTCTCAGCCACTGCCCCTGGGAGCTGGGCCAGCCCCTTCCAATGCTGCACCCTTCAGACCTCAATGGGGCTTCTTCTGTGAATTCTTGGCTGTAAGACTTCTCTTCAACCAGCTGTCAGTTGGTTTTTCAGGGTGACTGTTCTGTAATTTAGTTGTAATTCCAGTTTGGTCCGGGCGGAGGTGAGTGTACCTTTCACCTACTCCACCACCACATTGGATCTCCAGAACATTTGTTTTCTCTTCTGACTTTTTTGCTTATTAAACTTTGTTCCCAAATGTTCTCAATGACTGGATATTGATGTTTCTTACTTTGAGAGCCTGATTGCAGGTACCCTGGTAATAGTTTTTTACCTTTTAATTAATAATAAGCACTGAAGGAGTCAGTATTAGAGCCGTCCCAGTTTTGGCTTTTAAGAGGCATAAATACAGAGTGGTAGAGAAATGCACATTATAACAATATTAGAATGATCAGGATTTTAAAAACAAAAGCTTTCATCACGATGTTTTGATAGGCTTAAATATGAGGAGCATAAAAACTGGAAGTGCTTGGTCAATTTAATGGCTGTGTTTTAAATGTCTAGTTGGATAAGAGTAAGAGCTTACTAACTTTTAATTTAGAGCAAGTTTCTCAGTCTTACAAAGGAAGGCATCTCCCTTCAGGTATATATTTTTATTCTTGCAGATTGCAAATGGCTATCAGTGTATTAGTGTGTCAAATACACAGACAACTGGTATGAGTCCCCAGTGAGAGCCACTTTCTCTAGACTGACACCGATTCCTCTGGGGAGAATGTATATACAATACATTATTTATATAGAAACCTAAGGTCTATCTGTTATGCTTTAAGGGTTTTTTTATGTATCATTGCAAAATGTCACAACCAATCAAAATTGGTCTATGTCTGATGGGGAAGGACTACAACAAAAAACCCTTTCAGCAGCATCCCTGATGCATCAGGCCTGGAGAAAGTGATGATAAAGAGGTGCAATAGGGCCGAGACAGAGTTCAAGGACAACTTGGGGACAGGCATGGAGTTTTGCTAAGCCATTAAGGGGATTCCAGCTCCTTCTTCAAACTATAAGAAAAGGGGTGCAGAGAAGGAGTTGAATATGGGGATAGGAGAGATTATTGGAGATATGGGCATTTGAGATGGGTTTAAGATCCGCTTCCAGTGATAGGTGCAAATGCTGGACAAATAACAAAAAGAAACAATACTTAGATTAGGAATTTTTACCCTGAATAATCAGTAGGTCTGATTTTAACAATTAAATTTGGAAATAGTGGTAAATTCACAGGAACTAGAAAAAATTGTACAGGGAAATTTTGTATACCCTGAACCCAGCTTCCCCCAATGTTAATATGTTGCCTAACTGTAGTACAATATAAAAACCAGGAAATCGGCAATCCATAGAGTTTATTCAGATTTTTGCAGTTATACAGGCTCTGATTTGTGTGTGTGTGTGTGTGTGTGTGTGTGTGTGTGTGTGTGTATAACTCTATGCAATTTTATCATATGTGTAGCTTCATGAAGTCACCAATGGAATCAAGATACTTACATTACCTCACAAGACTCCCTCATTCTACTCCTTTGCAGCCACATCCTCCTTTCCCTCATCCCTAACCACTTGCAATCATTAATTTTTCTTGGTATCTGTAATTCTCCTACTTCATGGATGTTATACAAAAGTAGCCATGCATTATGTATCTATTTGAGACTGGCTTTTTAAAAAATTGCTGAGTAACATTTCATTTAAAGGATATATCACAGTTTGTTTAACCCTTCACCTGTTGAAGTACATTTGGATAATTTTCAGTTTGGGAGTATTACAAATAAGCTTCTATGAATATTCATGTACAATTTTCTGCCTGAAATAAGTTTTCATTTCTTTGGCATAAATGCCTGAGAGTGCAATTGCTGGTCATTTGGTAAGTCCATTTTTAATTTTAAAAGGAACCACCACAAGTTTTTTCTAGAATAGCAGTATCATTTTACATTTCCACCAGCAATGTGTGAGTGATCTAGTTTCTCTGCATCCTCACCAGCACTTGATGTTATCATTCTTTTTATTTCAGTCATTTTGAAAGGCATATAATATTGGGAAAGGGGAGGAACGCCCCCTCCCTCCCTTTTCCGTTCTTAAGTTCTTATGGATGAACTATTAATAAAATAGAAAAAAACACACAGATTAACAGGAGAAAAAATCAATTTAATATGTGCACATGGGAGATCATAAATCACACTGTTGGAAATGAACCATCCACCTTTTTAGACAAAGAAACAATAAATTGGTGAAGAACTGACAGGAATGAGATGCTCAGGTTTGGTGCTCATTAGTGAGAAATCTAAAAAGTTTGGGCTTGGGCAGTAAATTAGTAAAGGAGTAAGGAGCTTTGTTTACATAAGCTTTTGACCCTGCCTTCCTTAGCTCCAGGGAGAAGGGTGTCTCTCTTGAGAAGCCACCCCCAGAGGAAAGAGGGCCCCTGTCACAGGGGAGATTTATTTCCTGAATTCAGGGAGAAAAGGGAGGGCCAACATGCTCTCCTTGCACCAGCTTCTTGTCCAGTAACTTTCATTCAAAGTAATCAAGAGCTTTGGGAGCAGTGGCTCTCCTGCTGGGTCTGAGCCTGGCTGCCAGCCCCTCCCCCAAGAGACCTTTGCAGTCAGCCAGCCCCTGCTCCCTGTAACCATGTGGGGCTGAAGGTGGCCATAAAAATGCCAGTATGTCGGCCCGTGAGGCTCAGTTGGTTGGGCATCGTCCAGGTCCAGTGTACCTAAAGGTTGACTCTCAGTCACAACAAGTGCCCATGCCCGGGTTTTGGGCTAGATCTCTGTTAGGGGGCAGCCGATTGATGATTGATGTTCCTCTTTCTCCTTCTCCTTCCCTCTCCCTCTCTCTCTCCAAAAAAAACAACAATAAAAATCTTTTAAAAATGCTGATATGTCAGAGGAAATGCAACAGAACTCTGTGGAATGGGCTACCCAGGCATTGGAGAAATATAACATAGAGAAGAAGGATATTGCAGCCCATACTTCAGCCTTGCCTAAAGGAACACCTTGATTTTGAACCTTTATTGTGTTGTTTTGTTCATAGCAATCTCTGTGCTCACTGGTTGTGGTTATAAAATAATTAGCAAAACAAAACAAGAGTAATCAGCGTGCCATTGTGGGATATTTTAGGGTAGCCTTTCCTCGCTCCAACAGTAGTGATGTCTTACTTTGGCTTTAAAGTGCATTTCTCTATGGCTGATGATAGTGAATGTCTTTTCATGCTTGCCACTGCATATGCTCTTTGGTAAAATGTCTCTTTTGTTCACTTTCTAATTGGATTTTTCTATTGTTTTTTTGTTTTGCTTTTGCTGTTGCGTTTTGAGAATTTTAAAATATATTCTAGATACAAGTCCTTTGTCAGATACATAGTGGGGTCAGCCCAGGACTTCATTGCTACCTGCAGATCAGACTGCCCATCGGTGCCCAGGTGATGGGACTGGGGCTGAAAATCCCCACTGGGTTTCTGTTGAGCTTCCCTTTTCCTGGACTCTTAGTCAGAGGGAACAGACTCCTCTTGTTGGTATTTTGGGGTTGCAGGCCTCCCTGAACCCAGGCCAGGGTACATGGGAGGTAAACAGAAAACCCAGAGGATTGACCACAGTATTGACCCTCAAGTTCTGAGGTTCCTAACTAGTCCACCTGCTTTTCTCCAGGTTTCAGAGTTCTTTTATTATTTTCCATTGAATAATTTTCAGGGTATTTAGCGGAAAATGAGTAAAGCAGAGAAACATGTGTCCATACCATATTTTTTTCTATAACTACCTGGTAGATTTGATATTTAAGAAGCCTTTTTGTATCAAACAACAACATGATGAATTTTCCTGAAAGTGTAATCTGACAGTATGAGAGAATTGTAAGCTTTTACCTCTTAACAGTTTTACCGCCTTGCCTCAAGTGGTCATTGCATTATGGTGATCTTTTAAGATTAAAAGCTTCAAGGTCGACTTTAATTCCAGTGTTTGTAAATACTTTCACTGTTCTATGCATTCCTTGATGCACTGCCTGGATCCCCCTTCAGGAGAAAGGACTCATCATCCCCACCTGCTGGGAGTGCTGCCCACAGACAGCCCGCTCCCAAAGGCACACCTTTTCAAGAGGTAGGGGGTCTCCCGTGACTCATCACTGCCTTCCCTCCCCAAAACAAGACACCCCATCTTCATTTTTCCCCACAGCTACCACTAGATTTCTCCTTCTGCTAATTCTGCTTGCTTTCTCTCCTTCTTTTTCCTTACAAATATATTGATCTCAAAGCACTTCTTTAAAATGTCCTTCAAGATAAATGTATGAAGAGTCCTTTCTTGAGAAATCCAAGCTGCCTTGAAAGTCATTTGCAAGTTTTCTGCTGTCTTTTCCTACATACGATTATACATTGTAAAGAGATCTAGTTCTTCTAGAAGTATAGTGTTTTTATTTTATTTATTAATTGAAATAATGGTCATATTAGATGGTAATCCCATTTATCTTTAAAAATATTAATTTAAGAGAATAAAAAGCTGGGATGCTATGTATTTATCCCCAATTTTGAAATTCATAACCTGAGAATTGTGGCTTAGAATTCTTTCAGATTACTTGGGACCATCTGTTTATCTGTTTTTATAAAGAGCATCACCAAACATAGCTGGTTTTGTCGATCATTGCTTCAGTAAGCTTATTCAATTCTGCATTCACATCTTCCACAGTAGCTGTTAATATTTGGTTCCTGATGCTGAGTGTATGGTTCCAGGCCCTGTGTTCTCCACCTGGCACTCTAGTCTGAGTTTCTTTGCTTAATTTGAAGGTTTAGAACAAAAACATGGGAGTGGCAGTGCCATTATCTCTAAGCTTTTTCTTAACCACCAGCTGATTGCAGTGTGTAAGTGGTACTGCACAGTACTCAGTCACATTCACCTCCCACCAAGGGCTGGCCACTCTCACGTAGCTAAATTAACTACGTGGAGATCTTCTATACTCTCTAAAGTCACTTCTCTGCTTATTCACAATTAAGACCAAAATTATAAATGTGGATGATGGGAACTGTGATTTCATCCCATCTATGATTGAGAGATCTAGTTTAATGTATTATTTTATTCCACCCTTAGAACATGTCATCATTCCTATTGTAATTAAGAAGATTAACAGTTAGAGAAGCACATATCTAGAAACCCGTCTTGCACCACACCGTGCATCTAGTCTTTGGGTAACCTGTTGAAAGCAAAACAAAACACTTTATCTCCAACTGTCCTGGCACACTCTGACTTCAAGTTCAGTTTCACAATTAAATAACTTGCCAACTTTGAATTAGCAATAAACAGCAACTCAAGATCTGTAGAGCTTATAAGCAAGTCAGAAGTGGTGCTTAGAATGATTACATTTCTAAGCTGACAATTATCACAGCTCAGAACTAATTTTTATGCCTTAAGTAAGACCAAAAGAATCTACACAAAGCACTTCATTTTCTGGGAAGGTAAAATTAAAATGTTCACTGGAAAGTCATCCTCTTTAAACTGTATTTCCTAAGAGCCACTTACTTGAGGAAGGAGTAGCTACTGTAATTTTAATTTTTTCAGGTGTAAATTCCTTTACTCCCTACAATAGATATAGAAAGGCTACTAGCATTATATAAGTATGATAATTAAAATGGTATTCTGCAAGGCAGTTCTTCAGGTTTACAGACCGCACGCCTTTACACAATATGGTAATTTACTTACCCAAATGGGTAGCAGAAAGTACCTGAAACTGAAACAGGCTGTAATCCAGAGAGACCTAAAATAGGCCGTGACTAATAGCCAGAGTAGCACCGTGATTCTGTCACTTGTCTCCTGGAGCTCAAGTGCTTTTTGCAGCTCTCTTGAAATGTTTTACATAACATCCGGGGCAGGGGCTGAGAGAGGGAGCAGAGGGGAAGGGAAGGCGAAGGTGGGTAGAGAGAGAGACTGACTAACTCCTGGGACAGTTGTAGCCCAGGCAACTGGGTTCTTGCTGCAGGAGGAGCTTTGAGGAGAGAGAGGTAAATCTCTGTCTCCAGCTTTGGCAGCTCAAATATTTTGGGGCTGGTGGAAGTTTCATTTGAAATCTCTGTTAACTTTCACAGGGTAGGAGTCTAAGCCGTTATCTTGTTGACTTTCTAGGCAGCAGATGTATTAAATTATTTTCCCATGGGCTCTTTCTGGAATGAATGCCTTTCAAAAATGTTTCTAAACTGATACAAATCTGTATTTCTAGATGCTCTTTAAAAATTGGAAAATCTGGCAACATTACACCATTATTATCCCCTCATGGTAGTAATAGGCTAGAGCTGAGCTGGAGCTGTGTGGTTTAGATGGGGGCTGTGATCCCCATTTCACCACACGCATACCCACGTACTGTATCTGGTTTCACTCATTCTCTCACCTGTCTGACTCAGGGCACTTCTGGGTTTGCCATTCCCGTGGCATAAGCTTGCTGGAGTGAGTTTATTTATTAATTTCTCCCCTGATCTCCAGTCTCGGATTCCCAACCGCTTAATGGACATTTCCATCTCAGTGTCCCTCCAGCTCCTGGCTAAACATGTCCAACCCCAAAATCTTTTCCATTCCCTCGGTACTCAATGTTATTTTAAGCATTAATTTACATGATCTCATTTAACTTTCTAAAACGTTAGTATATGTATTTCTCTTTTTACAAATGGGGAAACTGAGACCAGAGGCAGAATTCAAATTTAAAATGGTTTGATTTCAAAGTTTATATTCAGTATAATTTCTGTTTATAGAGGCAGGACAAAAATTCACATGTTCAGGGGATGTTAGCCATTATTATTAGTATTGTTAATATTAGAAGGAGCAGTGGGGAGAATGAGGTGAAGGGCTAAACAATTATCCAGATCATTTAGGGTAGAATACACATCTATAGGAGGCAGGATAAAGTTTTCCATCAGCATAGAATGTCTCTGTGCTCCATGACCCTGGGTAAGGCCACCCTTTTAATGTCCTGAGCATGGCAGAATCTGGGCCAAACAGAATTTTGAAATGCTCAGGAGCAGGCACATGGATCACTTGAAATGCTCAGGAGCAGGCGCATGGATCAATGACATGTGGTATATTCACCCAGTGAAACACTCCATGGAAATGAAAAATAATAAACCACTGGCACTCCCAGTAACATGGATGCAGGTTACAAATATGTTCACTGAAGCCAGAAAAGAGAGGCTTCGCACTGTGTGCTTCCATTTATATGAAGGTCAAAAGCAGACGAAATTAATTGATGTTGATAACAAAATGGCTACCCTTTGAGGGTGTGCTTGGAAAACACGTGGAAGGGGCACAAAAGAGCCTGCTGGGGCACTTAAAAATGTTCTATAACTTGGTCCAGCTGGTGGTTACATGGAGAGATACATATGTAAAAGTAACGTCAAGCTGTAAATTTAAGATTAGCATATTTTACAAGCTTTTTCTGTATGTATGTTATACCTTAATAATTAATTTTAATGTATCATTTAAGGGGATCCCAGTTAGTTAAATAAATAACCAAATGGTTCCCTCTTAAGGAGAACTCTAACTTCAGAAGCATCGGGGAGTCTGTTAACTTCCAAGGCTGTGTCTGTCCCCTTTTCTATATTAAATAGTCTGCCCATATCATCAGCCACAGGGAAGGCAATTAACCAGGGAAAAGATAAACTCGGCTTAGTAGCAGGACAACGGGAAGCATGTCAAACTGTAGCCATGACCAAATTATCAAAACCCACTCCAGCCATTGCTGATGTCTGCTTTGCACCTGGCCTTTATTTTGTGCTGAATTTTCTCTGCATTAAATGAATGCTCAAGGGGGCACTATCTCTCCCTCCCTCCCTCCCTTCCTTCCTTCCTTCCTTCCTTCCTTCCTTCCTTCCTTCCTTCCTTCCTTCAGCTTAATCCTCACACAAGGATAAGTTTTCTTTTTATTGATTTTAGAGAGAGGAAGGGATATATATATATATATATATATATATATATATATATATATATAGAGAGAGAGAGAGAGAGAGAGAGAGAGAGAGAGAGAGAAAGAGACATCAGTGTGAGAGAAACATGGATGGATTGGTTCTCTCTAGCACACCTCAATTGGGGATCCAACCCGCAACCTTTTAGTTTATGAAATGATGCTCCAACCAACTGAGCCACCCAGCCAGGGAAAGGTCACTTCTTTCTGTGTTAGAAATATACCTTGGATACCTGGATGCTTCATGAAGATAAAAATAATAACTGGAAGCTGTCGAACTACTGAAACAGAGAGCATATGTTTAAACAGCACTTTTGGGCATTTTAATGAGGGCAACTCATAGGGCTTCGAACATAGGAAAAGAATCCAAGTGAAATTATTTCATTTTCCTGATAGAGTACCCCAACCCACAATGCAAAACTCATTAAATCTCAGCGTGTGACATTAAACAACTGCTTTTCGGCTAAGATCAGCCAAAAATGTGCTCAAGGCAAGTTTTTATGACCATATCATCACAACTTGAAATTCATTTTGGTGGGCTAGCTAGAATACAGGCTCACTAGAGCAGTTCAGAGTTTTTCTGCATCTATCTCAGTGAAAAATGGTAGAAAAAGAACCTTATTTTCCTGGAAAAACATTATCAAATAAAACAATTCAGGACCAGTTTTCACGAAGTAATAACAGACCATGCATAATTGATGGCCTTTAGTCTGCGTCTCTGGGTATTACAAATCATAGTTATTAGTGCTTCAACCAAACAAACTTTCATTCTGGATTCAGGCCATCCATTTGGCACTGCCTGAAACTACTTTAGTGCCTTTATTGCATACTTTACTGCATTGTTCTTTAGTTGCTTCTTCAGTGAAGCTCTCATATTCCCAACAGTGTTACTCGCCCTTCTTTCTGTGTGTTCACTCGCTATACCTGATGGTTGGCAAAAGGTGCATTCTTCTTCAAGTGAATTGATTTGGACTTATCATCTCCCCTCAGGCCGGCAAAGGAATACGAACTACCTTGGGATATAAAACACTTTTCTGTGAAATCATATCCAAACTCCCTCCATTAAAACCCTAGAATTACACTCAAAGCAGGAGAGAAGTACTAAAATTATCCCAACTCTTTGGTCTACCAAACATTGAGCAGCTGTATCCATAAAAAGGGAATAAATAATTTATCCAAAACTCTCTTTCTTTGCACATCCCCAGGCTCGTGGTAGCATCGTTTGCAGGAGGAGGCTTGAACCAGAGTTTAGGAATTCTGAGTTCTGCCTCTACCACATAGGAATCATATCCTTGGCCTTACTCTCCCTCGTAAGACATATGACATAAGGCTAATGACATAAACCTGGGCCATCCATTACGATAGCCGTGAGCCACCTGTGTCTATATGGCAACTGAAATGGGATGAGCCTGAATTGAGATATGTCGTACTAACTATACACAGATTATAAAGATACAAATAAAAAAATTAACACTGTTTTTACACTTTGGTGCAAAAACAAGGAATGTCACAAGAAGAGCATATTCTGGATGCCTCTAATCACTGCCATCCCGTTCTAAGGTGACAAGCCATTGATGATCCTTTGTTCTGCTCAATGCGTGGGGTTAAATTAACATGGACACCTTTAGTCACAGGCTGCTCCTGCCCTCAGCTGCCACTTAGCCATTTGGAAGGCTGCAGGCCAATTTCTGTGAATTCGCAGACACCTCTCTCCTAGCTGATTCTGAATCAGTAGGAAGTTTTTAATTTAAATGTCTTCAGTTCATGGATGTGATTAAATTCCTAGGCCCCAAGCAAACTTTGTCAAAGGGACTTGCAACCCATTGCTCCTAGAATATTATATACAGGCACCCTCGGGCGTGCCCTAGAGCTGTGTGTGTGTGTGTGATGGGCAGGGCTGGGACTTTTGTGCCGTGTGGAGGAAAGAAAAGCCACGTTAGGAGAGACACAACTGCACGGTTCGGGCAAGGAATGGTGAAGGATTGTGTCTGTGCTAGCCTAGGCGGAAGTTCTCATTACCCCACGTCAAATCACATCTCTTGCCTCTGATTCAAGTCTGCACATTCATCTCTCCCTCCCACCTCAGTTTTTATTGATGATCCACCTCCAGGCAGTGCAAAAATGCAAACCTCTTTTTACTGTCTCTGAGTAATGATATTAATTCCAATGCCTAGGGATAATGCATCGCTTATTAAACTCTGTAGCAATAACCATTAGATGGTAATTCAAAGGGAAACTAAAAAGGGTTGAAAAACACCCTCCCATCAACAATGGTTGGAATGAACCAAAAACAGAGCTTTCCTGGAACACAGTGGGGAGATTGGTAAGAGCCTCCGCCGCCTATTTGCTGCGTGATCTTTGAAGTCACCCAAACTTCAGGTGACTTAACTGTCAGCAGAGACTGATTGTACCTACATTCTAGAGTTGTGAAGGTTAAATGAGAGATACCTGCAGAGCCCTCAGCAGCCTGACTCATATGTGGTAAGAGCTTGATTGAAGAGTCTTTGTAATAAGATCTCTTATTAAGAACTGTGATATCATCCGCATGTGCTGTGCTGTCACTATGCAACAAACCCAGTAAAGTCACCTTAAACACAGGTTCTTCCTTCCAACACTACTGGTGGCTGTGCAAACCAAAGACTTCAGCAAATACACCTGTCGTGTCTCTACCCAATCACCAGGTTATTGGAAATTCCTTTAAGAAAGTCATGCCTGCCCTAACTGGTTTGGCTCAGTGGATAGAGCGTCGGCCTGTGGACTGAAAGGTCCCGGGTTCGATTCTGTACCTGGGTTGCGGGCACATCCCCAGCAGGAGGTGTGCAGGAGGCAGCTGATCGATGTTTCTCTCTCGTCGATGTTTCTCACTATCCCTCTCCCTTCCTCTCTGTAAAAAATCAATAAAATATATTTAAAAAAAGAAAGTCATGCCCATTTGAACAAACTTCTATCAGGTGCCACTTAGAATCATGATTATACTCTAAACAATGTATTGAATTGAAGATTATTGAGGTTCTTCTCAGTACACTCAGTTTCATAAAGAGCAGCCTCCTCTCTAAACAGTTGTCTTGGGCCAGGTGACTTCAACTACACAATGCTGAGGGACTGCGCTCAGACAGATGTGTTCTCTCTTCCCCATCCACCTTGTCCAGGTTGAAGATCCTTGAATAGTCCTCAGTGTTCCCAACCCCTCCCCAGCCACGCCCCCTTATGTATGCTGATCCCTTGCTGGAAAATTCTTTCCCCTTTCATGTTGCCAGTTAGCTGTCACTCAACATAGGATCTCAGATGGAATACCATCTCCTGTGGAGAGCCTCTTGGTCCTCCAGATCTGTTCCATACCTGTTCTGTGCTCCCATTGCTCCTGGATGCTTTCATTTCATTGTGTCCTCTTACACTGAAATAGTCCCATTGTTTGTTGATGTCTGTACTCCCCACTAGATGGCTAGCCCCATCTGGTCAACACTGTGGTACACAGTCCTTGGTGCTGTACACAGTTAAGAGCAAGTAAAACATTATGAGAATTTTTTTCTTTCATGTTGCACATAACTAAGTGGTTAAAAATCAGATTACATTCTTTTATATTTTAACAGTTCTCATCTAATATATTTAAAGTTTTCCTAGTGCTCCATTGAAATGATCACGTTCTACTTTTATAGGTTACCACTAAATAGCATTTCAACCAACAAGCTTCTGATCTTTCAAGAAGTCATTATTTAATACATTGGTACGATAGTACAAGGTGACATTCTCTTGCTCTCTCTCAGATGCCCTAAGTCTTAGAAGCACATCACACAATTTCATAAATGGTAAAGATTATCGATTGTAAAATCCTGATGGAAAAGAAGGCAGAGCCTAATGTTTGAATTCTAAGAGTTATGATCAGATACCGTAAATCACCAAGAACAAAGGACAGATATTTTAATACTTAGAATCAGGAGGTTGGAAGAGAACACGAAGGACCCAATTTCAATCCCCTTGTTTCTTTGAAGAATCAGACCTCCTGGGAAACCTTGGGTCTTTGATTGCTTCTAAGCTAAACAGTGACTTATTGATATAACTCTATAAAATGATTTTAGCTTTATGCCCTTGTTTAGGATTTTGCCAGAGCTGTTAGCCTGCTAAATTATGTTTGAGTTTTGTCTCCTTTTCAAGGCAATTTGACATCAGACCCTACTCCAACTTGGCTAACTTATTTTCTACTACACACACATGGTCTGGTCGCTCTCTCTCATTTGACTATAAATGCCATGTGAGGTACTAGTCACTTAATTTCAAGCTGGCAACAAAACAATGAATAAGACCCAGTCCCTACCTTCAAGTAGCTTATGGTCTATTGAGTGAACCAGGCAATGTAGACTTGTTGTCTGTACCCTATATGCAAGTCATTATGGAAGATATAAAAATGAGCAAGAACAATGTGTGGGGGAGCAGAGCCTGCATGCCAGGCCAATACTCATCTTCAGGGCAGCTCAGCTTTATAGGCCAAAGGCCCAGCAGAAACAACCATTGAAGGGAAGGGCAGTCTGGTTGGCTTTTGTGGGGGAGGAACTCTGCTGAAGAAAAGTGGGGCACTAAAGCTTTAAAGGGCCTGGATGAGAATGGTGTTAGGAGGGAAAAAGAAGGGCCAATAATGCATCTAGGAGACTATCAGTTCTTAGCACAGTTCTCTGCATATAATAGACTCCCAATAAGATTATGTATCAGATTCATGATGTTTTAGCCAGTGCTCCAGACATTCTTGATGTTATATGACAGGACATTTTCCTCTCCAAGTATTAGATGACAGATTACTAAGATGCATATACAAAGCTCTAAACATTTGAGTGGGAATATTTGGTGGATGGGGGGGAATGAAGGGTCAGTAGAAATAATGACACATCTTCCCTGTAAATGTCAAAGTTTCAAAAGGAGAACATTGGCAGATTGACTTCTAATCACCCCCTGATGAAGGTCAGAACTGCTTTATATGAAATAAACTTTGTCCCATACATTAGATACGTGTCACTGTGAGATGCTGAATCTGCAAAACGTGTCATGTGCACACTTGGTGACAGTCAGTGTGTTAGGTTCATGCAGAGTTTGATTCTGGAAAGGGTGTCATTGGAATGGTATCCTCTTTCCCCAAAATATCAAAGACAGCCCTGGACACTGGCTCCTGAGCTATAGAGCTGAGTTAGATGGAAGATGCCATGGAAGGACTTTTCTGTAGCATTTTCCACTTCCTAAAATTGATCATTTTCATTAGCTTGAGAGTATGTTTTTATCTCTTTAAATCCTGGTCTGAATTTTAAAAATTCTTACATTATCCTTATTTGCATTACTGTTATGACTTTTCTTTTTAGGGTCTTGTTTCTGACTTCTAAAGTGTGCTGAAAAATAAAACAATAGAAGAGAACAAGCCTTAAGAAACACATTTTAAAAATAATTATATGCCCCTAACCAGTTTGGTTCAGTGGATAGAGCATCGGCCTGCGGACTGAAGGGTCCTAGGTTCGATTCTGGTCAAGGGCATGTACCTACTGGGGATGTAGGGCAGCTGATCGATGTTTCTCTCTCATCGATGTTTCTAACTCTCTATCCCTCTCCCTTCCTCACTGTAAAAAAAAAAAAAATCAATAAAATATATATTTAAAAAATAATAATTATTATATAATTCTATATTATTGAGTTACAGGATATGTATAGGAGGTATTTTCACAAAAACCTAGAAGTCAGAAAATCTTGGTTCTCATTCCTACCATTGATAGTGTGAGACTGACTCCATGCCATGTACTCTCTCCGCGTCTCAGCCGCCCATCTGAGAACTGAGATGAGCTATACCTTCCCCACTGAAAGTTGCAAATTTGCAGAGACCAAATTAGTTAATGTATAGGAAAAAACTTTCATTGCAGTGGTCTCTCCTGGAGATGCATCATGTTTTATTGGATATAGCGGCTGTTTACAACTCTGGGTTTATGTTTCAGAGACTGAACCTGGGCTCAGCTAGAAAATGTATTGTTAAAAAACTTGGAGGGCTTTGCCATGAGTGCAGGCTTTGGGAGTGGTGAATGTACAGGTCACATGCTACCCATTTTCTAGCGGTAAGTTTGGATGTTATCACCATCTTACCCATTAGTACCAGACTCAAGTCAGGCCCCATTCCAGATCTGGACACTTGCTGCCGTTTGCCGCTCTCATGGTTATGGAGCCAGGTCAGTACTGCTGCCTCTAATGGCCAAAGGCTGTTACAGGGACTTCCCAGTTGCTCATGTCAGCCCTCACCTGCCCCTGGGATTTCCCTTGTTGCCACCAAGGCCTGAGATGCCCTAGCCTGGCTCAGCCCCTCACACGACCATGGGACAGATAACGTTTGTACCTTATATCTGCTTTTCCTCCTTCTCTGCCTCATTTCCTTCTCCCCTCCCCCTTGCTTCCCTGGGATGGCATGCTTTACTAAATTAGGAACGCATAAGCTTTTGCCTCAGACTGGCTTTCTGTGGAATCCGGCTAACATAACATGTAAATATACAAAAATGTATGTGTACACACACACACACATACACACACGCACACACACACGCACACACACCCCCCCCCCCCCCCCCATGTACACCGAAAGAGGGAGAGAGAGGTGAATTGGATTGAGCCAAAAGGAACATGAGAATTTGTTTTTCTGAGCATCTGCCTGAGGGGACCTTGAAGGAAGGCTTGTATGTTCATGAAGAGGGCTGGGGAGGATGGGCCAGGAGGCCAGTCAAGGTGCCTGTTCTCCAGCTCAGCCCCAGAGAGTTGGTCTGAACTCACGGAGAAAGGAGACTTAAGTGAGGGACTTAGCAAAACTCATCCACTCACTTGCTATTAACAATTTAAATAGTAACTTTTTTTTCTTAAGACAAATGGTTATTTTTAATTGATAAACAAATGTTTATGCCAATTGATAATATTAAAATATGTTTAAAACCCATAAGAAATATAAAAAGAATAAATAGTAACTTAATGGAGGATCCCTGAGTCAAGGCAATGTTCCAGGTGCTGGGGACTCAATGATAAACAATGAAAACGTGGTCCAAGTCCTTATGAAGATTAAGGTCTTGTGAATGAGAAAGACAAGAAATAATCAGACAGCCAAAGACAGGAAGTAATTGAAAGTTCTGACAAGTGCTATGAAAAAAGTGAAGAGATGCAATAGAGAATAACGGAGGGGCTGGAGAGAGTCCCCATTTGGACATGTTAGGGAAGGTCTTCCTGCAGAGATGACATAAGAGAGGGGAGCAGAGGCCCATGCACAGAGTTGGAGGGGGCGCCCAGAGCATTCCAAGCTGGGTGGAAGGCCCAGAGATCAAAAATGTGTGTGAGGACGTGAAACACACCAGGCCGATTGTATGCATGAACAACTTACTATGGACTGACTGTTCCTGGCGTTTTACGTGTAGTATCACGCTTGACTTCTAACAATTCAGTGAGATGTGTAGCTTTGCTTGTGAGGAAACTGAAGCCCAGGGAAGTCACACAGTGAGCAGGCATCTGAGATTCTGACCCAGCCTTCTCCTGGGAGCAGTCCACCATGGATTCCAGCCTGGTGGTGGGAAGCTTTGGCCAGGCTCCTCACACTACCTCACTAGGCAGACTCCTGTATAGAGAAGCTTGGACCAGGTCTCAGAGGCCTTGTAGGCCAGGCAAAGAGCTCAGATGCCATTGAGTGCAACAGGAAGGCACTGAAGGGATTGAGCCCTGGCAGATAGGATCCACTTAATGTATTTAGAAGTACCTCTTGCTGCAATGTTCAGAATAGATTGGAAGAACAAAAATGGAAGCAGGGTATTAGAAGGCTTGGGTAGAAGCCCATGTATGTAGTAATGGTGATTAATATTCAACCAATGGTGATTAATGTTCTTCAACCTGCTGAGATGGAGAAAGGAGAGGACTTGAGGGGTATGTTGTAGGTAAAATAGACATCTTTCTCATGGATTAGGTAGAGTGGGAAATGGGAGAAAGGGCCTACTCAAAGATGTTTTTTTCGGGGTGTGAACAAACCTTCGTCAGGCCCAGGTGACAGAGGGTAACAGTGTTGTTCTCCCAAAGGCATTTCTGCATTTCTGCATGGACCATCCCAGTGTGCCTAGTGCACGGAGCAGGGAGGCCGGCAGAGACTTGGTCTGGGCTCCCTGAGTACGGGAGCAGCTTCACTCTGGAGGACCTGGACACAGGGCCCATGGCTGAGTACTGTCCCCTAAAACACCCCGTAGAGAGGCACAGCTGGGTACCACAGGAGGCTCTGGGAGTCAGGGCATGCAGGGAATAGCTGAAATAGCCACTGGTTGTACAGTGTTAGTGTGGCCTCATTTGAACCCGAAACAGTATTTGTAATATACTTCCAGCTATGGCCACTTTTGACTCTTGGAAACTGCTCAGAAGGGTTGAAAATCAGAATTAAGAGGTGTCATAAAGTTTGTTTAAGTGCTAAGCGACCAGGTGGCTGCAGTTATTGAGCCATGTACATTAGCTTTTATTCCCCCATCTCCCTTGTCATGCTGACTTCATCTAGAGAGAGAAAAGTGTCCAGCATTAATGTCCTCATTTTTCTGTATCGTGCTGAGATGGATCTAATAAATGAGGGGGAGTGGCCTGAGACCTATGGGTATACATCTCTGGGACCATCATCCGGGAGTTATGAGTAGGCAGAGAGGTGATTTCCATTTTCTGTGATAACTTCCACAGTGAGTAGGTGGGAGGGTGCTGTGATTGATGAGCTAAATTAGATGGAAAGTGGCTCAAATCAGATTCTAGGTGATTGCTTCTGCCTCTCGACTCACTGCACTTATTTTCTCTTCCACTCATTTAGCAAGTGATTATGGTCTGTCCTGTGACTTCTATTATATTGTTGCTTCATTCTTTACCTTTTTGTGTTGTTTTCTCTGCTTTCTCCAGCTAGATCAGTTACTGCTTGGAGGCAGAGGTGTGTTTCATTTATGGTTCTATCTTCCGCATGCCCTACACAGGCTACGTGCACAGTGATTGCCTGGTGTTTGCATGCAGCTTCGGACAGGAAGCTTTCTAACGAAGATTTCTGGATTTATCTTGCCTTTAAAAAAGTAGAAAGTAAGGGTAAAGGGCACACTAAATATGTTTTAGTTTAAAATATGCAGCCTTTGAATCCTGGCCAGGTAGATCAGTTGGTTAGAGCGTCATCCCCATGTGCCAAAGTTGCAGGTTCAGTCTCTGGTCAGGGCTCATACAAAAAGCAACCGATGAATGCATAAATAAATAGAACAACAAATCGATGTTTCTCTCTCTCTCTCTTTCCCTTCCTCTCTCTTCCTCTCTAAAAAAAATAAATAAATAAACAAAATTTAAAAATAATAAATAAAATATGCAGCCTTTTAATAAATAAATTTGAGATAACTTTGTTCTGGCCAGCGCAGCTCAGCCACAGAAATAGTTCAGCTTTCCTGTGACCATGAAATTTTGTTTATCCAGGGGTGGGGAACCTTTTTTCTGCCAAGGGCCATTTGGATATTGATAACACCATTCGCGGGCCATACAAAATTATCACCTTAAAAATTAGCCTGCTCTATTTGGTCAAACATTTAATTAACTCACCCCTAATGCCTCGGCAGGGCCAGACCAAATGATTTCTCAGGCCTTCTATGGCCCTCGGGCCAGATGTTCCTCACCCTTCATAAACAATATATGAGTCTGAATCGTGTGATATTGCTGATATTTGGGCTACAAACATGGCACTCTCTTGTGAATCAATCTGATAAAGTAGATGAGCCAATAATAATTTATTCCTCTGATTCAGTCTGAGATGGAGGTGAGCGAATGGGAAGCAGGCCCACTTCTGCTGTAACAGCTGTGGGGAGAGAGAACGATAAGCGAGAGGCAGTGATGGCCGGGCAGGCATCCCTGAACGACCACTGATTTTTGTCTGAGGTGAGACTTCTGTGCTTGGCGTGTCCTTTCCATTCTGATGGTGCTCAAGACCCCCTGGTGTTATCTAAACAGGAGTTATGACGAGGCCCAGTAGGGTTAAGGTGTGATTCCCAGGACCCATTCACTGCCAGCCCCATCATCTTGGAGGCTGCCAGAGGTTGTCAGGGGAGGCAGCTGAAGTCACTGTTTCACAGTTTTCTTCTCTTTCCTTCCTTGCTTCTTTTACTAGTACATTCAATAAACTCACCCTACCTCCTTTCCCCTCGTGTTGAACCCTGGGTTTTGAGTGCTGGGTGCAGTCTGTGGACATGGTGGGGGTAAGGGAAGGCTTATATTAGCTTTCCCCCACTTAATTACTCTGGTTAACTCAGTGTTATCTTCTAGATCCCCCTCGAGTAACTCATATTCCCCAGCTGGACAGCACGAGGAGGAGGGGCTGCCTTGGCCTTATTTACTGAGAGGCAAAGGGGAGCCTGACTTAGGTCTGAGAAGAGAGACTGGCAGGGGCAGCTTGAGGACAAGGAGATCTGTCATTGGAAATAGGACCTGAAGAACAAGATCCAGAAGAACAAGTCTAGAAACTGAACTAATTGGGGAAAAGAAAATTATCAAATTATCAAGTGTATATTTACCATTAGACAAAGCAAGAAATATTTTTTAAACCCAGTCTGCCCTGGATTCTGTCATTACTAAAAGCATGATCAGCCTGGCCGAATGGCTCAGAGGTTGGGTATCAACCTAAGACCCAGGAGGTCACAGTTTGATTCCCAGTCAGAACACATGCCTGGGTTGCAGGCTCAACCCCCAGAGGAGGGCACATAGGAGGCAGCGGATCAATGATTCTCTCATCATTGATGCTTCTCTTTCCTTCTCTCTCTCTTTCTCTTTTCCTCTCTCTGAAATAAATAAAAATATGTTAAAAAAAATAAAAGCATGATCAGAGTGTAGCTTTCTAGAGTCAGAGAAGTATTGGAAGTGGGGAGAACATTTGACTTAATGTTTTTAGAACTCTCTGCAACCCACAGTTGTGAATATAAGAAATAGCCAAAGCCAAAGTATGAAGAAAAATTAAGGTATAATTTAATATAATATAAGGTTCAAACATTGTACTAACCCACTCCCCTTGTTATTGCCTGTGGAAAGAATTACTGTGCTGTAGACTTTTTATTCATTCATTTATTCCATAAATGAGTCCACCTGGCTATGTTACATGGATCATTTGGTCCTTATAACAGCACTGAGAATTAGGAAGATGGTGTGTCCAGTTTATACAGAGAAAACAAACCCTAGAGGAGTTAAGAAACAACAACAAAAATAACTTACCTACAATCACACCGATTTCAAATAAGTTGCAGAGAAGGGATCCGAAACTAAATGTATCTGATTCTAGAGCAAGCGCTGTAGTAAAACGCCATGCGTGTTTCTTCTTGCTACTCAGGTGTCTTTAAAAAGCAAGAGGTGGCAGGTGAAGTTCTTGTAAAGAAAAAGGCTCAGGGTAGGCCACTGCTCCAGACTCAGGGTGGCAGTGGGTATCAAATGGGATGCCTGCTTGGGTTTCTCCTAAGAACAAAAATGCAGGATTTGAGACCCCACCCCAAATCAAAATTGGCATTTTAACAGCATCCCAGGGTGATTTGTAGGCACATTAAAGTTTGAGAACTGTCCTGACCACCACAAACCTGCTTCTCTCTACATGCACCATCTTGGTCCTTTAAGGGCCCGACTCCAGGAGGGCACATGGTATCAGCTTACAAGACACAAATCCCAGGGGCCATAGGCTTTTTTTCTTTCGTTTCCTTAACGCCTTCTCTTCTTTTTCCAGGCTTTTTTATTTGCCTATATGGCAATGAAGCAAGGAGAAAGTGAAAGAGATGACATTAAGCAAGTTGGTTGTTGTTGTTTTGGTGCCAGCCTCACGTCTCCTTTCAAAATTGTGCTAGGCCACATGGCTAACAATGTCTCCATGAGCATTCAGCATCGACTGTTAGAATTATTACAGCACCTATAATTATTTGCAGGCTGTGCACATTTGGTTGCTCATTCAACGCAGAGAACAGCTCTGTAGGTTTTATTTCTATTCACACACATCTCATACTCAAGCATCGTATATGGATGAGCATAAGTGTGATATGTTTCAACCTTGAAGGACAAATTTGAGAAAACCACCATTGACTGAACCCCAGAGTTTAGAGGCCCATTTTGGTCATAACGCTAAACCAGCTATGCTGTGACCTTCGCTGCTTTTTACCACACAGGTTCCTTCTTAGCTCTGAGGACTGTGCCATTTGCTTCTGCTTTCAGCACCAGTACAAATGGGCTTCCACAATTTGTCTCTCTCATTTTTCCCTACATGTGATTATGAATGATCTATGCAGCAGAAATAAGAGAAAAAAAATTCATAAGCTGGATCTACCATGTGGTCTGAAGAGAAATTGAGCAGATGTGACATGGAGTTGATAGGAAACCCATCCACCCATCCACAGCCTGTCATGTTGATGAGGAACACCATGTCCAATTTCTACAGGGCGTCCTTTCAAACAGGCTGATGCACATTCTCAGGGAGGAGTTAGTAAAGGGAATATTTTAAATAGAAATGCAGGTCACTTCCTTTAAAATGGAAAAAATAGGTACTCAGGACAATGGAATTTTTAGTTAGTAGTGGATCTGGCAAAGTAACCTTCCTTCTCAGCATCTTTGTCCAGGTGAAAAGGATGGTGAGGAACGAAGAGTATTTTGTTTCACTTGTCACATTTTTTAGTCATCAAATCATTGTCTTCCTCTAGGGTCATTAAGAAAACATTTTGGCATTATGCTACATTGAGTTTTATAGAGGCATGTAGGAGGGAGAGAGGGAAAAAGAGAGAGGGAGAGAGAGAGAAAGGTTAGTGTTAAGGTTAGTGTTTGAAGAGTCAATTTGAAATGGTGAGCTTTCATGGGGTTATTTCAGAATATGTTCAGTGGGATATCATTTTGAATAAATCTCTCCCTTTAAGTGTTTATTAAAAGATTTAGTGAAGTTTATGAACAGTATAAGAAATTGAACTGTGCAGAGTTGATATTTTTTAAGAAAAGTCTTAATCTGAAATAAGTGTTGGTAATGATTAGATTATGTTTAATTCTCTTAGCCTAAGATTTGTTATATATTCCACTTATGCCAGATCATCTATACTAATAAAAGGATAATATGCTAATTAGACCGGATAGACCAGATGTCTTCCAGACATCTGGTGGCCGGCCTGCAAACCACCCAAGGCCCCTCTCCCAGGCCGGCCCCACCCCCATCAGTGACCCCCACCCCAATTGGGGACACACCCGGCCTGCAAACCCCTGACAGCCCCTCACCCAGGCCGGCCCCACCCCCAGCAGTGACCCCCACCCCAACTGGGGACACACCCGGCCTGCAAACCCCTGACAGCCCCTCACCCAGGCTGGCCCTGGCCCCCAGTGGGGACCCCCACCCCAATTGGGGGCCCCTTGCCCCAGCTGACCCCTCCACCCAGTGAGGACCCCCCCACCCAGATCTGGGGCCCCCTTCAGGGCAGACCAGCTGGCCCCCACCCGTGCACCAGGCCTCTATCCTATATAATAAAAGGGTAATATGCAAATTGACCCTAACAGCAGAATGACTGCTGGACCAGTCACTATGAAGCACACTGACCACCTCTTGGTTCCTTTCCCCGGCCGGCAGGCTTGGATTGCCTGATGGTGAACGGGGAACCAGGGGTGGGTAACGGTGTGGGGCAGGGCCAGCTGCAGGCAGCTGGGGAAGATGGCCCTGATCGCAGGCCAGGCATAGGGACCGTACCCGAATTTCGTGCCCCGGGCCTCTAGTATGTTTATATTGAGTTGTAAGTTGATGGTGTGTTGTGAAAACAATTTAATTAGTGATCAGCATCTGTGTTTATTGAAATGAAATAGAATGGAATAAAATGGAGTAAAATGGAATAGAAAAAAAATAGCATGGAATAGGAAATATCAGACTTCATTTAATATGGTAAGAGTTTTTACTCTTCATGTACATGTGTACTTGGTCACTTTATATCTATCTATATTTACACATATATTATATAATATTATTGCATAGATATATTCAGTATGACAATTGTTTTCAAACTTATTTTTGAATGTGACTCACAGTAAAGTTTGAAAACCACTGCTTGGTGAATTTTGTCAGAGTCATAATATTATCTCAGCTATGACTGGCCCATTGAAAATCTTACTTTAAGTAATGAGCAAACTTGTCATTTTTCCTTTGACTTTTCATTTATTTGGGGATTTTGAAATGGCTATACTTTTAAATTTTAAATCATTTTCTCTCTTTAGCCTCTTTTTCCTGGAGACAGTGATTAGTTATGAATGAGGGAAATAAAGCCACACTTCAAAGTTCAGCATATATTGCCATAGCATAATTTTCGAGAAGGGATTATTTCATCATTTTTCTAAAATTAATAATTCTGACATGTGCCTTCCTCATGCCTTTTCAGTGACCATAACTCACCTTAATACCACTTTTTGACATTAGACACCTCTCCAGAGAGGAAGAGAATAATTTAAAATTTAGGTGCATAAAGGTTATTAAACTAATACTTAAAATTCTGGTCGTGCACATTTTACTTTACTCATAATTAAATGCCACGCTTAGAAATGTGTGATCCCCACACATGCACATGCTCAAACCTGTGTCCACTTAAAGGACAAAGTGATGCTGAAGAATTCTTATTTTACTCGTAGGCTTTCTTCCAGGAGTAGTGCTCATGGCTCTCGCCAACAACCATAGCATTGAGCCAAAGCTGAAGACAGAATTGAAAAAACATAAAACACATAAAGCTTTCCTCATTTCTTGGAACCTTTTATAACTTGCGTTAGTCCTCTAATAACTAAGCATCTATGAGAAACAGGTTAAAATGCTAATAATAATCTATCTGTGGAACTTCAATAATGGAGCTATGTAGCTATGTTATTTGTTATTATTGATAAACTAGTGACCAGGTGCACGGATTCATGCACATTGAAAAGAAATTAATTAGAAGGTGGTTGGTAGGGTGGGACTGGGCGAGACGGACCAGACACACCCTGGAGCCAACCTCCCAAGTTCCCTACCTGTCTGGCCGCACCTTTGGTGGTGCCATGGCTTGAAGGGTGTCTGCGGTCACCTCAGCTTGGCAGTAAACCAGATTTGGGGCTGACAGTGCCCCAGCAACAACATAACCCATGGCCAAAGGTGGAATCTCGCGGCCCTGCGAGGAATTGGGCTCCTTCCTCTCTGATTCCCAGGTACTTCACCCAAGAACCACTACTGCCAAGTAACCGCAGCTCGGCAGCTCCTGCATTGAATGCCTGCCCCTGGTGGCCATTGAGCGTCATATCTACTGGCCAGCCACTTAGGCTTTTATATATATAGATAGATTTTCATGTCTCTTGTTGTAGGCATAACGTAAATGGAGGTGGGACATGCAAACATCATCAGTAGACTGGAATAAATTTTACCATAGACATGAGAAGCATGCTTAATGCCACTGTTATTTCAATTAGAATTTTCTCTTAAACCTGAGGGTTAACCACTCTTATTGACAGACTTGGTTGCTGTTGTGTAGTTTTGTTGTAGCTGTATTAGTAAGGATTTTTGGTTGCAGATCTGAAACCTTTTCTTACTAACCTGGTTTAAGCAATAAAGGCCATTTATTGACTCATGTATCTGGAAATTTGTAGGTAGTCTTGGCTTCAAATCTTAGGCAGGCCTTCTTTATGTTGGATCCCCACATTTTGCCTCCATTCTTTCAGTTTAGCAATCCCAGAAGAGTATATCTTTCCAGTAGTCTTGATAAAATCCAAGTACCAAGTCTCATTAGAATAAGTTGGATCACATGCTCATTGCAGAACTGAAGACTGTGGCCAATAGGATAGAACAGGGATTTGCCAGGCCTGAGTCACATTCTCATATCTGTTCTAAGGTAGGAGAAGGAACAGGTCCTAGAAAGGAAAAAACAGGCTGCTATTCAAAGGCAAGATATTGCATAAATGTTGAGAAAGAAAACACAGAAGATACTAAAAGGGAGGTCTTATTTTGACTATTTAAAAAATCTCAATGTCTTTAATTAAAAAAAACGTGAAATTATCTCCATCTTCCCATTACATTTGTTATTCATTAAAAAGGTATATATTGAATCAGGCATAGATATTCCCTTTAACTTCTTGGAGCAGAAGAATTGTATCCATGATTTTGAACAAGTATCTGCAATGCTTTATTAAATGATTTTCATCACTCAGGGTAATAAACAGGTGATTTGACTTAGCAGAGTACAGGTGCCATTTTTAATACTTAGTGCTCTCTGGAGGGCTTCCAAATAATAATAGCATCTTTAAAAGCTTTGGATTCCCCAAGGAGCAATAAAATTGTGCTGAGTATTGTCTGTGATAAATAACATACTTCCCTTCTCTTCCATATTCTTACATGAGAAAGGTCCAGATTTCCTAACATTATCTAAGGGTTAATTGTATAATGAAGGTCAGTACTTTTTTTGCTTTTCATTAGGACATGTTTCTTTGTATTTATAGTTGAGTAATGAGAATATGATAGGTTTTAAAAATATTAAAAATCACAGAAAATACACAACTTAAAATTTTGTTTTATAAAATGAAAATAGCTTAATTTTTTCCTGACCAGAATTCAAGGCTTGAGGAACTAAGATCCCAGAGGAAAAAGAAACACAGAAGAGTGAGTTTAAAATGCTGCATGGAATTTCCCCAAGACCTGGTTCATACTTCCAGGGTGAGAAAACAAAAAAATAAAGTTGAAAACATCTGATAAGAAGCCTGGCCAGTTAGGCTCAGTGGTTGAGCATCGACCCATAAATAAAGAGATCACTGGTTTGATTCCCAGGGCACATGTCCAGGTTGTGGGCTTGATTTCCAGCAGGGGAAGTGCTGGGGGCAGCCGATTGATGATGGTTCTCTCTCATTGATGTTTATATCTTTCTATCCCTCTCTCTTCCTCTTTCTCTAAAAAAAAAATAAAAAAAAAAAATTACACTATACCCAAGAATAAAATCAAAATGGATAAAAGACTTAAATGTAAGTCGTGAAACCATAAAAATCCTAGAAGAAATCATAGGCAGCAAAATCTCTGCCATCTCTCATAGCAATATGTTTGCCAATACATCTCCTAGGGCAAGGGAAACAAAAGAGAAAAAAAATTGGATTATGTCAAAATAAAAAACTTCTGCACAACAAAAGAAACCATTAACAGTATAAAAAGGGATCCCACTTCATGGGAGAACAGATTTGCCAATGATACATCTGATAAGAGGTTAAATATCCAAAATATATAAGGAAGTCATACAACTTAATAAAAGGAAGACAAAAAATCCAATTAAAAAATGCGAAAAGAACCTAAATAGACACTTCTTCAAAGAGAACATACAGATGGGCAATAGACATAGGAAAAATCCTCAGTGTCACTAATTATCAGAGATGCAAATGAAATGGCAATTAGATATCATCTCATACCTGTCAGAATGGCTACTATCAACAAATCAACAAATGACAAATGCTGGCAAGGATGTAGCGGACAGGGAACTCTAGTACATTGCTGGTGGGAATGTAGACTAGTGCAGCCACTTTTGAAAACAGAATGGAGTTTCCTCAAAACATTAAACATGGAGCTGCCATTTGACCTAGTTATCCCACTTGCAGGAATATATCCTAAAAAACCCGAAACACCAATCAGAAAGAATGTATGCACTCCTATGTTCATAGCTGTGCAATTTACAATAGTTAAGATCTGGAAACATCCCAAATGCCCATCAGTAGTTGAGGGGATAAAAAAGCTTTGGTATATTTATACCATGGAATACTATGTAGCAGTAAAAAAGAAGGATCTCTTACCCTTTGAGAGAGCATGGAGGGACCTGGAGAGTATCATGGTAAGTGAAAGAAGTCAGTCAGAGAAAGACAAGTATCTCATGATCTTACTCATATGTGGAACCTAAAGAACAAAGTAAATTGATGAAAAAAATAGACCCAGAGACATAGAATCATGGAACAGATTGTAGAATCTCAGAGAGAAGGTGGGGGGAAGTGAGGCGGAGAGATTAGCCAAAGAACTTATATGCATATATGCATAACCCATGGCCATAGACAATAGTGGGGTGAAGGCTTGGGGTGGGGAGCAGGTACGGGCTAGAAAGGGTCAATGGGAAAAAAAGGGGACATCTATAGTACTTTCAACAATAAGGATTAAAAAATAAAAACAACAAGAAGAAATAACTCTTGTGTCATAGCTTTGACTATGTTCTTGCTGTTCACTCTCAGTCTTGCTTTACAATAAAACAAAGAGAGGATTAGTGACTTGGGAAGATAAGCCAGTAGAAAATACATAAAGTACATAATGGGGGGAAAAGGATGTAAAAATAAAGAAAATTTTATAAGAGACATATTGGATGGTGTAGAGGTCTGGGCCTGCTTATTTGAGGCTCAGGAGGAGGTCAGGGAGAAAATGAGGACACAAGCAATATTTGAAGAGATGCTGGTCAAGAATTTTCCAAAAGAATCTTTATGAGCAAATAAAATAAAATAAAATATGTGGGCATATTATTGTAAAAACTGACAACAAAAAAACCTTAAAAGCCTCCAAAAAAAAAAAAAGACACATTTTAAAGGAATAGAAATTATACTTATGGTTTATTTTAAACAGAAATGTTGGAAGCTAGAAAACAATGGAATGGTATATTTAAAGTGCCAAAGAAAATAACTGTCAATAACTATTAAAGGGAAACTCTTCAGCCAGAAGAGAAATTGTCCAGATAGAATCCAGGAAATGTAGGAAGTAATGAAAACTACCAAAAAGATTAAGTATATAAGTAAAGATAAATGAATATAGACTTGTAAAAACAATAAAAATAATGTCTAGTAGAGTTTCACTCCCTGTAACCAAAGATGGGATCATTTAAGCATCCACCAGAATAGGAACTACAGTGGATTTAAACATATCAAACATTTTAAAGTTAGAAGTTCATAACAACATTTGGTTACCGTGGGAGGAAGTTGATGAACTAATTTATTATTTTGAAAAATAATATAAAATTTAAAGAATTGAACATGTCTCTTGCATTTTTTATACTACTGAGTAAGTTGTCATAAGTGGGGATTTTCTCTTGATAATAGTATTCCAGGCAGTAAATGAAAAAAAAAAAAAGAATTAGAATATCCTTATTTTTAATTCTTTAAATATATATAGTTTTTATTGATTTCAGAGAGAGGAAGGGAGTGGGAGAGAGATATAGAAATATCAATGATGAGAGAGATTCATTGGCTGGCTGCCTCCTGCACTCCCCCTACTGGGGGTTGAGTCTGCAACCCAGGCATGTGCCCCTACCAAGAATCAAAATGTGATCTTCTGGTTCATGGGTTGATGCTCAAACACTAACCCACACCAGCTGGGCCCTTATTTTTAATTCCAGTTAATTAATAGATCCAGGCATTGAACATGAATGGCTATGAATATTACAAAAATACAACCAGACATAGTGTGCTTCCTGAGGGAGGAATACTCACCTTCAGCCATGATACAGTTTTGCCAAAAACAAAGCAACAAAAAGTGAACCTGAATCTCATTAAGCCTCTAGACCTAATTACTAACAACTAGAATTTATATATAGGGAGCATTTTTTTAAAAATATAGCACTATTGAAAAAATTAGACAGTGGAAAACCTCTGTTTGAGCAAGCCAGTTTCTCCAATGAATAAGTAGCAAGGGGAAAAGATTTAGGTCGTTTTATAGGTTAAATGAACCTTATCAGCCATTCATGATTTGCAGAACTTGTTTGGATCTTGATTCAAAATTACCTGTAAAAATAGTTATGACATTTGATATATTTAGAAATTTGAACATTTACTGAATATTTTTTTGTATTCTGGTATCGATAATTTTTTACAATTTTGAAATGATATGTTATAAATTTTAAAAACACTCATTTTTTAGAGTTACATGCAGTGTGTTACAATAAACAGTTGCAAGATATATGATATGATGTTTAGGGTTTGCTTTAAAATGATATGGTTGAGGGAAATATGGATGAGGACAGAAATAGAACAAGATTGGCCATGAATTAATGATCATTAATGGGGGTTTCATTACAGTATTAAGTATTTTTGTATATGTTGGAATTCTTCATAACAAAAACCTTGAAAAAAATACATGTAGAATTACAGTAAAAAGCAACAATAATACATGAGTTGGAAATGGGGTTTGGGGTAAATGAAGTTAAAATGATGTACAGGCCTTATTCAGGGATTTGTCAAAATATCAATTATGGTAGGTTCTAATAAGTTGAAGAAACATTTTAGTTTCTAGAGTAACCACTTAAAGAATGTATAACTAACAAGCTGATAGACAGGGATAGTAGAATAATAAAAACATTTAATTGAAGACAAAATGATAATTAAGGAAAAAGATATATGGGACAAATAAGGAACATATTAGGATGGTGATGTAACATGTCTATAATAGTAATTACTTAATGTGAAAGGACTAATATTTCAATTTAAAAACAAAGATTATTAGACTAGATTATAAAGATGGGACAATTATATGACAATTACACGAGGCACATTCTAAATATAAAGCTATATATGTATATATATATATATATATGTATATAAAAGTCTGTAAAAAAGAAATACCATGCAAACACTTACTAATAGGTACAGTGCATCTATATGTGTACATACAAAGAGCATGTATGTACACATATATAATAATATGAAGTAATCTAATAGTACTAAAAGGAGAAATAAACAAATCTTTCAATTTAGTTGGGATTTTACCATACTTCTTTCAATAATTAATAGAAATGGAGGAAAATAAGAGTAAACATATAGCTATTCAAATACTTGTTTATAAATTTGATCTAATTATACTATAACCACCAACTGAAAAATACACATTTTTAAGTGTATATGCACTATAATCACCAACCGAAAAATGTACATTTTTAAGTGCCCGAAGAAGATTTTGCAAGTAGTCTGTATGCCTAGACATAAGCATTTCTTAACAAATTTCAAGAATTGAAACCAGAGTTCATTTTCTGATCACATTAGAATTAAGCCAAAAATAAGAAATAAAATGATAATGAGAAAAATGACAATATTTGGACATTTAGCTATACCCTTTCCCTTATGTGTCAAAGCAAATAATCATAATGAAAAATAGAAATATTTTAACATGATGAAAATGCAATTTATCAAACCTTGTGGATTGCAGCTCAAGCAGTCGTTATAGGGAAATTTATAGCCTTAAATTCTTACATTAGGAAAGAAGAAAGTCTAAAAATTAGTGACCTAAACATTTGTTTTATGGTTCTAAAAAAGAGCTAAAGTTGATTATTTGAAAAGGCTAAGAAAATTGATAAAACTCTGGTAAGAATAATTAAGAAACAAGATAAGGTACAAAAATGTTAATATCACAATTGCAAAAAGGATAACACTAAACTATAGATATTAAAAAAGATATGACTAAGATTTTATGCCAATACATGTGAAAATGTAAGTGATATGGTTTAATTCCTTAAAAAATAGACTAAAATTGGTGTGATACATTTAAGCAAATCTTAATTATTTTATATCTATTAAAGAAATTAGCTTCATAATTATAGACTTCCCACAAAGAAACTACCATTTAAATTCACTAACATTTTTTCAAACATATATTTTATTGATTTTTTACAGAGAGGAAGAGAGAGGGATAGAGAGCCAGAAACATCGATGAGAGAGAAACATCGATCAGCTGCCTCCTGCACACCCCCCACTGGGGATGTGCCCGCAACCAAGGCACATGCCTTGACCGGAATCGAATCCGGGACCCTTGAGTCCTCAGGCCGACGCTCTATCCACTGAGCCAAACCGGTTTTGGCTAAATTCACTAACATTTTTTCAAACATTGAACAAAGAAATAATACTAATCATATATAAATTTACATTATTAGAACAACATAGACTTGACCCCAAAGCCAAGAGTATTATTTTAAAAAAGGAAATTCACAGTCCATTTTTTCTCATGAAGATGGATGAAAAAAACCCTAGCCAAAACATTAGTAAATCAAATTCAATGATATATGAAAAGGATAATATATCACTACCAAGTTGGATTTAATTTAGGAATTCAAGTTGATTAGTTGAAAATCAATACAATTGACCACATTAATAGAGTGAAAATGAAAAGCTGCATCATTTCAATAGATGAGGGGAAAAATTGTTGATAAAATTTTACACTTATTCATGATAAAAACTCTTCTTACTGAAATGGTAATAGAGCAGAAATTTCTTAATAAGATAAAAGAGATCCACAAAAAAGCTACAGCAAACCTCATGCTTAATGTTGAAATACTGACAGCTTTCTTGCTGAGAGTGCAACTAAGATACAGATGTCTGTTATTTCCATTTTCATTCATCATTATATTGAAAACTCTTGCAGATTCAGGAAGGTAATAAAAAATAGAATATCTTCATAATCTTGGGATAGACAAGAATCTGTATTTTTAATAAGTCATAAAGATGATTTTTATGCACAGTCAATTTGGGAAACTTTATGACTAGGTTCTATAAGATGTGATTTACTTCTTATCTTGTGAGGACACAATCTAAAAATAGGGAAGGTGTAGGAGAATCTCATTTCTGCACTCTAATGGGATGGACTGCTATTGTCAACACATTGGATCAATCAAATTGTTGTGGATTTTGCCACTTTCCTTTAAAAATTATTTCAGTTTACAAATATGGTTTTCACCAGACATTTTATTAATATTTTTAATCAATCAGAAACAAATACCACCCCCTATGCACTTTATAACAACTTACTTCTATTTACCTCTAATTGGATTTAAAATGATACTGGAGTTTAATACATTTAATTCTTTCGTGTGGATGGAGTTTAAATGCATCGGAACCATTTTTTGACATCAGTGGTTAGTGTGTAAATATGTACCATGGACCTAGAAAAATAATCGTATATAATGAAAATTTAATGTAATGCATTTAGTTTCTATGATAAATATTGCCCTCGCTACCCTAGAATTACTAAAGAGTGATATTATTTTATTGTCTTGTTTTTCATATCTGCTCTTTTTTCTTCTATTTTTGTTACAAACTAATACCTGCTTCTAAAATTCAAGGAATGCATAGTAATATACAAAATCCCCTGTACTTGTAACTCAACCCATTTCTCAGAATTAACCATTGTAAACATTTTTATCCTATTTTAAAAATTTATGTATTTATATATACTTTCCTATATTGCTTTCAGAATCATCAACTTGCTGTCTAAATCTTTCCAAATCGAAGTGTATATATTGAGACCAAGTTTGTCCTTCCTGTCAAATTTGACAAGTCAATATGCTAATCTCTTAAGTATTTGTAATGCCCGCCCCCCCCCCTTTTTTTTTTAACCATGTTCTATTTGTTTAAGGGATTAAATAGGACTTTAGAGAAGGAATGACAACTTCCAGTATGGTAAAACAGTACCTTCTGTTCCTTTTGTTCTCAGAGAAACATTCATACATATTACAACCAATAAATTTGTTCTCATTTTGAGTGAATTATTGGCAAGAACCAAAAGTAATCATACCTGTGCTGATGGAAAATGGATAAAGAGGACCCTGGCCACTGTGGGGTTGGAGCATTCTCCCATGCACTGAAAGGTTGCTGATTTGATTCCTGGTCAGAGTACTTACATGGATTGTAGATTGGGTCCTTGGTTGAGGCATGTACAGAAGGCAACTGATCAATGTTTCTCTCTCTCTCTCTCTCTTTCTCTCTCTCTCTCTCTCTCTCTCAAATCAGTAACACATATCCTTGGGTTAGGATAAAAGGAGAACAAAAGAAAATGGATGAAGAAGTGAACAACACAATTTACAACGTATTAAATTAAGAATAATAGTTTTTAAGAATAATTGTTTTTAAACATACTTTTATGTTTTTGGTGGCACCATATATTTAATATAAACATACTTTTAAGGCATAGACATTTGACAGTTACCTTTGTGGAATATGATAAAAAATCATGACCATTTTTGAGAAAGAAGTATTATTTTAATTGAGATAAATCTCCCAGAGCACAGTAGAGAAAATCACCAGCTGAGTTGAGAAGTACAATTTATAGACCAGATCAAATACTGCAGGTAGGACTTGATGTGTAAAATGTACCACAACCTCTTACCCAATTTATTTCCAATTCCTAAGTATTTCTCAGATTTCTTGTATGCTACCATATCTACTATTCCGACTGTAGTCTAAATTATCATCATTACTGCGATAGCGTCTTGTCTGATCCCCTGGCATCTGCTCTTGTCTACCTCCAATCCATTTTCAAATGTAGCTTGAGGGAGATTTTCAGAATGCTAGTTTGGTCAGTCCACTGCCCTGGTGAAACCATTCCCACCATTCAAATACTTAACAGGGCCCCTGTCCTCCTCTCTTGATTCTTTTCAATCTTCTTCCCTTAGCTCCCTGAACTCCAACTGCACTGCCCTTTCTCTTTCCCAGCATCACTCTCCTCCCTCCTGTGATCCCGCCTTTGGGCATTCTTGTTCCCTCAGCCTGTGGAATTTTGTTTCCTTTATCTCCACTACATTAATTCCCTCTTCTCAGATATCAACTCCAATGTTTTCTCTTCTACAGACTAGGTTAGGCCTCTTGTTATAATCTCTCTGTTTGGTTCCTGCCACTGCTCTGTGTTACTGCTTCATCACTGTCTCCCCAATAAGATCATCACTCTGTGAGTTTAGAAGCCATATGTGTTTATGTTCAGTTACCAGCTCAGCTTGGCAGATGCTTCATACCTGTTTGTTGAATGCATATGAGAATGTATGTGAATTTTTAAATGGAATAGGAAATGGTATTTATTAAGCATTTAACACATTTTTGATAAATGAGTAATGAATAAAGCCCTATTTTGGAGCCCTTCATGATTTGGCTCGTATCACTCTCCTGCTTTCTCCCCTGGTCTGGCCGTACTGATTTTCTTGCTGTTCTTCATATGTGTCAAACTAATTCCCATCTCGACCTTTTTGTATTTGCTGTTGCATCTGGAAGTCTTTTCCCCTACACATTTCTGTGCCTTACCTCCTCATCACGCTCCGGTTTCTGCTCAAATGGCACCTCCTCGGAGAATCCTTCCGTGACCACTCTGCCTATAATAGGTGTCCCCTATGCTCTAGTTCCTTTCTCAGCTTTATTTTTCTTCACAGGACATATTACTATCTGCCATCATATTGTAAATGTGCTTATTGTCTGAATATAACTTCTACAAGGATAAGAAATTTGCTGTCTTGTTTGCTTCTGTATCCTCAGTGCCTAGAAAGTGTTTAGAACTCAGGGTATTTATTAAGCATTTAACACATTTTTGATAAATGAGTAATGAATAAATAAAGCCTCCTGACTGTTGTGACAAAGATTCTTAATTTGGCATGCCTTTACCACTCTGAGCCAAATGATGACTCCGTCTTCTCAACACTTCTCACCACTTGAAAGATTGGGAAACCTTCTTTTGTACAATGTCCCATAGTATCTCTTGGCTTTCATTTGCTATAAACACATAATTTACATATTAATTCTGCCTTTGTTCTTTTCTCACTAGCCCATAACAATTAAAATAGACCATTACTCTGCCACACTATGAGTTTTTATGATGTCATATCAAAGTCTCCATTAATTAAATATCTTAATAAATTAAAGCCTTGTTCGATGACAATATCTTTCAATTGCAAATCATCTTCACTGAAGAGTACAGTGGATGACGTGGGACAATTTTAGCACTAGGACATGCCAACCTAACAGCCAGATGTGCTTACTGACACATTGAAAGTTAAAAGCTGTTACTTTAGGTAAGTGTTTGGTGCCAGTGACATTGAGAACAGAACAGAGTCCATGGGAGAAAAAAGACAGACGCAGGCACTACTATTGGAAAGCACAGCTCCATTATCAGGTTGTCATTTAAATTATTTAGAATGTTAATTGGATAAAACCACAAATTAAAATAATTATCACAGAATGTTTGGAGCTATGAGACAATGTCTTTGGATTTCAGTTGGAGAGACACTGACCTGAAGGGTAAAGTTCAAATTTCTTAGCTTATGACGCTAGGTCTTCATTTATCTGGAGGGTGAGTTGGAGTGGAAGGTAGTGAAATGACATCGGGGAGAGAACAAACACTAATGCAGTGGTCTAGGTAAAAGATGACGAGAGGCTGGGGCCGGAAAGAAGGAGCGTAGGAAAAGAAGAGGCAGAATGAGAGCTGCATTAGGTAGAAATGAAAAATAATGGGGAGAAGGAAGCACATAAGCATCAGAGGTCCATGACAAATGGAATCTTTTATGTCCCTTTAAAGATAAAGAATAAAGTTGTGGATTGGCCACCTGATTTTATTTATTTATTCTTTTGGATATGTGTGTGTGTGTGTGTGTGTGCGTGTGTGTGTGTGTGTGTGTGTGTATTATTAATATAAGGGTTTATTACCCTATATCTTTAAGAGAATATACAGTAGTTTGCTAATGTGTCTAAATGACTTATTGAGAAGAGCTAAATTACGAATCTAAGCTAGATATAGCAGTGTTTGTTGTGGTGTGCAGTATTTGGTACATTTTGATAATCTATGACTTTGGGGAAATTGTAGATTAACATGATTGTTGACATAAGGCCAAATATATTAGGAATCACATAAAATATAAAATGATTCATTTTATCTGTCAACAGACAAAGATTGTTAAGTTTGATGGAGAAGGGGGAACAGCTATATTCTCTTTACAAACGGTTTACCAAGGGCACACCTGTTAAGGATAATGGGATGGGAAGATTGAAAGAAAATAGATGGAAATTGATATAATGTACCATGCAAATACCGTTCGAAAGAAAGCTGTTGATACTGTATTATTATCGAGAAAATGTACTTTAAAAAGTATTATTGTAGATACAGAGTTTTTACTTAATGATAAATAACAATTTACCCGGCTGGTATATTAATTCCAAACCTACATTACCTAGTAGAATCATTTAAAAATATAAAAAGTAAAAATTGACAGAATCATCAGGAGGTATTGAAAACCTGGGTAATTATCATCAGCAGTTTTAAAACATATATATCAGGTACTGATAAATCAAATTAAAAAATTACAAAGGATAAAGAAGCTTTAATTATCATACCCTATTAGCTTGATCAAATGGACATATATAGCACTTGGAACTCCACTAGCAGAGAATATACATACACAAAAGGCCTTACCACTAATGAATAAAAATGATATGAACCATGTTTTTTATCTCAGAGAAAAAGGATTGGGAGGCCAAGAACCAACAGACATCAAAACCTCCATACATTTTGCAAACTCAAGATTATATATACTTTAAATAATTCTTGTCAAGGAAAAGTGGTGATGAAAATTATTAGGTTCTTTATTTTAACTCTTGTGGAGTTCAATTAAAAATATACATTGAGGGAAATTTATAGATTCACAAATGAATATATTAGAAATTAATGAAACTGATTATTAGTGAGTTAAGCATTCAGCCAAAAAGGTATAGAATAGCAGAGTAAGTCAAAATAGAGGGACAGGGTAATGCAACATATTGTAAAAACCAATGAAAAGGAATAAAAAGGAATAGTAGAGAAAATCAACAGAGGAAAAGATGGTTCTTTGGAAAACTAAGCAAACACATAAACATCTGGCAAACTTGATCAAAAAATGAGGGAGAGGGAGAGAGAGAGAGAGAGAGAGAGAGATACAGAGAGAGAGAGAGAGAGAGAGAGAGAGAGAGAGAGAGAAAGAGAAAGAGACAGAACATGAATAGTATTAGAAATGAAAGGGGGACTAGCTATAGCTACATAGTAGAATAAAATGTCAAAAGAATATACTATGATTAACTTTATGGTAATATATTTGAAAATGTATTTTCTAATAAATAAGATTGCCCAATATGCTTATGATATACACATTCTGAGCTCATGTCACAAGAGACTGAGAAACTGATGTCTAGCTGAGTTGTTTGAGCCTGGATTCTTGGAATGGAAAATTATTCATTCATATCACAAATATTTATGTAAGTCTACTGTGTATCTGGAATTTTGCTGGTGTTAGCTTATATTTTCATGAGGGAGATGGACATTAAACAAATCATTACAAAAATAGATATTTATAATTATAAGAAAAGTATAGGAAAGGTAGAATATTTAATGGGGAACCCAATCTTAATAGGACAAAGGACAGATTAGCAAAGGTTTCCTGAAGAAGTGACATTTAAGCAGTGACCTAAATGATGAGTAGGAATTTTCCAGGCTAGAAGGAAGTACATTGTCCAAAGACATAGATCATAGAGTGGGAGGGTAAAAAGGTGTGCGATTCAGTTTCTACAATTGCCATTGGAACGTGGTAAGAATTTGCATAGTCCAAGTATATTAAATTCACACATCTCTGTAAAGTGCAGACATATTTTTCCTCATTAATGGCTTTACATAAATGTTCAGGACTATAATCTATAGAGGAAGTATCAAAACATGGGTGAGAAGGAAATAAACCAACTTTATTCAGAATAATAATTGCTTCTAGAGAAGGGAGAGGGCTTCTGCGTCCCTTGTTAATGACCATCCCCTTGTTAATGGCTGTTCCCTTGTTAATGGCGATTCCCTTCCTGAAAGGAAGTATAAAGCTAGCCACAATTATGACTTTGCTAATTTCTTAATTGAAGTATTAGCTTTCTCTGGAATGGAGCCCTCAATTAGAAAACATCCAGAGAAAGTTATGGAAGAGAAGCTTAGAGATGCCATCCTGAAGGAAGCAGTGGTTTAGACAGTACTACTAAAGTGTGGGGAGGGAGGCGCAAAGGTGAGAGTAGGGATTAGAACTGCACTGTGCAGACCAGGTGCCACTAGCTACATGTACCTGTTGAATACATGAAAGAAGGCCTCTCCGAATTGAAATGCTCTGCAAGGGTACAATGCATGCCGGATTTTGAAGATACGATTAAAAAAAAGAATGTAGACTATCTCAATTACATTTTTATATTGATTAGATGTTTAAATGATAAGATTGTGCATATATTGGGTTACATAAAATATTATTAAAATTAATCTCATCTGGCCAAAACCGGTTTGGCTCAATGGATAGAGCGTCGGTCTGCGGACTGAAAGGTCCCATGTTCCGGTCAAGGGCATGTACATTGGCTGCGGGCACATCCCTGGAGGGGGTGTGCAGGAGGCAGCTGTCGATGATTCTCTCTCATTGATGTTTCTAGCTCTCTATCCCTCTCCCTTCCTCTCTTAAAAAATCAATAAAATATATTATTAAAATTAATCTCATCTGTTTCTTTTTATGTGTTTACTAGAAAGTCTAACATTACCCCTGTGGCTCATGTTATACGTCACGTTGGACAGTGCTGGTTTAGAAATTTTATAGCAATTTGGCATTGCCACAATAACCAAGTGCATTTTTTATTGTATTTTGCAAATGGATTATCAACCCACAACATATTGGAAATGAAAAATACAGTCAACTACTGTTCTATCATAGGTAGTTTGTAAAGCACTGCTTTAAGCCATTCATATCTTCCCGGGTATTTTAGTCATTGTGTTTATTATAGGAAAATATGTACATTGTCAGTTTCTCAGAGCACTGTGAAATATTCGAAGGAAGTGACAGTTAAATTGATTTGTCCCTCTGAGTATGAAAAAAGTGATTGATAAAGATATTATTGCCATGGCTGGTATGGCTCAGTTGGTTGAACCTCATCCCATTTACCAAGAGGTCACCGTTTAGATTCTGGGTCAGGGCATATGCCCAGGTTGCTGGTTCAATCCCCTGTAGAGGGCGTGCAGGAGGCAGCTGATCATGTTTCTCTTTCATCAATCTTTTTTTCTCTCCCTCCCTCTCCCTTCCTCTCTTTCTAAAGAAATAAATAAAAACATGAAAAAAGATGTTATCATGTAACCCTCAGATTTACTTATATTTATTTAAAGTTACATAACTTGTATATTGGAGTTGGAGAGAATATAATATATACTATGGTAAAGAATTATTTTTAAGTGTTTAATTAAAGGATCAGTTTGTCATCAACTAGTAGCTATATTAAGAATTAAAAAGCAGGGGATAGAGAAGCTCAGATCTCAAATTATTTACATTGCAGCATTGATAATATACTTAAGTAATTGTCTTCCTCAGGTTTTGTTCTATAAAATTGACTTATTTTTTGTCAGAATGGGCTGGACTTAATGTTGGACTTAGCATTTGGCAAAAGTGAGCATGTGATTTACAGGGCAATTTTTCTCATCAAAACCTGGGCAGAACTATTTATTTTAAAACCAATATTTATTTTACAATGGGAAGATGGAGCAGATTAAAGGAGCATAAAACCATGATAAATTACCCAATCTTTATCCCATAGAAAATCTTTTAAATGGCTCTTAAAGTAATGGCAGTAAAACCGTCTCACAGGGTTTGTATTGGGATGCTTTTCCAGCATATGGTATAGTTATGGAGATTAAAGTCTAATTAACAAGGAATTTATAAAAATTTAGATGTTGTCTGCAGGATTCTTTTTCAATAAAAAGTTCAATGTGTTTTTTCCTTAACTAAGTTTGAGTCTTACTCATGAGTAAATCCTATTTCATATTCATAGCTCTTTCAAATCAAAGACCCAAGAAATGAAATCTTTTAGTCTTTTTTATATAATAATCAATTTTTATATTAAAAATTTAAGAACATATATATTTATTATAGATTGTTATGCAAGAAAGGAGTTTTTATAACATCTCATTTGTTTTATTTGGTTCCCATTGATATCTTAGGTTATAATAATTTCTGTAGTTAAAAATAATGGAGCTACATGTCTCTAATAGTGTTCTTAATATTATTCTAATGGTAAGTAAAGTTATATGACAAAGAACCTTTGGGGTGATTAAAATATGCTAAAGAGTAGAAAATATTTGAAGACATGGTGCATTTTATAAGATGGAGCCTGTGTCCTACTGTGGAATAGATGTCCTATTGTGAATGTCTGTCTCTAGCTAATTGTAGACTCTAGGTCCATGGTTGGCAAACTTTTCCTGGAGAAGATGAGAGACTAAATATTGTAGGCTTTCTGTCTCTGTTTCAACTCTGCTGTTATTGGGCAAAAGCAGCGTTAGGCAATATATAAATGAATGCGTGTATGTGTATCTTTTGACCTAACAATTCTATATCTAGGAGTGTTCCCTAAGGAAATAATCAGAGGTTTTGGTAAAGAAGTGTGTACAAGAGAATTTGTTATGGTATTACTTCATAATGTGGAAAACTGCTTATGAATATTGGTTAATTAAAAGAAAAGCAACAGAAAGGAATTTTTGATATAATGTGTGTATGTGTAATAAGTTGAGATGTGGAATTACTAATAATTGACTTTTTTATCTGCACAATGGAAATTTTATATGGTCAACCTAAGATGAATGCATAGAAACTGAAAGATTATCCACCTATAATTTTCTGAGGGAAAGAAATAGAATAACTTTTTTTAAAAATTCTTTTTCATGTGCTCATTTGTTACAATGTATTTAATTAGCAATGAGAAAAATGATTCACGTTTTTAGGACAAATTGTGGTTACTCAGTGATGGAAGCAGTTCTGTTTGGAGGAAGTGGGCCTCCTATGAGGAACTTGGAGCATTGTTTTTCTGTTGGCAAGACCATTCCTGTTATGGCAATGGATCCATAGAGCTGCCGCCAGCACACGCTGCGTATTCTTTCCCAGACTCTCTCTCCCCCATGCCACTTAACATCAGTTCATCAAGGGAACTCCTCTTGTTCGGATTCCTTCCACATCAGATTGCTGTGTGATGAGGATTTGGCTTCAGATGGAGCGCATCTTTAGGAAGGGTGATTCTGACGTCTGTGTGGCAGTTATGTGGCAAAGCGTAGACTTCTACTTGAGCACTCCGGTTTTATGCAGTGGTCTTGTGAGCTTCTTTATAGAAGACCACGTCCTCAGAAATAGATTCGTACTGTGTGTTGAGGACACCAAGGCCCCGGGTACCAAATCTGGTGAAGGAACTTCCTAGGGGATCGCTGACCTTTAGCTGGGCCTCCTGATAGGGAGCCTGTTTGCCCTTCCCCAGACAGCGTCTACATTTCTGCACAGTAGGGCACCGATTCTTTTCCTACTTGAGACTTTGCCCCTTTCCAGCTCTCAAATTCTGCAATTCTTGGATTTTTTTCTCTCTTCAGCCCTTGTTTGCTGTTTCCCACATTGCTTCTTATCAACTGGCAGAAACACAGTGGGGAGGGCCTGCTACACAAGAGACTTTTGATGCTGGTATTTAATTTTCTCCTGCAGTTTTCCTTGGATGACATTGATTTCTAGTGCAAGGGGCACTCAGCTTTGGAGCTGACCTGTGGAGAGACAGAGCCCTCTGGCCTGCTGCGAGGCTGAAATCCCATCCCAGCAGCGACAGGGACTGACCTTTGTGTGAGCCTGCAGGACAGGCTCCAGTGCCTGGCGCTCCTCCGGGTGACCAGAGGTGTGGAGAGAAAGCAGCGAACCATTTCTTTACCTGAGGGAGGCAAACACTGTGTGAGCTCCCATGGTTTTCTCCTCAGAATCTAAGATCTCATGTGGTTGTATTTTGATACAACTGTTCACCTACACATTAGGGCTAATTTCTGCTCTATTTGGAGCACACGTCAGATTGATTGCGCCTCCCTTAGAGAAAATGAAGAGGCCTCAGTAACTGACACTGCTTCGTTAAAGAGAAGATATTTTCTCAGTTGCCAAAAGTTGCTGGTTACATTCAGCCCCAAATAAAGGTCATTTCTCCCAAGAACTCTTATGTCAGCTTCCTTTTTCGTGAATTAAATTGGGTCTGTGCAATTTACATTTCTTACAAAATATTATCCATTTCCCCTTTTCAGCAGGTAAGAGAAAATCCTAACTCAGGACATTCTTCTGTCCTTTGGGAGGCTGATTGGGGAGAAGAACTCTGTCGTTAAAGGAACCCCCAACGCTACTGGTAAAACTGCTCACAGAGCTTGAGATTACATATCTTGGGGAAGATTCCGGTATGAAAATTTAAATGACTTCAATTCACAGTGTTGATTGCATCACTCTGCTTAGCAATACAGTTAAGTCATTTTTAAAAAGGCAAGGGAATACATTTTGGCCTCATCTATGAAATGTATCAAGAAGCATAATGGTGTGAAATGACGTTAAGAAAAATAACATTTCATTTTTATTTGCATTGGAAAAATGAAAATTACTCTCTTTTCATTTGAGTTCATGCTACAAAAACTTATCAAGTTTATGTTAAACATTTAGATGTTTATGTGAGGGAAACATTTATAAATCTGAATGCTACCAAAATGACAATTAATTTTAGAAAATTGTCAGTCAGCAGACATGCTGGGCCTAGAATAAGATGATTCATTTACTGTATAGGCAATAATGTATGTTATAAAAATTCAGAACATAGTCACACAGAAAGGGGGAAAATGAATGTAGATCAATAATTTAATTTAGCTCTTATCTGGCTAAGTTCTCCATAGCATGGTTCATAATTTTTCAATGAATAGACTGTTAACATTTTACATGTAGTGCCTCAGTTGTGTATTGATCTTCTCTAATGCATTCTTCATTTCACAGAAGGAATAGCCTATCTCAAATCCTTAAGAAAAATACACTGTGTCGGCCTGCAAATGTTAACCAAATATGACAACCTATTAGTGTCATTTATTCTGTTTTCAGAACTGTTTTTTCACCTGGATAAATAATTTAAAATTTTTAGAAGCGAAATAGGTAGTAAATGAATGATGACTTGGAGGGCAAGTTCATGGATTTCTCACTTAGTTAATAGATTCTTAGTCTTTCTGCATTACTTAATTGCTTATTAAAAGTGGAACTCTTGATGTACTATGTATAGTGTATATTTATTCTGTAGAAAATTATTAATTTTTAATGGAACTAAGTGGCTGCTTGGACAAGGGACTCTAGCTATTAATCATGAGGCATGTGATTGACTTTCATGATCATGAATTATTCAAGAAAGTTCAATTGTAAGGTTTGAAACAGTAGAAGAGAGTTTTTATTAGTAATCTACACTTATATATGTGTTTGCATTAGTACATTTTAGTATAGAATTTATTTGTTCATTTAAAAATACTTAATATGTGCTATGTGCCATGAAGTGATGATCCAGTGATGAACAAGACTATCATCCTTTGTCTTCATGAAGGTTGCAGAGCAGTGAGTAACCAGAAGTGTATCAATGCTGGGCAGGCAGGTGCAGAGTGCTGGTGCATCAGTGCTGGGCAGGCAGGTGCAGAGTGCTGGTGCATCAGTGCTGGGCAGGCAGGTGCAGAGTGCTGGTGCATCATTGCTGGGCAGGCAGGTGCAGAGTGCTGGTGCATCAGTGCTGGGAGGGCAGGTGCAGAGTGCTGGTGCATCAGTGCTGGGCAGGCAGGTGCAGAGTGCTGGTGCATCAGTGCTGGGCAGGCAGGTGCAGAGTGCTGGTGCATCAGTGCTGGGCAGGCAGGTGCAGAGTGCTGGTGCATCAGTGCTGGGCAGGCAGGTGCAGAGTGCTGGTGCATCAGTGCTGGGCAGGCAGGTGCAGAGTGCTGGTGCATCAGTGCTGGGCAGGCAGGTGCAGAGTGCTGGTGCATCAGTTCTGGGAGGGCAGGTGCAGAGTGCTGGTGCATCAGTGCTGGGCAGGCAGGTGCAGAGTGCTGGGCGGGCAGGTGCAGAGTGCTGGTGCATCAGTGCTGGGAGGGCAGGTGCAGAGTGCTGGTGCATCAGTGCTGGGCAGGCAGGTGCAGAGTGCTGGTGCATCAGTGCTGGGCAGGCAGGTGCAGAGTGCTGGTGCATCAGTGCTGGGCAGGCAGGTGCAGAGTGCTGGTGCATCAGTGCTGGGCAGGCAGGTGCAGAGTGCTGGTGCATCAGTGCTGGGCAGGCAGGTGCAGAGTGCTGGTGCATCAGTGCTGGGCAGGCAGGTGCAGAGTGCTGGTGCATCAGTTCTGGGAGGGCAGGTGCAGAGTGCTGGTGCATCAGTGCTGGGCAGGCAGGTGCAGAGTGCTGGTGCATCAGTGCTGGGCAGGCAGGTGCAGAGTGCTGGTGCATCAGTTCTGGGAGGGCAGGTGCAGAGTGCTGGTGCATCAGTGCTGGGAGGGCAGGTGCAGAGTGCTGGTGCATCAGTGCTGGGCAGGCAGGTGCAGAGTGCTGGTGCATCAGTGCTGGGCAGGCAGGTGCAGAGTGCTGGTGCATCAGTGCTGGGCAGGCAGGTGCAGAGTGTTGGTGCATCAGTGCTGGGCAGGCAGGTGCAGAGTGCTGGTGCATCAGTGCTGGGCAGGCAGGTGCAGAGTGCTGGTGCATCAGTGCTGGGCAGGCAGGTGCAGAATGCTGGTGCATCAGTGCTGGGCAGGCAGGTGCAGAGTGTTGGTGCATCAGTGCTGGGCAGGCAGGTGCAGAATGCTGGTGCATCAGTGCTGGGCAGGCAGGTGCAGAGTGCTGGTGCATCAGTTCTGGGAGGGCAGGTGCAGAGTGCTGGTGCATCAGTGCTGGGAGGGCAGGTGCAGAGTGCTGGTGCATCAGTGCTGGGCAGGCAGGTGCAGAATGCTGGTGCATCAGTGCTGGGCAGGCAGGTGCAGAGTGCTGGTGCATCAGTTCTGGGAGGGCAGGTGCAGAGTGCTGGTGCATCAGTGCTGGGAGGGCAGGTGCAGAGTGCTGGTGCATCAGTGCTGGGCAGGCAGGTGCAGAGTGCTGGTGCATCAGTGCTGGGCAGGCAGGTGCAGAGTGCTGGTGCATCAGTTCTGGGCAGGCAGGTGCAGAGTGCTGGTGCATCAGTGCTGGGCAGGCAGGTGCAGAGTGCTGGTGCATCAGTGCTGGGCAGGCAGGTGCAGAGTGCTGGTGCATCAGTGCTGGGCAGGCAGGTGCAGAGTGCTGGTGCATCAGTGCTGGGCAGGCAGGTGCAGAGTGCTGGTGCATCAGTTCTGGGCAGGCAGGTGCAGAGTGCTGGTGCATCAGTTCTGGGCAGGCAGGTGCAGAATGCTGGTGCATCAGTTCTGGGAGGGCAGGTGCAGAGTGCTGGTGCATCAGTGCTGGGCAGGCAGGTGCAGAGTGCTGGTGCATCAGTGCTGGGAGGGCAGGTGCAGAGTGCTGGTGCATCAGTGCTGGGAGGACAGGTGCAGAGTGCTGGTGCATCAGTTCTGGGAGGGCAGGTGCAGAGTGCTGGTGCATCAGTGCTGGGCAGGCAGGTGCAGAGTGCTGGGCGGGCAGGTGCAGAGTACTGGTGTATCAGTGCTGGGCGGGCAGGTGCAGAGTGCTGGTGCATCAGTGCTGGGAGGGCAGGTGCAGAGTGCTGGGCGGGCAGGTGCAGAGTACTGGTGTATCAGTGCTGGGCGGGCAGGTGCAGAGTGCTGGTGCATCAGTGCTGGGCGGGCAGGTGCAGAGTGCTGGTGCATCAGTGCTGGGAAGACAAGAACATCAGTGCTAGTGAGCAGTTTAGGAGATTCAGTTTTGCTTGACTGCCCTATACATAGAAAATTATTCTTTTCTGCATAAATTTCCTAAGTCTCCTGGAAATTCTCTCTGGCAAGTTCTAATTTCCATCTGAGAAAATATTTTGTTTAGCATGACAGAGTCACAGGTTCTTAGAGCTGAGGAAGACTTGAGAGGTCACCCAGAGGCTGGACTCTTGTGTGCCCAGATGTCAGCCTGGACACATCTAAAGCTTTAGGGAAGTGTGCTTGTTCATGGGGTAATTTCTGGGGTGTGTGGTTTGTTTGAAAGTTCTTCCAGATAGTGAACTGAAGCTTATTCCTGCATATTCTCTTTATTGGTTCCAGTTTTGTCTTGTACAAAGTCATAAAATCCCATTTACCCATTATTTGAAGCACTTGTCTCAATGTGTCAGTTACTTGTGTTATCTTTATTTTGACTCGGTTGTTCCTGTGTGATGTATGTGTCCCGCCCTCAGATTGCTGTCTGCTTTGGCTCATCGTTAATTTCCTCAGACCTACCACAGCACTAGTGAACCAATGAATGAATGTTCTGTCTTGTTCCAAAAAGGCTTGAGGGAACAGTACATGGATGAAAACCTTACATAGTATTCCATTACCTATTTGACAAAGCTGTCATGGTTCTCTCCCTACTCCATTTTTTCTCATCCTCAGGTTAAGATACTCACTTCTTTTAACTTTTTTTGTTGTTTATTTTTCTAAATGACATTAGAGGCCGATGCACGAAATCTGTGCACGGGGCTTGGTCCTCACAGCCGGGGCAGCTTGCCTTGGCCCTCACAGCCCTGGTTATCCGGAAGGTCGTCCGGAAGCTTGTCTGGCTGTCCAGTCTAATTAGTATATTACACTTTTATTATTATAGATGGTGTCTGACCCCTCACATAAAAGTCATCTCCCTCCCAATGCACCTCACTTTGCTGATGTAAAGCCGTGCTGATCTTACCAGGTGGTTTTGGGGAAACTTCACAGAAGAGATGCACAGTGGCCCTGCACCAGGTCTGAGAGAATGAGAAGGTGCTCTCTGTGTCAGGGAGGGAAGGGTGCTGTCACAGGTGCACCCAGAACATGGTCTCAGAATGTTCACCTGCCTCTCAGACTCTACGAGGCCGTCTAACCTCCTAGATCCGCTTTGAGGAATGTTTCCTCTTTCTCTTTCCATCTTCCTCATGAATGTCACAGTTCTTTCATCCTTGTCAGTTCCTCACCATTGTCTCCAAGCTGAGGCAGAGCAGCCTGAACCCATATTTTGCATGGCCTTAGCAAGGTAAGGATACTTCATTGAGATTTGGCATTTTCTCCTTTAAAATGGAGAAAGCATGTTCGTCTTATAAAATAATTGTGGCAATTATCAGATAAATTACCTGTGAAGTGCCTGACTCGTGGTAGGTACCTAACACCCTGTAACTATTATACTTGTGCCCCTCTAGTGAACTGCAGTAGCTCACTTCTGGTGGTTAGCCATCTGTCCCGAGGCCCAGCATGTGCAGTGGCTCACACATATTTCCATGGAAACCCCATCAGTGGATAATAGAGGGAGAGCTTTTTCAGTTTCTTCCAAGTTCTCAGTCCAATGTCTTTTTTTCTAAGCCTCTCTGTGCATAAGATCAAGTGATTTTTTTTGTGAGGGGTGGGGAGATAGGTATCTGATCTGACACATTCTTCTCTTGTAGTTTCTCTTTCCAGTTCCATGTCTCCTGGTTTTACAAGGCCCTGGATTTCTCAGATCTTGCCTCAGCTTCATCTGGATAACAAATGAATTCATTTCATTCTGGTCAAGATTTCTCTCAATGGCTGTATTGCAGATTGCTGCAGCTGTGATCAGTGTTTACAATCTGATGACAAGTTGGAGATTAAGGCTTGTCGTCATTATTTAATTAACCTCTAATTAAGTGGCTTCTGGGCCCAATCCATGCCCTCCATAGCCCAGGAGAGCTGCTAAAACAGTGCCTGGAGTCCTCCTAGATTCCGGTTGCAACACTGCAAAGCAAGGGCTGGCTTACCAAGGGCTCTGAAGAGCAGCAAGTTTGATCCTTCCTCACATGCCTGAGGGCTGAAGCTAGGCAGCTATTCAAAATATATGTAAAGGGAGGAGAAGAAAAGAAGTCATTTTTCTAGTTTGAGGAAGCATGTAGCCTGTGAACCACAGAGACCATGAGCCAAGAGGTATTCCAGAGACAGAAAAAATGCCTCTGGGCTTAATATTTAGAAACAACTTTATTTTTTATTTTATAGAAGTAGTATATGTCAATAGCAAAATTATAAATGATAATTGTAAAAGAAGAGCGAAAAAGAAGAAAGTAAAAATTATACAAATTCCTGTTCTCCACACCTGCTTTTAAGGCTCACCAGAGCCGTCTAATCTAGTAGCCACCAGCCATGTGTGGCTCATGAACTTTTAAAATAAGGCAAGGCTGAATCGACATGTGCTATGAGTGTAAACTACACCCCTGATTTCAAATGCTTCATATAGAAACAAAGACTTTAAACTATTATTATTTTGTTTATGTTTGGTTAATTAAAATATTCATTAAATGAATTTCACCAATTTGTTTTTAATTTATTTATTATTTTTAAAATATATATTTTTTATTTCAGAGAGGAAGGGAGAGGAGAGATAGAAACATCAATGATGAGAGAGAATCATTGATTGGCTGCCTCCTGCATGCCCCCTACTGGGGATCAAGCCCGCAACCTGAGCATGTGCCCTTGACTGGAATTGAACCTGGGACCTTTTCAGTCTGCAGGCCGATGCTCTATCACTGAGCCAAAACCAGCTAGGGCTGTTTTTAATATTTTAAAAGCCAGAACATTTATTGTGCAAATAATCACTGAAATCCTTAGGGTGGACTAGATGCTGCAACAACTGCCTTCCTGGGTTTACGTGTCATTCCTTCACGGAACTCATGCCCGAATCTGCGTCGCATGGTTTCTGGTGCCTCCTTGAACCAGTCCTGGTGGAATTTTGTCTTTTTAGCCTTGGCACTCCAGTTATACTTTGGCTTCCTCCAGGCAGGGTAGCCAGGTTTGCACAGGCAGACATCTAAAGGTGGCAGCCTTAGAATCAAAGCAGTGGCACAACCTATGCATCATATTGTGACGCTTTCCAAACGATGATGTCCCCTTCATCATCTTGCTTCAGTGACCAAAACCAAAGAACTGTTTTTACTTTTTTTAATGTGACTACTACACACATTAAAATTGCATAGATGCCTTGTATTATATTTCTATTGGACAGTGCTATTTTAGATCTTTTCCTTTGCATACCTTAAATTTTTTAAAATGAAAAAGTGGGTTATGCTCCATACAACTCTGTATCCTTGTGTGTGTGTGTGTGTGTGTGTGTGTGTGTGTGTGTTTTCAGGTAATAATATATTGTGAATATGTTCATGTCATGAAATGTATGATATGACATTATCTGTAATCATTTGTAATATTCCATTATATGGTGTTCCATATAATTGAATATTATTGAACACTTAGCTTATTACCATTTTTAAAAATTACAAATTATTCATGAACCTACTTGTAACTATATCTTTAGGCTGATCGTTAATTATGTTCCTAGGATTTTTTTCTGGAAGGCAATTAGTTGAGTCACAAGCTTGCTTGTGGTGTTTAAGTAAATTGTCATACAGAAAGATGGCACTGATTCTTACTTACTGTAGTTGTTTATGGGAATGCTCATTTTACTTCATCTTTAGCAATACCAGCTATCATCATTGTTCTTAATTCTCGCTTTAATGAGCAGCATTGTTACCGGTATATACTGGCCGTAAAGATGCTTCAGGAGACTTTCTTCTCTCCACCAATTTTTTAGCATAATTTTATCAAGAAACTGTTGAGAATCTGTAATGTGTCTGCCGAAAGATTTGTAGAAGACATGCTATTTTACTTCTGAAAATCCCTTATTCCATATAATAAAAGCCTAATATGCTAAGTGTCTGGTCAACCCATCAGGAGTTCAACCAATCAAATCATAATATGCTAATGATATGCTAAGGCCGTTCAACCACTCGCTATGATATGCACTGACCACCAGGGGGCAGACAGTCAACCGGTCGACCAGTCGCTATGATGTGCACTGACCACCAGGGGGTAGACGCTCCAACTGGTAGGTTAGCTTGCTGCTGGAGTCTGGCCAATCAGGACTGAGCGAGATGGGCCGGACACACCCTGGAGCCCTCTCGCGGTCCCTCCCCAGCCCTGATCATGCACTGGTGGGGTCCCTTGGCCTGGCCTGCACCCTCTCGCAATCCAGGACCCCACTGGTGCGCAAATTCGTATACTGGGCCTCTAGTATTTAGTATTTAAGTTGTAAAAGAAGAGAAAATACATAGGGCATTGGCCATTTAAGTCATACTTACTATAATATTCCAAGCACCTGAACTGACTGCCTGGTATATGGTAGACTCTCAGTAAATATTGTTGAATGAATTCATAAATAAGTGTATGATAATAAGTGATGAAAAACACAAACAAAATAAAGGAGAAATGATTAAAGATGGGGCAATTGGGGGAATTTTTGTTGTTCTATTTAGTTCTGCTTTTTTTGTAGTTTAATGAAGGTAGCAGAGAGGAAGAGTCAATAGATATGAACATATTAAAAAATATTGTCATTATTGGAGTAAAAATGTGGATGTGGAGAGTGAGAGAACCTAGTGGGGAAATGGTAGCCTGGTCTGGCCTGGCTCTGTTTGTGTGTGTGTGTGTATATGTGAAGGTGGGGGAGGGGAAGGGGGCATGAAGGGTGTCTTGTGAAATCTCAGGTGGTGAGATTGGCTCCATGGGAGAGGTTGGGTGGCTGTTTTCAGATGGGTGATAGAGGGGGAGGCTAGAGAGAGATGTACCAACCGCTAGAGGCCACCCACCTGGTTTCTGTGGCAGAAAATAGATGACACGCTCAAACTGAGGGATTGGAGGAGAGTTTAACGAAGGGAGTATTGACAGAGGTATATATAGAGTCAAGGGAACAAAAAAAGGTGGTGAAGCATCTGTGGAAAGTCTGAAGGGGCAAAAGGAGAGAGGAGAGTTGCCCAGTGAGAGCCTTAGCTACGGAAGATGGGCTTCCTATAGGAAGTGGAGCTGCAGGTAGTGGTCATGGGCACTTTCCAAAACTCACAGCTGTGTGGTAGGAGGTGTCGGGGAGAGAGAGGAGGTGGGGATTAAAATCCCCCAACTCTTTCTCCCACTTCGGTCCTCTGATGCTGCCTACCCTTGTCTTAGCCCAACAGAAGCCATCGGGTAGGGGAGCTGAGTCTGCAGAGGACAGGCCACCAGCAGGACAGAGTAAGGAGCCACAGGGGCAAATGAAGGGAAATCAGGGCTCCAGCTCTCACACCTTCTCTCTGGGATGAGGCCCTTACCCTTCTGAGCTTTGGTTTCTTCATTTATAAAATGTGCAAATAACCAAAGGAGAACACTTACCACAATGGGGTTTTCTTTACTTGTATTGATCAGTGGCTTAGCTATATCAGCTTTTCATCATCTTGTGCATTTATCCTTTCTTATAAGTTAATCAGGAGAGAAGACAGAGGAGAAACTTACCCTGATAGACCTGGACCTTAAGCTTACATTTGAAAGTGCTACACACCCCAGCAAGGTGGCCATTTGCATTCTGAATTGTGCATCTCAAACCCTTATATCCTGGTAAAAATACATCGAACTTTTCACGTAGTTGGATAATTAGGCCACATGCTGTTGGCTCTGCTCAACAAAGGTCATTTAAGTGTCCTCTTATTATTTTTGGCATCCATTGGGAAGTTTAAACAGCCGCTGCCGTGTGGTTTCTGTATGCTCTTTAAAAAGTGCTGAAACTGAACAGTTTAATAAAATTGCTGGACTGTTAGCTTTAGCAAGTTTTCCCGGAGATAAACCTGAAGAAACAAACCCCAAACCCCAAAATAAATACTTCTGTGAGTCAGGGACTTTCATAAGCGTTCCCTGGGGAGGGTAGTTAGACTCATGGAGTTGGTTTACGGGCCAGGGTGGAAGTGGACAGTTTCTGAGGCAATTTGACCCCTTCATTCTCTTTGCTTAGTGGAGATCTGTACTAAAAATGAGTGGCAGCATTTGAAGCTAAGGGATGCTGAAATATCATCTCCTTAATTCTCACATAGAAAAATGAATAGTGCCACAGTGTAAGATAAATGATCATAATTATAATATATGAATGTTCTTAAATTATCAGACCCCTTCAGAGAGTATAATGATTACATGAATAAGGTTTCAGTTGAGAGGAACAGCTTATATTTATTCAAATTTTACTAGGGCCTAGCTGCTATTTAAAAGGCTTTACGTATAATATTTTATTTAATCCCTACAGTAGCCCTGTGATTGGATGGTGTTTTCTTCATTTTGCTGATAAGGAAACTGAGGCTGCAAGAAATGAAGCCAAGTGATGACAGTCACTTAGTAAGTAGCAGAGACAGGGTCGAAACATAATATTCAACTTGGGTCTGAACTCTCGGCTGCTATTCTATGCCATTTCTTTCTTAAATGTTTATGAAGTAAGTTGAGAGTGTGAGAAAGTTTTGTTAAAGATGGCAACTCAGGTAAGACTATCAGGTGCAGTTTTAATTCTCATAGATTACTTTCAAATTGTAGACTTGTTCCTTGGTTGATTACTAGAAAACACTTTCTTAATGGATCTCAAATCTACTAGTTGAGCTAAAGGAATTTTATGGCCAATGAAGCAAGACATTTATCAAATATTTGGTTCACATGAATGAGTTTTGATTTTTAATGGCCAAATGTTATTAAAATGTGACTTCTGTATTATGTGTTGAAAGGTGTACTAATTATGCTTGTGTTGACTATGAAAGGATGCAAAATGGATTCACGGTTTTAGTGTACATACTGCCAAAGCCAGCCCAAGGATTCCACAATTTTAATTAACTGTTCCCCCTATGACATTTCACTGCTGGTTTTAGAAGTGATAGAGGCAGACATTACGTGTCAGAATTTCTCTATAAAGAAGCTAGGAGAGAGAAATGTTAGCGTTTTCTTGGTAATTGAAGAGGAAAGGCATAGAAAGGAGGGAATGGCTGTTAGCTTAACATTAATAACATGACCCATAAATAAAGCTTCTGTCATTTTAGGTAAATTAAAAAAAATTGATCATGTAAAAGGCCAATTGAAATAGAAAGTAAATCACGTACTTCAACTGCAATTTTTATATTGCAAGAACAGTATCTCTCTCTCTCTCTCTGGACCGTTAGCACCTCCCAGATATCATATATCTTTGCCTGAAAGAATTTCTGAGTCAGAAAAGGCAAAACTGTGAAGGTCAAAGAGAATGGGTCCCTATCTCACACTGGGCTGATTTGCCAAGCACCTAGGATATATTTTTATTTCTTTTTTTATGGTAAAAGCCAAAGAACACTGCAGAGTTTAAGCACAGTCTCTGTATCTGGTGCCCACATGGGAAGATGAGGATAAGGAGGCCAGTTTACCCAGCGAATGTGCCCAAGCACGTAAGGACCTCCCTTGCCATCTGCGGAACCTTCCCCATCCCCATGGAAAACCTCTGGGCAGTCGTTCTGAGTTGTTTCAGAACTCTCACCATGGCCATGGCCGTGAGCTCGTTTATTTATTTCCATTCTCAGAGCTTTACCTTTCCAGACCCCCTTTTAAGGTTTACCTCCAGCATAATGAGTGGAGACAGCCAGTGTTTCATTACTAGGTATCTCCCTGCTGCAGGCGCTGCCTGGAGAAGGTGCTCTGTGTTTGGCTTGCAAGCCTCATTTATTTTCCTGAGCTTTCTAATGTGGGCAGAGCCCAGTGGACTACATTATTAAATTATCATGAGTACACTGTGATGTTTTGCCATGATCAGGGGAAAAGTCGGTGTTGGGCGGGGGACATGTTCTCTCCCTTTCTGGAGCTGCCCCCTGTGGCCCTCGGCTGACTGCTGGGTCTGTATCAGCACTGAGAGTCCCTGAAGACAGAGGGGAGACCTGACTATACCCGAGGCACTTCTCTAGCTCAGTGTAAGGATTGGGCATTGCACTGTTTAGTAGGTTGCTCTGATTTGGGACCAGCTAGACAATTCATATTGTGCCTTTTGGGGGAGAAGTTCAGCATTTGACATTCAAAGTTATTTGACATTTTAAAAGCTATAATGTCATTAATATATTTGCATGTAATTCATTTACAGTTTACAGAAGCTTTCAAAGACGGTCTATTCTCAGCAGAGAAGTTTTAATTAAAAATATTTTATTGCAACGCCAAGCCTCCTTAAATTAAGGAACTGCTCTTTACTTCTCTCACACACTCCTATAATCAACCTGAGGTTATCTGCAATGATAACCGTTGTTGTTGTCATATTGTGAGTGTTTTCTCATTCATCACTGTATCGCCAGTGTCTGCAAAGTGCTAGCACATAGTAGGTGCCAAGTAAATTCTTACTGATGGGTGGTTTCACACTGCCCATGCATTTTGTGTTCTAGCCATACTGTGATATGTTTCATCTCATATGCCCTGCTTGCTCCCACTTTTGGAATTGCACCACCTCTCAGATATGTCCTTTGCCTTTCAAGTCTTAGCACTTTTCACACTGCTTATTTGTGAGGTTTCTTCTCCCGCCCCTATCTAAACACAGTGCCAGGATATATTAGATGTTCAATAAATATCTTGGTTAATGAATGACTTTTTGAATGAACACACACATATGCAGTTAACCCAATGAAACATTGTGTGACTTTTATAAGCCATTTTAATAAAAATGCTAGTTTTAGGCATTCAGTAAAATGATAAAAATTAAGTTTGAAACACCAGTTTTCTTGTTCAGTCCTTGACTCGAAATTTTTCAATGGCTCCCATTCCCTTGTGTAGTGTTATTTATTTATTTATTTATTTATTTATTTGTTTGTTTTTGTTCTTAACTGTTATTGATTTCAGAGAGAAGAGGGAAAAGGGAGAGATAGAAACATCAATGATGAGAGATAGTCATCTATCAGCTGCCTACTGCACACCCTCTACTGGGAATTGAGCCCTGATCTGGAATCAAACCATGACCTACTGATTCATGGGTCGATATCAACCACTGAGCCACACCAGCTCGGCTTGAGTAGTGGTTTTTAAACTATGATGATCTGAACACGGGATCATGTCTTTTCCTTGCTTAAAATTCTTCAAAGGGCTTCTCATTGTCCTCTGGAAAAATGTAACTCAAACTCTTTAAACATGGCTGAGAGTTCTACTTCTCTGGCCGCAGTTCTTCCCACGCCCCCTCTACTCTTTCATGTCTTGTTTGAACCCCTGATGTTTCCTCTTCCCCAGGGCCTTGGCGCTTTGGGTTCCCCTTGCTGGGACTACTTTTCATCCACTTCTTTCCTTAGCTAATGCCTACTATACTTCAGCTTGGTCTTATTTAAATATCACCTTCTCCAGGAGGTCTTTACTGCCCGTTCCCTGCCCCCACTGCCTGTCACTACAACCGGCATCACAATCCTCCTCTACTTATCTAGATAACGTTCCTTCTTTGTATGCCTGTGAGATATTTTATCAGTAAAATAGAAAAATGTTGGTTTGGGTCCAATTCAAATGAAGCATTAAGTTGATTCAATTTAAATCAAGAATGTTCACAATTCAAGTCTTTTTCACATAAGTTTTCTTGAACATTTTGGTGGTTAATATGACCCTCTCCCCATTACCCCTTCCCCCAGCACACATTTTTATTATAGGCAAACTAGAGGCCCGGTGCACGAAATTCGTGCACAGGGGTGTGTGTGTCCCTCAGCCCAGCCTGCACCCTCTCCAATCTGGGGCCCTTCGAGGGATGATCCTGGTAGGATCGGGCCTAAACGGGCAGTCGGACATCCCTCTCACAATCCAGGACTGCTGGCTCCCAACTGCTTGCCTGCCTGCCTTCCTGATTGCCCCGAACTGCTTCTGCCTACCAGCCTGATCACCCCCTAACCGCTCCCCTGACAGCCTGATTGACCCTAACTGCCCTCCCCTGCAGGCCTGGTCACCCCCAACTACCCTCCCCTGAAGGCCTGGTCACTCCTAACTGCCCTCCCCTGAAGGCCTGGTCACCCCTAACTGCCCTCCCCTGCAGGCCTGGTCACCCCTAACTGCCCTCCCCTGCAGGCCTGGTCACCCCTAACTGCCCTTCCCTGCAGGCCCGGATGCCCCCAATTTCCCTCCTCTGCCCGCCTGGTCACCCCTAACTGCCCTCCCCTGCAGGCTTGATCACCCCCTAACTGCCCTCCCTTGCAGGCCTGGTCCCTCCCAACTGCCATCCCCTGCTGGCCATCTTGTGGTGGCCATCTTGTGTCCACATGGGGGCAGCCATCTTTGACCACATGGGGGCAGCCATCTTTGACCATATGGGGGCAGACATCTTGTGTGTTGGAGTGATGGTCAATTTGCATATTACTCTTTTATTAGATAGGATACTGTGCAAAGTCCTTGATGTACATTTACTTATTTGCTTCTCACAGCAGCCTTGTAGTGAATACTACTTAATTAATACTACCCCCCACTTTTAATTAAAAACAAAACCAAAAACTAAAGTCAGTGAGCATAAGAAATTCACACAACCAGTAAATGGCAAGCTGAAGTTTAAATCCAGGCCACTGTGCTCTTGTTCTCTCTCTATAGCCCAAAGCCCAGCACACAGCTAGTGATTAGACAGTGGTAAATAAATACTCAGCAAATATTTGAAAATACAGGGTCGGCAAAAGTATGTTTACAGTTGGGAGTATGTGCAACAACAGAGTTTATTCTTGTATGATTCATTTGTTTGTTTATTTATTTATTTATTATTGTATATTTTATTGTTACTGTTATTAACCTACTTTTCCCCACCCCTGTATTTGCAAACAGCCTGTTTGTGTGCTGGGTCTCTTCCATTTATCCTCTTACACCCACTTTCTACTCTGCTCTATGCCTCTGAGCTACTCCTCAGTGGACTTTATAAAGAGGCTACTCCCTTATCCCTTGGCATTGCAGTAACCCTTGGTTTCCCCACACCATCACCATGCCTTTGTAAATAGTCTGGATCGGCGATTTTCAACTGGTTTGCCACGGCAGGCACTGGTGTGCCACAAACATTTATAAAATATGCAACACCTGACTGTTTAGTCGGGGGCATTGACCTCTTTTCCCCTAGATCAGTGGTCAGCAAACAGCGGCTCGCGAGCCACATGCAGCTCTTTGGCCCCTTGAGTGTGGCTCTTCCACAAAATACCATGGCCTGGGTGAGTCTGTTTTGAAGAAGTGGTATTAGAAGGAGTTTAAGTTTAAAAAATTTGGCTCTCAAAAGAAATTTCAATCGTTGTACTGTTGATATTTGGTTCTGTTGACTAATGAGTTTGCCGACCATTGCCCTAGATTGTCAAGTAAAAAATGACAACAGCCAACACAACAATAGCCGACTCATGTAAATGAATCAAAATTATAAATATTTTTTGTCAGATCAGCAAAAAATGTATATTTTTTGGTGTAGTACAGAATTTGAGTAATTAATTTATGTGTGCCATGAGATAAAAAAGGTGGAAAATCGCTGGTCTGATTACCACAGGTGAGTGTTTCATCAGCTTCTTGCCCAGATCATAATTGATATAGACAGGGCTTTTTTTCCATTAAATCTGTAGTCATGGTTGTGCTTTTGTACTTTACATGCAGTGTGAAATTGTATTTGCCTTTTCTACTTTGTCTACTTAAGGCTGTGTTGAAAATAAGAGGCATACCACCTACAAAGGGCATGTTTCCAAGGAATTTGACTTGTAAACAGTTGGAAAACTACAATCCTAGAGATTATTTTCCAAAATCCATAGCCTGCTGAGAGGCATCTTGCATTTTGATGAGTTTGCCTTTCTGTTCTTTCTTACTGAGCCCCTTTGCTGTGTGTCTGGGCAGGTAGTGAGTATCCCAGCCACCTGGCCTGTGACTCAATGTCTGCTTTAAAACAACTCATTTCACTTATATAGAGAGGTGGATATATAAAGAAACATATATTATTCCTCTTCTGGGTGAGCCAGGCTGCAGCCGCAGGGACTGCAGGGGCCGATCTGGCTCCCCGTGGGTTTGCACAGGAGCTGGTCTGTGAGGCCAGCTGGGAGAGAGCACGCTGCCTGCCCAGCTTACGTGTGGCCCTGCTGGGCAGCCCAGAGGCCCACACTGTGCCCTGGCCCGCAGAGTCCGGCTGCACTCACTACATCTCTGCATGAGGACTTGGGCACCATGACTCAGGTGGAGGGGGTGCATGGGGGCCCAGGAGCCCAGGTGCAGCCCAGGCCCCAGAGGTCATCTGGGACCTGCCCTTCCATGCCAGATGTTTGTGCTTTGATTGCCGACAGGCCTAGGGACCTCACCCATGCACGAATTTCATGCACCAGGCCCCCCCGCTTTCTCTCTCTCTCTCTCTCTCTCTCTCTCTCTATATATATATATATATATAAATATATATATATATCTACATATAGAAATATATATATCTATATATAGATATAGATATAGATAGATAGATATGTATATATACTTATATATCTATATATTCATATATATTCATATATTTATATATATATATTTATATATATGAATATATATGATATATATGAATATATATGAATATATATAATATAAATAACACATAATAACCCCATATATAATTATATATTCATTAAATACTTGCTGAGTTGAATGGATTTGACCCAAAGTAAGTTAGATGATGTTTTCTCAACTATGGATATAGTTCACAATCATAGTATGATATTGTGTCTGGTTGGGGTGCACAATTTACTTCTTCTAGTCTTCATAAAAGTTACATTCTGGTAGGGGATATAACTAATAAATTGATACACATAATATAATGTAAAGTAGAGTAAATCGTATAGGGAAAGTCAATCAGCATGCATTGATAGAGCATTGGGTTGCTTTTTAGATTGGGGAGTCAAAGAATCCCTCTTTGATGAGGTGAGATTTGAGGACAAAGGTGAGTGAAGTAAAGGAAGGATGTGTGGATACTTGGGGGACAAGTATCCCAGCCAGAAGCAACAGCAAGACCTGGGGATCTGAACTGTGACTGTGACTGTGGAAGCCGGTGTGAGGAGGAGGAGGAGGAGGAACAATGGGACATGTCATCAGAGAGGTGGCCTTTTCAGCCATGGTAAAGATTGTAGATTTGTATTGTGAGGGAAACCACTGGAGGGCTGAAAGGAAGGAAATGACATGGCGTGATTTATATTTTCAAAAAATCTTTGCAGCTGCTGTAGATCAAAGAGGCGGCAGGGAACAAGAAGAGAGGTAGACCCTGGCTGTATACCAGGGGAGGTGAGTGTGACTGGGAGTCTGTGATCCTAGGGGATGAGCTGAGAAATGGTAGAATCAGGAATAATTTCTGAGGCCAGAGCCAACCATGCCTGCTATGCCTTCTCATTTACTTACTACACTACAGTCCTTTCAAAGTAGCATGCTCTGTTGGCATTTGTTTTCATATTAGAATTTTGTTTAAGACAAGATTTCTTTTCTGTTTACCAAATATTCTTATATTTATAGTTGTTTTTTAGGTGACAATTACTAATTAGCCCATGAAAACCTTATTTCTATCTGGGGCAAGAATGTGTTCCTATGATAAATTTATTTATCCATCATTTTCAAAAGTAATTGCATTTTTTTATTCATTCTTGAATACTGTTTCAGAAATGTTATCTTCCTCAAATGACTATTTGGGAGGTGGAGTTTTTAATGCTAATCTAATCTTGTGTCCTCTTCCTTGTAATACCCCCATCTCTACTTTGTATTACAAACTTCATCACACTGCTGCATGCTATTATAGCCGTCATCACCATGGGGAGAAAATGACTAATTGAAGCTGCTTATTGATATAATAGAGCAGGTTGTGACACTTGGCGAGAGTACTGGAACGATGGGCTCCAGCTGATGATATGTAAAAATATTCAGCCATGAAATATGCACTTAGGGATGGCTTTTTGCAGATGTCTGCAGAATGCAGATAATCTGTATTCTGAGGAGATCTGCAAATTAAAGATCTATCTGACCAGTTAGAATTATAGTACAGTGAGGACAGAGCGGTGCAGTGGGTGATGAAATGGCTTTCAATCTTGGGCAATAATAATCACAACCTGCCTATACTTATAAGCAAAGATAAGATGATATTACCCTGGACAGGTGGCTCAGTTGGTTGGAGCATCCTCCCATGCACCAAAAGGTTGTGGGTTTGGCCCCTGGTTAGGGCGCATACAGGAGGCAACCTGTCAATGTTTCTCTCTCACATGAATGTTTATCTCTCTATCCATCCCTTCCTCCCTCCCCCTCTCTTTAAAATTAATAAACATATCCTCCAGTGGGGACAAAAAACCCCAGCTTTCATTTAAGAGGGAAAGGAACAGTTGGCAGAAAAATGATGATAAACTTTTGGTCAGTTTGGAGTTCCTTCAATGCAAGATAGATTGGTATCATGAGTGGGAGTGCAAATGGGTACATTGTTTCTGGAGAGCTAGTTGGCCATAACTTTCAAAATAAAGAGCACACCACCCTTTGACCTAACAGTTTAACTTCTAGTAATTTATCTTAGAAAAATATTTATGCAGGTGCACAAAAATATACATTATGGTATTTTATTTAATAATAAATTATTCTAAACAGCTTACATGTCTAAGCTATGGGGGGAGTAGGTAAATAGATTAGGAAATATCTATACTTTATAATACAATGAAGGTTTTACAAAGAATGAATCCATGTAGAAACATTTCTGTGACATTGTTAAGTGAAAACATGGTTAGAATATGATCATAGAAATGTGCAATATATGTATACATATTTATATATGCATATGTTGAAGACTGCACAAGAGATTATTAACAGCATGGATGGGAAGACTTATTTTTCACTGTACTTTAGTATGGTCTCAATTTTTACTTTGTATGTATATTATATATTAAAAAATTCAGAAAATTTTACATGATATATTTTGGTATCCTTTTACTCCCTCACATAAAGATGTCTTTGGTTGATTCTAGGCTATATTGCACCTCACTTGTGGTTTTTGTTTTTCTTTCTTTTTATTGTTGACACTATTACAAATGTCTTCATTTCTTCTCCTTTGCCCCCCCTTCACCCAGCCCCAGCCCCGACCTTCAACACACTGTTATCTATGTCTGTGGGTTATGCACACATGTTCTTCAGCTAATACCTTCACCTTCTTTCGCACAGTGCTCCCCTCCCACTTCCCCCTGCCTCCTGTCAGTCTGTTCCATGTGTCCATGCCTCTGTTCCTATTTTGTCAGTTTACCTTGTTTATTAGATTCCATGTGTAAGTGAGATCATATGGTATTTGTCTTTCTCTGACTGTCACTTCTGTTTTGAGTGTTTCTCGGCTTGGGATTTATAACTTGTATTAGGACGCCTTTGATTAGGGTGTTATTGCACTGGCACTTTTAGAATTGAGGTGGTGATGCCCCTTGTATTTATTTCTTGCCATGACTCTACAGATTATAGCTCTACCACTTTCTTCCAACATTCCCATCTTTCCTGTCCAGGACAACTATTTAGAAACTTGTTTGAATAAATGGCAAAATCATTCAAATCCACTGGTTCTGAATTTCTTGTGGGTATATTTATGAAAATGCCAGGGAGCCTCTGGAGTCATGGGCCTGGTCCTTTTCAACAACAAACAGAAAATAAGAATGATGCCTATTATCAACTTTTAAAAAGTCCTCTTTACCCCCAACAAGGTAAAGAGCAATTGTTTAAAATGTATGGCCAAAGACTGTGTCATTCTCCGCTATTATAATGTGGTACAATGAAGCCCCGAGAACAACGTTTAAAATCGTTTTAATCATGGTTAGAGAAGGAATTAATGGTGATACTATTCAGAAACCCCCATTGCTCATAATATGTTTTTGAGGGAGGAGGACAAAAAGTAAGAAAGAAAAATAGATTCCTAAGGAAGTTAAATAACAACTTGTAATTTCATTCTCTGTTGCTGGAAACCCAACTCATTATACGTGAATGTATAATAAAACAAGTGTTTGGCACATTGAGGTCTATGAACTATGTTGTGTAATCAGAGCTTATTTTCCTGCCGTGGAGATTGAAATTTATATGTTTCTTTTAAACAGCACCTTTCATTCCATTTTTATTTTCTAAGGGAGAGTGAAATTTACAAGTTGCTGCTTAACAATACCAAAAGTGCTAGTTCTTATGCAATGGCTAGTGAAGTTTACAGGCTGCCATGGGACGATGCCTACATTTCTGTTTGTTTGTCCTCCTCCCTCCCATAAGTATAGTAAAATTTATAAGGTTCGTAATAACCTTTCATTATTAATGCAAGGTTATATTGCTGGAGGGGATTCCACAAATGACTTATGAACATGTCTAAGGGGAGAAGTAAAGGTGGATGTTATGAGGCAGGACATTCTTTCAGGAACATTGAATTTATAATCATCACCAAAGAACATGCAGGGACACTCATTCATGGTGTTGTGTCCCCAGGACCCTGTTCCCTTGGCTCCATGGTTCTGTTATCCTTCAAGGGTATTTCACTGGGCCTTCTTTTTTAACCTCCATCTTACTCCTCCTGTGCACAGCTTACCTAGGCTGCACATCCCTCCTCTTCCTGGTCCTTTTCTTCCACCTCTGTTCTCTGAACACTCGGTGTGGTTATTGTACACAAAATTAACTAAATGAGTGGTTCATAGCCTTAGGGCATCATTTTTATTATTATCCTGTGCTGCTATTTAAATATTTCACTATTACAGTATTTTAATATTAAAATTTTAGGTATGTATGCCTTGTTTCACCAATTTTATTATAACAAGCTCCTTGAGGGGAGACATCATGCTTTAAAATTCCTTATGCTCCCAATGGGGCTTGTATATAGTTGTGTGATCGAAATGAAGTGAATGTTTTACTAATCATGAGAACAGGGAGTGGAAGAAAGTGAAAAAAACAACAGGCGTTTTGTTACAGTAGCGGGTCTGTGAAGACGGTTGCCAACGAAGTCGTTCCATTCCTGGCTGTGCATACCTCTTCTCCCATCAAGAGAGGAAGGCCTTTTCCCATCCCCTTGAGTTTTTGTTGACTTTTTGACTTGCTTTGGTGAATAGGAAATAGTGGAAATGACACTATGGGTCTAGATTTTAGGATGGCTGCAGATACTATGCTCTTGGAGCCCTGTGCCACTATGTAAACAGTGTGATTATGTTGTAAGAGAGAGGCCACTAGGAGAGAGTCCTGGAGGACCACGAAGACCTGGTGGGAGGCCCAGCCAGCCCTCAGCTTCCCAGCCATGCCACCCAAGGGGCAGCATTTATTTTTTTCTCCTCCTTCTCCTCCCTCCTATTCCCCCAGTCCCCACCCTCAGCTTGGATCTTGCAGTCTCAGTTGAACTTCCCCAATCAACACCACGTGGAACAGAGATGAGCCCACTGAGCCCTGCCCAAATTAAAGAGCAGGGCAAAGACATGGTGGTTGTTCTTGTGGTTTTAGTCAGTAAGTTTTGGAGTAGGTCATTATGCAGCAAAGATCAGAGAAATATACCCCAAATGGGATAAGCTGTACCTTAAATTCTGTGTTCTACAGCAGCACTTTTCAAACTTTAATATGTGTACAAACCAGGTGAGGATCTTGGTAAAATTCTGATTCAGTAGGTCGGAGTGGGGCCTGAAATTCTGCATTTCCAAGAAGTTCCCAGGTGATGCTGATGTTCTGGTCTATGGGCCACATTTGAGTAGCAAAGGTGAAAGCAGGGAAGACTATCCATTCAAAGATTAACAAGTTGCTTATTACAACCAGGAAGGTTATACTTGCCTTTCTCTTGAAACTTCAAATCTTGTACTGGCTCTATCATCTGCACAATAGTCATCCCAATTCCAAGAAGATAAAGTCAGACAAAGGTATGCTTTGACCAAAGTACGGGGCTAAGTTGTATTTCCTTCAAGTCTAACTTCCCACAGAATCATTTTATGCCCCCAGCATTGGTGTCTGCTTAACAGAGATGGATGCTCTGTAACAGTCATTAACGATGGGAATAGTAACAGCAATCACTTCCACATACTAAGTGCTTTATATGCATTTCCTCATTTAAACCCTGTAACATACTGTCACCATTTTACAGATGAGGAAACTGGGTTCATGGAGGGTCAGGGACTAGCACTGGTCATCAGTGAGTCTCAGGGTAATGTTCTATAGCTCACATCGCTTCTTTTTTCCTCCTCCTCCTCCCCCACCCTCCTCATCTCCCTCTCCCATGCTTTCCCTTCCATTCCTCCTCTTCCTCCTTCTCCTCCTCCTCCTCCTCCTTCTTCTTCAGAGCAGTAGTAGCGATAGTATAGATAGTTTCCCTACCTGCAGTCTTGGGAGATCCTGACAGAGTATCTGAAATGTGCCGGTGCGTGTTTAACCCAGAAGCGGAAACATCTATGAAACCCATTAGTTGAGAGATTTAATTTTTTATAGCAACATTCACATAATTATTGTCAGCATTTTTCAGTGGTATTTAAAGTGCTGACATGAGGAAACTTTTTACTAGAATAAATATAGATTATTCTTTTAAATTTCAATAGTCTCTTGTTTTCACTGTGTGTTGCCTATTACAACAAAATAATTCCCCCTTTCCCTTTGCTTCAGACTTATTGTTTCACTCTCCATGGCGTTTATTGGACAGAAGCTACTACTGTTGAAGGTTTCCATCAGAGTAGCATAAAATGCTTTTTTAAAAACCATAAAAAAAGACTCTGGTATGAAACCTACTTTGAAATTAGACGGCCAGGACATCTCTTTACTTGTCGGTTTGAATGCCACTTCTGTGCTCTTTTAAAGGTTAAAGAAACCTACAGCGTTGGAAATGGCAGTGCTCTGTGGCCAAAGCCAGCGCCCTGCAGAGAACCTACCCCAGGGGCGACCTGGGTTTGAATGAACACACCAGACACCAGCACCTCTGGCCAGGAGGTGTTATTTAGCTCTCAGAATTCTTTACTGCAGAGGTGGCTGTTCTCCAATATGATGATAATGGTGGTGGCAATAGTGGATGGGAATGTGTGAGAGAGTGTGTGTGAGAATGAGTGTGAGAATGTGTGTGTGTGTGTGTGTGTGTGTGTGTGTGTGTGTGTAGAGTTCTTTAAGGCATGATAATTTGGCTACACACTTTCTGATGGGGTTAGAACAGGTTTATTGTCTTTGGGTGAGGGAGCAGGTGTATAGGACTGGTGACAGGACCTGATTGAGACTTGAATCATTGCTTAGAACTAAGCAGTTATTTTTCAAAACCACAAAATCCATTTTTCTCTCATTGCCTGCTGTTCTTCAGAACAAGAGCTGGTCATTTCCTAGTAAAACAGTGATTTCATTTGTCAAGATAAATGGTCCAATTTGATTATTTCCTAATCTTCTGGACATGAAACATTTGGCTTTTTGGGATAATATCTAACTATTTTTTAACAAATGTAATATTGTAAGTAGCTTTTGAGAAATATTTAGTAAGAACCAATTTTCATTTTCCTTGTATTCTTGAGACATACATATGCGGAACCACATGGAAGAAAATCTCTGGACTTTTATTACTTTACATGTTTCTAATCAGAAAACCATGGAATATCCTCTACTAACTTTTTTTGCTCTTTAAATTAACTTCTTCAGTGAGAATCCCAAGAGAGGTTTGATTAAATGGAACATTTCTAAAGATGCTTTTCTTGCAAATTTCCAAGAATCTTGGATGTCTAATATAACTTGTTAGACATGGACTTCTAGTGTAGACTTGACACATACTTGTTCTCCCTAAATCTTTTAAAACCCACCAAACTCTGGATGGGGGAGTTTGGGTGTTTCCACCACAAGCTGCCTCTTCTGCATTGTGTAGCAATATGCCACGAACACCACTTTCTTTCCCTGCACCCCAGTGTCAGGATGATTGTCTATCTGCAGCACCAGGTGGATGCACTGTTTGCTGGGTTACAAGATCATAGCACTGGGAATCATGTGGACTGGTGGAGGAGAATTTAAGTACAACTCTCAGTAGAAAATAAGTTAGTACCCTGTGCAATGGAGAATAAAAATATATGTTTGGTAAATGAGTAGCACAGAGAAGGACATCGTTAAGTGAGACTTTTTGTAGTGTCAACTTAATCCTTTTTTTTCATTTATAGCTAATTAAAGGACACAAGTATTTGAAAAATGTATAAAGGCTGTCTGTCCCATGACTTATTTTGTGAGAATTGGTTACAAATCTGATGTTGCAACTTACTGTAAACCACAACCCAAAATTTGTACAAAAACAAAATAATAGCTTGTAGTAGATATTCTGAAAGTTGAATTTTGCATTTTGTTTTCACCCTTTTTTTTCTGCCATAAAGTTAAGATATATCATTTAAATTTGTCTTAAAATCTTCAGATTCTTTTGGTTGTGTAGGGGAGAAAAAATAATTTTCCTTCTACTTTTCTGAATTTTGGGCTGAGAACCCTGTAACAAGAGAAAAACAAGCAGACATTTATTAACATGCATACATGGGAAATACCGAGAAAAATAGTAAAACTCCATGAAACGTCCCACGTCACCACCCTAAATACCATCTTCTGCTAAAGTTAAAAAACAAACAAACAACAAAAGATCAAGAGTGAGCTACAGTTTTGAGAGGTTACCAGGAAAAGCAAGGTAAACCAAGGTAAGGTTTCCTCTTCCTGGTATAGAAAGGGAGACATTTAAAGAGAGATTTAAAAATAAAATGTAAATGCCCTTTATAAAAGGGTATGTTCTATTATGTTTTCAGAGCTTCCTTTCTGTAGTTTCTTAAAAATAATTATCTTCAATAATTCTTATACCAGAAAGGCATATTTGGGGGTGGCATATTCTGCTTCTGTTTAGTTGTAAGTGGGTAAAATCTAATTCAGATTATATCAAGAGAAAGGTAAAGGTGAATATCTGCTCACATAATTGCAGGGTTCAATGGGGTGAAACTGGTTTTTGTCATCGATGGCTGTGGGTGCTTCACCATATATTGAAACCTGTCTCTCCCAGGGGTATACCTAGCTTTTGTGTGGCCTGAAGTTTATACAGCTTGGGTATATATATATATATATATTCCAAGATATACTGTGTGTGTAAACACACACACACACACACACACACACACACACACACACACACACACAGTAGGTCCTTGGGTTATGTTGGAGATCTGTTCCTACGGTGCCATGTAACGCGATTTTTGCCATAAGTTGGAACCCACCTACACACCTACATAAGCACCTACGTCACTCACATGGAGCATATACACAGTAGTAATGAAGTGAAACACCTAAAAAATTTTAAAAGAAAGAACAATTCCTGACTTTTACTTGTGGTAAATATATAATAAAAAGCATAAAGCACATATGTACATACGTTGAAAATGATGGAACTTTTTTTTTTTATAAATACTGTAAATGGGAGATGGTGACGTAACCACGAAATGACGTACGTCGAGTCCGATGTAACCCGAGGACTGCCTGTATATATATCTGTACTAATAAAAGGATAATATGCTAATTAGACTGGGAGACCTTCCAGGAGACCTTCCAGATGTTCTTCCAGACAAAGCCATGGTGGCGAGGCCAAGGCAGAGGCGGTTAGGGGCGATCAGGCCGGCAGTGGGGAGGGCAGTGGGGACGAGGAGGCTGGCAGTGGGGAGGCAGTTGGGGGCAAGCAGGCTGGTGGGGGGGCAGTTCGGGGCAATCAGGCTGGCAGGGGGGCAGTTGGGGGTGAGCAGGCCAGCAGGCAGAGTGCTTAGGGGTGATCAGGCAGGCAGGCAGGTGAGTGGTTAGGAGCCAGTGGTCCTGGATTGTAAGAGGGATGTCCAACTGCTGGTTTAGGCCCGATCCCACAGGGATCAGGCCTAAACCAGCAGTCGGACATTCCCCAAGGGGTCCCCAATTGGAGAGGGTGCAGGCTGGGGTGAGGGACACCCTCCCCCCACCACTCCCCCACCCTCGTGCATGAATTTTATGCACCGGGCCACTAGTGTGTGTGTGTGTGTGTGTGTGTGTGTGTGTAAAATTACAACTAGCCACATTGATAGAAAAAGACCTGAAAGCTTAAGTTGTAATAAATTCATGGTAAATTTGTGTCTGCTCTCTCCCTATCTCACATCCCTTTTCTTCTCCAGGTTGTCTTAATATTTCCTTTAGTCTCAAACCTTGGGTTTAGAAAAATTTCCCCTAAGTGGGTTCAGACTTATGTGAATTTAACTACACAGGATCTCTGAAGCTCTTCCAGCTGATTCATATGAATCCAAAATAGACTCAGGTCAGCTTCCTACCTCTGGTGGGGTCATGAGGCCCCTCTATTGAGATCGCAGAAGAAGCATGGTGAGTTGGGGAGTGGCAATGCCCTAAAAGAATCAGATGTTGAGCAGTCAAATTAATGGGTGTTACTTCCATGCTCTTCATCCCCTTCATAGATGGGGAGGGAAAAGTGAGGATGCTCCAAATTGGGTGTGTGAAACATTCATTTCAACTTACGTTTTCAGCTCTTTTCAGGGAGTAAAGCGACCTTAGTAAGAGCAGAGACCTTACACAGAGGTAGGCTGGAAGGTCAGTTTCTGGTTTTTCCAGTTTCATGTCACTTTGGATATCTTTTAAATGTGAGGTATTGTGACTGCAGACAGTCAGAACCCCTGGGAGTCTCCCCCATTGGTCAAGATGACACTGAGAATGTTCTTACACTGAGTGTGGATAGGTAGAAAGATGAATGGATAGGACCCTGTGCCCAGAAAACTAGCAAGATAATTGGATAGTAAAAAAGTCCCCTCCTCCATATCCCTATAAGAACCTCAGGTTTGAGCAGGAAGAGAGATGATGTTTGAGATGTAGGGTGATGAGATTGGTCTTTGAGACCAGAGTCCCCCATTCTGCCAGGGCCTCTGGCTCTTGCATAGTTCTTTTTCCTTTTGCACCAGCACCTGCCTCACGAGTTGGTTTTCCTTGCTGCACGCAGCCAAACCTCAGTTTTTGTTGTTGTTGTTGTTCGGTTACAGTATTAGATAAGGATAGCTGCTTGGGAGCCTCTCCCTGTTGTATCTTCCTTTACCCAGAATTTATTCTCAGATATGTTATGACAAATAGTCATTCTCTTGGTCGGTAGGAGTCCTGTGGCAAATGACAAAGGAAATAAAAACCTCGTCCTGAAACTCCGTATTTGTGTTTCCATTTCCTTTACATTTCCTTGTTCCTTGTTCACCTCTCTGAATTGGAATGATGGAATGAAAATGGGATGATATGGAAGTGTGCTGTATCCAAAGTTGGAAGCATCTGTGTGTACATAGCACCACTTAATGATGCTTCTCTGTATACTACCAGCATATCAGAAATATAAGTACATCTCCTTTCCCTCATGAACTTAGTATAGCAGCTGCCATTAAAATACCCTCTTTTATAGATGTTGTAACTGTTATAATTTTTAGAAATATATGTATCCTATTCTATTTCTCTGGAGAACTCTGAATAATAATTATTTATAAAATCAAATATATGTATGCATATTCTGTTGTTTCTGTTTCAAATGAATCATATATATGATTTATTATATATATGATTTTATATGTGTATATCTATGATTTTACAAATATATACATACATATATATATATATTCATCATAAGGAATTAGTTCACATATTTATGGAGGCTGAAAAGTTGCATGAACAGCCATCTGCAAGCCAGAGACCCAGAAAGTTGGAAGTACAGTTCCAACAACCAGAATGTATAAGAACCAAAACTGATGGTGTAAGTCACGCATAGTTGAGAGCAGGAGACAGATGTCCTGGCTCAAGTATTCAGGCAGAGAGCATGAATTCTGGTCTCTGCCTTTTTGTTCTGCTCAAGCCCGGGGGACTGGATGATGACGTCCACCCTGGGGAGGACAGTCTGCTTTACAGAGTCCATTATTCCAATGCTGATCTCATTTGAAAAACCCTCATAGACACACCAGAAATAATGTTTAATCTGAGCACCAGTGTCCCAGTCAAGGTAGCACATAGTTAGCTATCACAATTAACTGGCAGAAATAATTAAAATTACACTTAAAAAATAGGAACATGTGCCCGACTGGTATGGCTCAATGATTGAACATCGACCCATGAACCAAGAGGTCACTGGTTGGATTCCCAGTCAGGCTCAATCCCCAGTAGGGGGGCGTGCAGGAGGCAGCCAATTTATGATGTTTCTCTCTCATCAATATTTCTATCTCTCTCTCCCTTTTCCTTTTCCCTCTCTCTCTAAAAATCAATAAAAGCATATTTAAATAAATAGGAACATGCTACAAGGAGACTCTTTTCAGCAACTGGACTCTTTGAGGGTAAGGGTCCCCACTTTCTCCTTCGTGAGTCCCTTAAAGCTTCGCAAAGTACCTTCTATTGTAGGTGCTGAAGGAAAGTGAATGAGTGGTTCAGTGAACAGCTCTGTTCTTACTGCTTCTCTTTGTCTGTGGCCTTATGTTTTCAGGTTTCCACTCTACTCATGATTTCTATCTCTTTGCTGGTCCCTTTTCGTTCTGAAAAGTCTTATATATCTTTTTATTTTAAAGTCTGATATTTTCTCTTTCAACCTTTGATTCGTGACATTTCCCTTTTTCATTTCTCACTTTCTTTTATAGTACAACTGCCTTTGTCTGTTTCAGTTTCTCCTGAAGACACATAGCTTTTTGTGTCTATTTTTTTTTTCCTTCTGTGACTTTGCTCTTTTTTAGATAGTGTTGGTGACCTGGTTGCTCTGTTGAGTTAAAAAGGGCACCCCATTGTACCATCATGAGAGAAAAACTGATTAATTGACTAATGATGTAATTTCTACTGTGCCAGGGTATTTTTCGGCTACCAACTGAGGAAATGGAGCTCTTTAAAATGGCATTTTTAACATAGTCCAAACCTCAAAGCACAGGCCTGGACTTTTTTTCCTTTTTCTTTGATTTATTTAACCTACTAGATATAAATATTGATCCTTTAACTTTCACTGTATTCTCTATTTTAAAAATAATACCCATAACTGAATATATATTTTATATGCTATGTTTATAAAATCAAACCCCATCCCTACCCCATAACTGATCTTATTTTCTAGCATAAGAAAGAGAACTAATCAAAATCAATTGAACCTTCCAGAATTCTGTGTTGGGCAATTAGGAGATATCATATGCATGTAATCATTAAACTGGTCTGATTAATATGTTTGCTTTACTAATCAGCTTATTTCATATTATTTGACAAGCATGCTCAGTAATCTGATATAGTATTTATCTAAAGGGAGGAAAATTTTGTGGCTATGATAATGAACTGTGAATCTAAATTTCTTAGGTTCAAATCATAACTACTTTGATTACTAACTTGAGCAAGTTATTTGACCTCTATAAGACTAAACTTCTTTCTGTATAATGAAGATATTATTAGTATCAATCATATATAATTATGATGATTAACTGAGTGTTATTGAATGTCCCTCTGAATAGGGCTCACAGATGATAATTTTTAAAATTCTAGTTTTTCTTGATTTATTGTTTTTACAGGTTATCCCAATTATTTCTCCCCAACTTTTTATTTTGAAAATATTGAAACTTTCAGTAGAGAGAACACACATACATACCTTCACACAAGAATTCAGTTATGAACATTTTGTCATAATTGTTCACTTGCTTTCTTTTTCTCATTTATATAAATATATTTTAGTTACTGATTTTTAAAATATGTTTTATTGATTTGAGAGAGAAAGGATGGGAGATGGGGAAAGAGAAGCATCTATTGGTTCTTTCCCATACACACCTCAACCGGGACTGAACCCAAAACCTGGGTATGTGCCCTGACTGGGAATCGAACCCATGACCTTTTGGTGCATGGAATGACACTCAACCAACTGAGCCACACTGGCCAGGGCCATTTATATACATTTTGTTTTTATTTTTTAATTACTAGAACTGATAAATGAATTCAGTACAGTAGCAGGATACAATAAATATCCAGAAATCAATTGCATTTTTATACACCCATAATGAACTATTAGAAAGGAAAACTAAAAAAAAATCCCATTTGTAATTGCATCAGAAATACCTAGGAATAAATTTAACCAAGGATGTAAAAGTCCAAGTCCTGTACTCGGAAAATTATAAGACACTGAAGGAAGAAATTGAAGGAAGATACAAATAGTGGAAACATATACTGTGCTAATGGATAGGAACATTGTTAAAAGCTTCATACTCCCCAAAGCAATCTGAAGATTCAATGCAATTCCTATCAAGATGCCAACGGCATTTTTCACAGAAATAGAACAAATAATGCAAAATTGTTTACATGGAACCACAAAAGACCCAGATAGCCCTAGCAATCTTGAGAAAGAAGAACAAAGTTGGAGGAATCATGCTACCAAATATCAAGCTATACTACAAGGGCATAATAATCAAAACAGCATGGCACTGGCATAAAAAATAGACAAAGAGATCATCGGAACAGACATAAAGCCATGCCTTTATGGTCAATTAATATTTGACAAAGGAGGCAAATACAGTGGGGTAAAGGTAGTCTATTCAATAAATGGTGTTGGAAAAATTGGACAGATAATGTGTGAAAAAAAATGAAACTAGACCACCTTATATCATACACAAGAATAAACTCAAAAATGAATTAAAGACTTTAAAGTTAGATGTGAAAATACAAAAATCCTAGAGGGAAATAAAGGCAGTAAAATCTTTGACATTTCTTATAGCAATATCTTTTTCTGATATATCACCTCTTGTAAGGGAAACAAAAGAAAAAATAAATATGTCTACATCAAGCTGAAAAGTTTTTGCATGGCAAAGGAAACCATCAACAAAATGAAAAGACAATCCACTGAGTGGGGAAACATATTTACCAATGAATGATACATCTAATAAGGGGTTAATATCCAAAGTTAATAAAGAACTTATAAAACTCAACACCAAAACAACAACAACAACAAGCAATTCAATTAAAAAGTGGGCAAATGATCTAAATAGACACTTTTCCAAAGAGGACATACTGATGACCAATAGACATATAAAAGACGCTCACTGTCACTAATCATCAGAGAAATGCAAATCAAAACCACAATGAGATATCACCTCACACCTGTCAGAATGGCTATCATCAATAAATCAAACAACAAGTGTTGCTGAGGATGTGGAGAAAAGGGAACCCTCATGCAATGTTGGTGGGAATGTACATTGGTGCAGCCACTGTGGAAAGCAGTATGGAGTTACCTCAAAAAATTAAAAATGGAACTGCCTTAAGATCCAGTGATTCCATTTCTGGGAATATATTCAGCCTGGCTGGCGTGGCTCAGTGGTTGAGTTTGGACCTATGAACCAGGAGGTCACAGTCAATTCCCGGTCAGGAAACATGCCCAGGTTGCAGGGTCCATCCCCAGTGTAGGGTGTGCAAGAGGCAGCCGATCAATGATTCTCTTTAATCATTGATGTTTCTCTCTCTCCCTCTCCCTTCCTCTCTGAAATCAATTAAAAAAATATATAAACCCAAACCCAAAGAAACCCAAAACACTAATTCAAAAGATTACCTGCACCCCTATGTTCATTGCAGTGTTGTTGACAATAACTAAGATTTGGAAGCAGCCCAAGTGTCCATCAGTATATGAGTGGATAGAAAAGTCATGGTACATTTACACAATGGGAAACTACTCAGCTGTGAAAAAGAAGGAACTCTTACCCTTTGAGATAGCATGGATAGACCTGGAGAGCAATATACTAAGTGAATTAAGCCAGCCAGAGAAAGACACGTACTGTATGAATTCACACATATGTAGAATCTAATGAACAATATGAACTAACAAACAAAATGGAAGCAGACTCATAGATAGAGAACAGACTGACAACTGTCAGAGGGGAAGAGTGTTTTTGGGGGGACTGAGAGAAAAGGTGAAGGGATTAAGAAAAAATACCATAATTCATAGACATAGACAACAGAATGGTTATTACCAGAGTATGTTTCTTCTTTCAGCTAAAATAATCTTCTTTCAGCTAAAATAAAATGGGTTCCTTTGCCGTTTATAACAGATCTTTATTTATTTATTTATTGTATTTATTTTTTAAATCTTTATTGCTGGAAGTATTACATATGCCCCCCCCTTTTTTTCTTTATCAGCCTATAACAGGTCTTTTTATAAGAAAACACCACTACATATATACTTCGTATTGAAGTATATTGCGAACCTACAGAAAAATGCACAAATCATAGGTATAAACCTCAAGGAAATTTCACAAAACAAATACAATTATATAAACAGCTTTTTATTTAGTGAGGCTCAGACTGTCTCCAGTTTAGCCAGTGGGAGTCCTTTTAGGGTATTTCCTGTTTCTGTTTGACATGTCTCCATCAGTCTGTGAGTATGCCTTGAGCAAAATAAGATCTTTTAAGTTTAACTTGTTTTTTTCCTATGCTTGATCATGAACAGAAATTTCTTCAGAGAACCCTGCCTCACGTTAGTGGGGAATGGAATTTAGAAACAAAGATTTGGCTACGAGGGAGGGCTCGTTGCTACTTGAATATCATTGCTTCTAGGATATATGTACGTATGTATATGTATATAGTATCCTACCTAATAAAAGAGTAATATGCAAATTGACCCTAACTCCTCTACACCTGCAATCCACGCCCACCAGCCAATCAGGAGCAAATATGCAAATAAACCCAACCAAGAGGGCTACAGCCACAGAGAGCAGTAGGGAGGCTTGGGTTTCCCCAGTAACAAAGGAAGCCAAGCTTTCCACCTGCTGTTGCAGGCCTAATCCTCCACTGAAGGCTACAAAGTTTCAATTATAGAAGGTAAACAAATCCAAACAGAAATGGTGGTAGCCACAGAACTGGCAAGAGCAGGAGGCTTGGGTTTCCCAGGCAATGGAGGAAGCTAAGCTTTCTGCACACCCTGGCCGGCCCAGGTCTCCACTTAAGGCTACAAAGTTTCAATTATAGAAGATACATCAATCCCAAGAGAAATGGCTGCCGGCCACGGAGCGAGCAGGAGGCTTGGCTCCGCTCCAGGCTACAAAGTTTCAATTGTAGAAGGTAAATAAATTCCAGATATCAGGGCCTCTGCTTGGGTCGCCAGGGGGCATGGCTGGCCTGCAAACCACCACAGGCCCCTTGCTCAGGCCGCCCCATGCCCCAAGGGAACCCCCACCCTGATCTGGGACACCCTTCAGGGCAAACCAGCTGGCCCCCACCCCTGCACCAGGCCTCTATCCTATCTAATAAAAGACTAATGTGCAGATTGACCATCACTCCCACACACAATATGGCTGCCCCCATGTGGTCAAAGATCCTGCCCCCATGTGGACACAAGATGGCCACCACAAGATGGCCAGCAGGGTAGGGCAGTTGGGAGGCACCAGGCATGCAAGAGAGGGCAGTTAGAGGCGATCAAGCCTGCAGGGGAGGGCAGTTAGGGGTGACCAGGCCAGCAGAGGAGGAAAGTTAGGGGCAAACAGACTGGCAGGGGAAGAGTTAGGCATCAGGCTGGCAGTGGAGTGGTTAGGGGGTGATCAGGCTGGCAGGCAGAAGCGGTTAGGGGCAATCAGGAAGGCAGGCAGGCGAGCAGTTGGGAGCCAGCAGTCCTGGATTGTGAGAGGGATGTCGGACTGCCCATTTATCGGGCCTAAACGGGCAGTTGGACATCCTTCAAGGGGTCCCAGATTGGAGAGGGTGCAGGCTGGGCTGAGGGACACCCCCCTCCATGCACGAATTTCGTGCACCGGGCCTCTAGTATATGTAATAACCTACAATTCACATCCAACAGTATAGGAGTCTTTCACCTTCCATACTTATGTATTTGTACTTCCTTTATCCCACAGTAAGAACCAAATGTGTTGATTCATATGCTCTCTCCTGTAACACCCAGAAAAATAGTTTCAGATTACTGTATCAATACTCCCAACAACCCGTAAGTAAAGTTCAAGATTTATTTGCATTTCTCTCTGTGCTAATATTCCACTATGGACATATATTCAGAGTATGGATTCAGAAGTTATTTGCATACATTTTTTGGTCCATTGTGTTATTTTTATCAATATGACATATCCTTTATTTCATTGATTTTTCTGTTTGCATGCATCATATCCTTCAGTTCATTGATTTCCCTGTTTGCATGCAGGCTTAAATTTTGTTTTAAAAATATTTTTCTATTTTCTATTTTGAATATGTAAAACTTTACATGGTTCAGAAGTCAAAATTCGATCAAAAGTTGTTCAAGGGGTCCCACTCCATCCTACCCATCCACCCATTATCACTCACCCTCCGTAATAAACATTTGCAGTAGTTTCTGGTTTATCCTTCACACGTTTAGCGCAAAAACTAGCCAAAACACCCATATGTACAAATGCTTAGCTTGTATTCTTCCTTATGCATAAGTTAGCATACTACACAGACTCTTTCTCAACTTGCTTTTTTTTTTTTTTATCCTAGAAGTAATTCCATATCATTTTATGAGATCCTCCTAATTCCTATTTCAGCTGACTAGTACTCCTTTATTGATATACCAGGGCTTTTTCCTATTGATGGTTTTCGTTGTTCCTAGTATTTTGTTACTAGAAATAATGCCATAATGAATAGCTTTGTGTCCATATGAGTTTTTTTTTTTTTTATATGTTTGAAGGAATGTTCAGGGTGAATTGCTGTCACTGACATTGCTATGTGTAAACACATGGATAGGCAGGTGGATCAATATAAAGGTTAATAGATACATCATTTTCCTAACTAACACCGGATTTCCCTGCATACAGGTTATACCGTTTTGCGCTCTCACTAGCAATGTATAAGAAGGACTGTTTCTCCACACCCCTTGTCAACAGAGTATATATCGTCAAGCTTTGGAACTTTTGCCAATCAAGAAGGCAAGAAATAGTATCTTGGTGTAGTTTTTTTTACTTTTTTAAAAAAATTGTCACCTGAAAATATGTTATCATTGATTTGAGAGAGAGAGGAAAGGAAAGGGAAAGGGAGAAGAGAGAGAGAAACATCAACCGGTTGCCTCCACTACACACCCCAACTGGAATCAAAACTGCCACCTGGGAATGAGCCGAAACCAGAAATCAAACCTGAGAACCTTGGTGCACTGGATAATGCTCCAATCAACTGAGCCACACTGGCCAGGGCTCAGTGTTGTTGCTTTTAAATAAACATCTTATTTTAGGATAGTTTTAGATTTACAGAAGTTAGTACAGTGTACTCATGTCCTCCACACCCAATGGTCTCCTCCTGTTAACCTCTTACGTCAGTGTACTACAGTTGCTATAATTTCCACTGTAGTTTTCATGTGCATGTGTTTTTCTCTTATTGTAACTTAAGGTAAGCATACTTTTATATATAAAGGTCATTTCTGTATCCTTTTCTGTGACCTACTTATTCCTTTATTTTGCTCATACTAAAAACTAAGTTTTTAAATCCATTTTTTCTTTGACTTTTAAGAATTAAAAACACACACATTTATTTATATAAATATTAGGGTGATTGGTACCTAATCTTTGGCTGGATCCCCATTCTCAAACCATGTTATGATTTGTCTCATCAACTTGGTTGTACTTTGCTTCCCTTTGGCATTAGCCTCAAGCTAGGAACTCCCCTGTTGTGGCAGAAATACCAGCTCAACTTCTCTTTTCATTATTTCAGAGCAGGCTTGTTACCAACAGTTCTTTCTGTTGTCTTGCATTGAATATCATTAGATCAAACTGGGCCATATGCCTGCCTCTCAACACATCCCTGTGATTAGTGCTGGAATATACTGCTGGATCACATCTTGGTATGGATACCCTGTATGTGTAAATGTGTTTTTTCTAGCATGCATATTATTTTCTAGCATGCTATGGTATTACTTTCTGTGCAAAAGTATGTTTAAATATTGTATGTCATCAAATTTTTCAGTCTTTTCCTTTTTTTTTAAACATTTGAATTTGAGTCATAATTAGGAAGGTTTCCTCATATCCAAGTTGTAAAGGAGTCACCCATGTTTCCTTCTAATACTTGTTTCATATTTTATCTTAATCATTGCCCTTGATTTTAAAGCTAATCCTATAAAATCTCAAGGTCTGCCAGAACTCAAAGGATTAATTCCTGTAGAAGCTGGTGGCTAGAGGAAAGGGGGAAGATGGAGAAGCCAGATCCGTACCTCTCCTAGTTTCTTAGGCAGGGAGGTTGGGGCTTTGGATCCCAGCCAGGGCTCTGCAAAGAGAAGACATCATTGAATAACTGAAACAATGATTGTGTAAAAGAAGTTCTAGATAGGAACAATATGTGGCTTAACAATTGGGCTCTCTCTGGAGAATCTGATGAGCACCAAAGTTAGAAAACAAGAAATGAAAGAACAAGCAAGTAACACTGGTTTCTAGGTCAAGTTGTTAGGAACAAGGGACTACAGGTTCCTTATGCCGTGAGAGTAAGGCTCCACTTTTGAACAGGGGTCGGCATGTCTTATGCTGTATTTTTTTATATGACTGGCAGCGCAGTAAGTTTGTTTACATCAGCATCACCATAAACACGTGAGTAGTACATTGCGCTACAACTTTATGATGCTCACAACTTCACTAGATGTTAGGAATTTTTTTCTCTATTATAATCTTGTGGGATCTGTGGTTGACTGAAACATCGTTTTGTACCACATGACTATACTTCATTTGTGTGTACAATTTATTTTGTGTGTATAATACTTATATAATAACTTTTATTTTATTTTGCATTTTAACCAATAATCATTTTTTATATTCAAAATAATATTGTGGAATGAGTAAGAAATGATTTCTCCGTTTTGGAAATGAGGAAACAAAGGTTAAGAGGGAGGAGAAAAGAGAATCCTTGAGACCGTGTACTTACAAAGTGAAGAACTGGGCGGCTGGGACATGTGATGTGAAATCCACTTACATCTGATTTCCAAAATACTCTTGTAAGCTTCCTGATATACGGAATATGAAAATTTATTTCTAGACTGTAGAGTTAAGAGATTTTACTTTTAAGGAGTGAGGAGTAGAACTTAAATGGACTTAAGTTAGAAGGCACTTTATTGGCTCGTAACACTGACCAACCTAGGGGTAGATCTTTAGATATGACTGGATCGCCATGCTCAAACCATGTTAGAAATTTGTCTCATCCATTTGGTTGTACTTTGCTTCCCTTAGGCATTATCCTCAAGCTAGAAACTCCCTTGTGGTGGCAGAAATACTAGCTCAGTTTCTCTTTTCATTATATCAGCTCAGTGGTTTGTTACCAACAGTTCTTTCAGTTGTCTTGCATTGAATATCATTAGATCAAACTGGGCCATGTGCCTGCCTCTCAACGCATTCCTGTAGTTGGTGCTGGAATATACTGGCTGACCGGGTCTTGGTACGGATACCCTGGAATTAAGTAGTGTTGGGCCAGCCTTTTACAAATCACATGACCAGAGAGTGGCTGATGTGCCAAATGAAAATCAAAATCCTATTCTATGGATAAATAAATCCTGGAACATCCATTCAATAGAATGATACCCAGCAATAAAAAGGAATACATGATTGATGCATGCAACAAATAGATGAATTCCAAACACTTTAGAGTAAATGAAAAGTCAGACACAAAAGGCTTGTAATTTCTTTCATATGATATTTTTAGAAAAGCAAAATTATAGAGACAAAAACAAATCAGTGAGAATAAGGTGAAGGCTCGACTATAGCAATGTAAAAGGAAACATTTTGGGGTGATGGAAATGTTCAGTATCTTTGTTGTCCTGTTGGTTATCCTATCTAATAAAGAGGGAATATGCAAATTGACCATCACTCTGTCACAAAGATGGCAGCGCCCATAGCCACAAGATGGCGATGCCCAGTCCCCTCAGCCCCGCCAAAGTCCCCCAGTCCTTTCAACCCCACTGGGGAGGTGGCAGGCGCACGGTGTGGTCGGACCCGCCCTCAGCCCCCCGAGCCACCCAGGGCCGGCCCAAGGCACAGGCAAGCCTCAGATGGCAGCTGCCCAGCCAATGCCCTGAGGCACAGGCAAGCCTCAGATGGCAGCTGCCCAGCCGCCTAGGGCCGCCTGAGGCTCAGGTAACCAGGGCAGGCCGGGCTGAGGGCCTCCCCCCCTCCAGTGCATGAATTTTCATGCACCGGGCCTCTAGTATAACTATATGGGTTTTTCAAAATTCATAGAAATGTGTACTAAAAAAGGAAAATTTTACCTTTTTAAAGTTATACCTCCATAAACTTGACTAAAAGAGCAAACAAAAAATTGCTATTATTGAAAAGAGAGGGATATTGAGCAAGTACCAAGGAACCCCAAAACAAGAAAAAGTGCTTATTACATATCCCTAGCTTATGTACCTCATTATTGCCTAGATAAGTGGTTCTTAGTTTATTTTTCATCACCATGGTTGAGATGCCAGGAGTTCCCTTGAACCTGTGTAGTTGCTTATAAATCCCAGTACACATGCTATGACTCCACCACTTTCTCTCAAATTAAAAAATATATCTAGGCCCTGGCCATTTAGTTCAATTAGTTAGAGAGTTGTCCCCATATGCCAAGATTGTGGGTTTGATCACAGGTAAGGGTGTTGTGGGTGGGAAATGGAATTGCGAGAAAAACATTTCAAGGATCCATGCACAGGAGATTGTGATGTAGCAAGGTGGTTTTTTGGTGATGGCTGTCCGTGTCCTTGGGCTTCCAATGCCCCATTTCCCTCCATTCCCCATGGAAAAAGTCCAACCATGTCTTCAGCAGGGCCGAATAGAAACCAGTGCCCCGAGTTTCTGCTTCACAGTCCTTGGGGGCCCATGTGGTCTGCGGACCCCAGTGGCCACTAGACCCCAGTGGTCTTGTGCTCCTGGGTGGGAGAGAACATGAACAAATGGGGCAAGTAAGGTCCTGAGCAACAGAGAGAAAAAGGGAAGGCTTCTTTGTTCACCTGGGATTATGTATTCTCAGGCCTGGGAGGAACCAGCAGCTTATTAAAAATAAGTAATCAGTTTTAAAAACTTGCCAGGGCTTGCATTGGGGTCCACCCACTAGCCAATGATTTTCTTCCCAGATTGGATTGACAAGCCTCTATGGTGAAATACCTCCCCCTGCCCTTTTGAATTTATTGCGCATGTGCTTATCAACCCCTGCTCCACCTCCCCCCCTCCCCCCACACACAATCTGTAACCAGAGTGGGGAAAGGGGGGTGTTAATTCCTTTGGAAGGATAATCCTGCAATTTATTGGGGTGTGAAGCTATAGTTTTCTGGTAAAGCAAACAGGCCTCTGCTTCCCAGCTGAATATGCTCAACAATTTCTGACTTCCCTTTGCTCTTTTCCTTTCAATAACTAGCTAACGATGGTAACAAGGGCACATACAAGAATCAGCCAGTGAATACATAAATAGGTGGAACAACACATCAATGTTTCTCTCTCTCAAATTAAAAAAAAAGTACCTAACTCAAATGAGTGAGAATGATGTTACTGGAGGGGTAATCTTTCAAAGATATCAAACATTAGCAATGAGGGATACTTTAGTTGTGATTAGTGACCTTTTACTTGGGCACCCAGAAGTGCATTATTTTGCAGCACATGATTGAGAACCTCTTGTCTCAGTGACCATGTTCTTTACTGTTTATCATCCATGTATATTTGATGTAGAATGACTGTACTTATTTTTTTAAAAATGTAAGCACAAATGAGCCTATACTTATATATTATTCTGCAACATTTTTTCACTTAACATGCCTTGTGTTCCTTTCTATATTTAGGCTCATTTTAACTTTATTTTTTAGGTTTGTGTTTTGATTTAATGACTTTTTAAATGAAATTTATTTTATTTTATTTATTTTTTGATCATTTTTATTTTTATTTTATGTGTCTGAAATGGCTATAGCTTCAACTCTGACTTGGATGGAACAAGTAAACACAATTTGAGAGTGACAAAATACTCAGTAATCAAGAAAACATATTTTAATTCAGTTTTTTTAAGTGAAATGAATTGGCCCTAGCCAGGTAACTCAGTTGGTTAGATGTGATTTAAGGCTAGGCATTTGATCCCCGGTCACGGCACATACAATAATCAACCAATCCTATCTAATAAACAAGTAATATGCAAATTAACCATCACTCCGATACACCCACAAGCCACGCCCACCACCCACGCCCACCAGCCAATCAGGAGCGAGTATTCAAATTAACCCCAAACAAGATGGCTGTGGCCACAGAGAGAGCAGGAGGGAGGCTTGGGTTTCAATTATAGAAAATAAATAAAACCCAACAGAGCTGAAACCGGTTTGGCTCAGTGGATAGAGCGTCGGCCTGTGGACTGAAGGGTCCCAGGTTCGATTCCAGTCAAGGGCATGTACCTTGGTTGCGGGCACATCCCCGGTGGGGGGTGTGCAGGAGGCAGCTGGTTGATGTTTCTAGCTCTCTATCCCTCTCCCTTCCTCTCTGTAAAAAATCAGTAAAATATATATTAAAAAAAAACACAAAACCAACAGAAATGGTGGCAGCCATGGAGCTGGAGAGAGCAGGAGGCTAGGGTTGCCCCTGGCGATGGAGGAAGCCAAGCTTCTGCAGCCCTGGCCAGCCCAGGCCTCCACCTAAGGCTACAAAGTTTCAATTATAGAAGATAAATAAAACCAACAGAAATGGCTGCCGCCATGGAATGAGTAGAAGGCTTGGCTCCGCTCTAGGCTACAAAGTTTCAATTGTAGAAGATAAATAAATCCCAGATACCAGTGCTTCCACTTTGGTTGCCAGGGGGTGTGGCCAGCCTGCAAACCACCACAGGCCCCTCGCCCAGGCCGCCCCACACCCCAAGGGAACCCCCACCCTGACCAGGGACACCCTTCAGGGCAAACCAGCTGGCCCCTACCCATGCACCAGGCCTCTATCCTATCTAATCCTATCTAATAAAAGAGTAATATGCAGATTGACCATCACTCCAACACACAAGATGGCTGCCCCAATGTGGTCAAAGATCCTGCCCCTATGTGGACACAAGATGGCCACCACAAGACGGCCGGCAGAGGAGGGCAGTTGGGAGGGACCAAGCCTGCAAGGGAGGGCAGTTGTGGGCAATCAGGCCAGCAGGGGAGGTACCAGGCCTGAAAGGGAGGGCAGTTGGGGGCGATCAAGCCTGCAGGGGAGGGCAGTTAGGGGTGACCAGGCCGTCAGAGGAGGGAAGTTGGGGGAAAACAGGCTGGCAGGGGAGCAGTTAGACATCAATCAGGCTGGCAGAGAAGTGGTTAGGGGGTGATCAGGAAGGCAGGCAGGCGAGCAGTTGGGAGCCAGCAGTCCTGGATTGTGAGCGGCATGTCCGACTGCCCGTTTAGGCCCGATCCCAGTGGGCTTGGGCCTAAACAGGCAGTCAGACATCCCTCGAGGGGTCCCAGATTGGAGAGGGTGCAGGCTGGGCTGAGGGACACCCTCCCCCACCCCCCATGCACGAATTTCATGCACCGGGACTCTAGTGGATACATAAATAAGTGAAACAACAAATTGATCTTTCTCTCTCTGTCTCTCTCTAAAAATAAGTAAATTTTAAAAATTAAATTAAATTTTAAAAGTGAAGAAGATATTAAAATTTTAAATAAAAGATTTAGTGCTGGGCCATATTGGACCCTGAAGTAAAAGCAAAATTAAATTAATTAAATGAATGAAGTTAAGTAAATTAATTTAAAATTATTTATAATTTTATTTATGATTATCACTTGCTGATAAGAAATTGTTGAACATGTCAATTGTCCCATTAAAAGCAAGATAAACTAAGAGGTTAATGTTGAAAATATTAATGACTTAATACCCATTAAAGCTGGGAAATTGAAATTATAATAAAAAGTCATTTTAGTACAAATAAAATATTTATACTGTACTTAAAATAATGTTGTGAATTTTAATACACCTGTTTTTCAATTTTCCAATAGTTTTTCATCTACTTTAATGTTCTCCAAAAAAATTAACCTTTTAAAAAATTGGTAAAAACATGTAGATAGGAGTATAGCAATCAATGCAGGCTCAAATGTGGTTTGGCATGGTATTAATCTTTATTTAAAAATTTGATATTTTGTTCACCATGGATTTTTTACATTAATTTTGATTTTTAACAATATTGATTAGAGTGTTACTTGATTACTGAGGTTTTATTTCTTCACAAACCTTGAATTTTGCAACGGGGCGAGTGCCTCACTCTCATCACCCTAATCCTGGCCCCAGACCCCATTTCCCCACTTTTAACCGAATTGGAAATGAAGTTGAAGCAGGAGAATCAATGAGAGCTGTACAAGGCGTGGTAAAGAGTGCGCTACGTGTGCTCTGTGACGGGCATGGTGTGTTTATCCCAGTGATCAGGTGTCTTGCTCCCAGCTTTTCCTCTGGATTGCCATTTAGGTTTCCAGGCCTTGCCCAGATTGTCAGTGAGGCAGATAAGCTGCTGGCTGTAAAGGGGAACAGAATGAATGGGCCACCTTAAAATATGCCTTTTTGACATAAGGATTATTTTGAGCTGATTATTTTTAATAACTGCAACACAGGAAAAGCTCTGAAAACAGAGTAAGAAGGGAAATCTACTTTCGTAGATTTATATTTTTGTAGAGAAAATCCACATTTGTAAGGGAAATGTATATTTGTAAAGGAACTTATATCATAAAGGGGGCCTATACCAGGAAGACAGCCATTACCAGAGGGCAATCTTTGTTTACCAAGCATCTCTTCTCACCTTCCTATGAATGGCTTTTCCCACTTTGCAGCCCAAGACCCTCTCCCTTTTCATAGCTCAGGGTGGTATATAAACCCAATCCAATCGCTGCCTTTTAAGGTTTGTACATTTGTGGAGTTCCCATAGATATGTACATACTATAACAATTTTTTCCTCCTCTTAATCTCCTTTTACTAGAAGAGAGTTTCAGCCAGGAACTCAGAAGGGTCAAGGTAAAATTATTTTTCCTCCCCTACAGGACAGATAGGTGGGGAATGCATCTTGGTCTAAGTGGTATTTCCAGAGATTTCCCTTTTCTGCATTTGATTTCCATTTTGGGGCTTCTCAGCTATTCCTCTAAGGATGTTCCTCTTTTCAACCCCTACCATCCTCTTTCTCCTAGTAGTATCCCATCCCTACCCCCATATGTTCCAGCTGTAATTTTTTTTATTTTTAATTTTTTAAAATTTGTTTATTGATTAAGGTGTTACATACGTGTCCTTATTCCCCCATTACCCCCCACCCCCCCACTCATGCCCTCACCCCCCTGTTGTCTGTGTCCATTGGTTAGGCCTATATGCATGCATACAAGTCCTTTGGTTGATCTCTCCCCCTTACCCCCATCCTCCCCTACCTTCCCTCTGAGGTTTGATGGTCTGATTGATGTTTTGCTGTCTCTGGATCTATTTTTGTTCATCAGTTTGTGTTGTTCATTATATTCCATAAATGAGTGAGATCATGTGATATTTATCTTTCTCTCACTGGCTTATTTCACTTATTTCACTCTCCAGTTCCATCCATGCTGTTGCAAATGGTAAGAACTCCTTTTTTTTTTTTTTTACCGCAGCGTAGTATTCCATTGTGTAGATGTACCACAGTTTTCTGATCCACTCATCTACTGATGGGCACTTAGGCTGTTTCCAAATCTTAGCTATGGTGAATTGTGCTGCTATGAACGTAGGGGTGCATATATCCTTTCTGATTGATGTTTCTAGTTTCTTGGGATATATTCCCAGGAGTGGGATCACTGTGTCAAATGGGAGTTCCATTTTTAGTTTTTTGAGGAAACTCCATACTGTTCTCCACAGTGGCTGCACCAGTCTGCATTCCCACCAGCAGTGCACGAGGGTTCCTTTTCCTCCGCATCCTCGCCAGCACTTGTCATTGTTGATTTGTTGATGATAGCCATTCTGACAGGTGTGAGATGGTACCGCATTGTCATTTTGATTTGCATCTCTCGGATGATTAGTGACTTTGAGCATGTTTTCATATGTCTTTTGGCCTTCCTTCTGTCTTCTTTCAAACTGTATCTATTTAGGTCCGTTGCCCATTTTTTTATTGGGTTGTTTATCTTCCTTTTGTTAAGTTTTATGAGTTCCCTGTAAATGTTGGAGATTAAGCCCTTATCGGTGATAACATTGGCAAATACGTTCTCCCATGCAGTGGGCTTCCTTGTCATTTTGTTGTGCAAAACACTTTTTATTTTGATGTAGTCCCATTTGTTTATTTTCTCTTTAGTTTCCATTGCCCTAGGAGCAGTATCAGTGAAGAAATTGCTTTAGCATATGTCTGAGATTTTGCTGCCTGCGGATTCCTCTAGTATTTTTATGGTTTCCCGTCTTATGTTTCTTCTTCTGTCTGATTACAATGGCTAATACTTCCAGTAGTATGTTGAACAGGAGTGGTGAGAGTGAGCATCCCGGTCTTGTTCCTGTTCTTAGGGGAAATGGTTTTAGTTTTTGCCCATTGAGTATGATGTTGGCTGTGGGTTTGTCATATATTTTTTAAAACATATATTTTATTGATTTCAGAGAGGAAGGGAGAGGGAGAGAGAGATGGAAACATCAATGATGCGAGAGAATCACCTATTGGTTGCCTCCTCCACGTCTACTACTGGGGATCGAGTCTGCAACCCAGGCATGTGCCCTTGACTGGAATCGAACCCAGGACCCTTTAGTCCGCAGGCCAACACTCTATCCCCTGAGCCAAACCAACTAGGACCCAGCTGGAATTTTAAATATCCTGTAGTCATGATCAGATTTTTTTTTTTTTTTTTTTTTTATTGGTAAAAAGCTTTATAAGTTATCTTTAATACATTATCTCTAAAAGATTTTACACCAACAAAACAGTTTCTTTCTCTCTGTATATATTGCATTTTAACTTCTCCAAGTAGGTATCTATTAGAGAAAATAGATTTCTTTAAAACAAATAACTACTGGCAAAAATGAATGGCTTCTAGAGATATATTAAGTATAATTCGTTGAAAAATCTATAAAACACAGGACACTGGAGAATAGAATTTTCCAAATTCAATAACTACTCTCTTGTTTGGAAGATATTTTAATATATCCCATAACATCAAGAAAGTAATTTATTGTTGAGTCTTGTTTTCCATGTTGCTGCTCCAGATAGGAGTCTGGGCCTAGGCTATGGGGACAGTGACCAGGAAAAGCAATTGGGACAACCCCTGAGGATTTTTGTCAAAGTGACTACATTCTAGACTTGGATTGTTAATTATTGGATCCATGCTATATTAATTCTGTATTTCCATCACCTAGCAAAGTACCTGTATCATAATATCCATTATTGAAATAACTTTGGAAAGAACTAAGCAAATCTACTTCTACCAATTATAAGCGAGGGAACAGTGGCCAACGTTTTTATTTCTGAGTTTCAGTTTTTCATCTGCAAAACAGAGATAAAAATAGCTATCCATTATAGTTGTCCTGAGGATTAAGTTAGGTTGCTGAAGTTCCAAGTACAGTGTGAAACATAATGGAACTCAATGAGTGATAATTATTTATGATAGTATCTTATAGTATACAGGAATTCAGTTACCCACATACGGTTCATTGATCTACTGACCCCTTTAGCTAATGGAACCAGTCCATATAGCAGCTGCCTCCTGATATCTCAAGTCTATTTAGAGTTTTTGAATTAGAGATTATATGGTTTCTGAGAGATTAAAGACATTCCCAGGAAAGAGGTTGACTTTGTTTTTTTTTTTTATTTTATTTTATTTTATTTTATTTTTTTTAATTACTTTATTGATTAAGGTATCACATATTTGTCCTCAACCCCCTCCCCCCGTTCCCTTCCCAATCCCCCCCACACACAAGCCCCCCTCCCCCTGTTGTCCGTGATCATTGGTTAGGCTCATATGCAAGCACACAAGTCCTTTGGTTGATCTATCTCCCTTGTCCCCACCCTCCCCTACTTTCCCTCTGAGGTCTGACAGTCTGATGGATGCTGTTCTTGTTCTTCAGTCTATGTTGTTCATCTTTTCCCCTAGATGAGTGAGCTCATGTGATACTAGGAATACACTTATAGGAACCGAAAATGAGGCAAGCAATAATGGTTATGCTGAGAGGCAAATGAGTCAGTCTGTAGTGAGTTTCTTTCTGGGCCAACAGTTCTTTTGAGTCCCGGTTTCTATGTCCAACAGTTGTTAATGTGTTCATAACAGCAATGATACTTCAGTTCTGGATGGTGGACAAACGGCGGTATTGCAGGTCCGACCCTCTCCGGTTTGGTCCTGGGCAATCTGCAGTGACGCACATCTGCTGACTGCTAGTATGGCAAGGCATTGTCAGCGTCTTCCATCTCTGGACTGTCTCTCCCCTGACTTCATGGCTGGAGCACTCCTGTCAATTCCCTTCTATCGCAGGAATCCACATGTCTCGGAGCTGTTCTCTGAAAACATACAAACACACTCTCGACCAAAAGTTAATAAAGGAACATTTTCTATGAATTTGATTTGCGATCCTTTTTCATTTTTTTGCCCAAATGATTTTCCTTTGGCTTGTTTTGACACCATGTATGTTTTACCTGGGTGACTTGCTGTTAGCATTACAAATGAAAGTTAATTTTCTAAAGTAAAAATTTTCTAGATGTAATTTATTTGCAGGATATTTTTCCTTACATGATATTCTTCTACTATCCCCCCTTTTTTGGTTTAAATATTGGGAGGCTTTTGGAAATTTTATGCTGTAATCTTGATAGCTTTTAAATTTTACTTTTTTGCACTAAAATGTGACTGCTTTAGGTTCATTATATGTTATGCAATTTTACCATGAGATGAACTACCAATAAAAATTTTAGTTAACACTTTAGTAACAGCTTTTTTGTCCAGTACAATTGATTTTTCTAGAGTATTTGCTTATTTTGGTTGGCCAATTTAAATTAGTCTGAAAACTTGACTACTATTTTACTGTCAAATTTAATATTCTAACAACCATCTTGTTTTACCCTGTAATTATTAGTGGAGAGGATTATTTGCCTTCTTGAGTAGGCCCTGAGCATTCCTGGTGCTAGGCTGGATTTAGATATCCTAGACCCCAGTTCCCCGGATCATGGGTGCAAGACATCTCCATCAAGTCTTGTTGCGGTGAGAGGGCATCTGCTGTCGGCCAAGTCTCTGTTACCTGGGTCCCGATTTGAGCTGGGCATGTGAAGCTGAGCAGCCATGGGGGCAGGAGATCTCCTTCAGCAGGGGTGAGGGTTCAGGCCCCTGCAAACTTGGGGGGGTGAAGGTCTGTGCCCCACCTCTGTTGACCCCCAAGTTCTCTCCTGATGGCCCCTGTGCGACTGTGCCTGTCTTAGGTTGTTCCTTCCCTGAGGAATCTTACCCGTCTCTGGCTAACCAGCCATCCTCCGGGGCCAAGCAGGGTGATGTGAGGTTTAGTTCTGTCTCCTTGGTCGCCTATGCCCCCATGGCCTCCGCGCCCAGCACCTGTCTTGGGATCCCCTCGCCTGCTGGCAGGGTCCCAGCACTGATCACATATCTTGTGGAACCCAGGTTTCTTCTCCAGGGAGGCCCAGCTCACCCCACTGGGCGAGAGACACATCCATGGTACCAGCCATCATGAGGTTTCACCCTTGGCATGAACAGAAGCTCAGGCAATAGCTGTGGACAATTGGATTGTGAGAAGCAGGTCCCTCTTGGCTAAAAGGGCAAGAGGGGCCAATTTAGAATGCTCAGGTGCCTTCCCAGGGGGCCCTCTACATAGTGGAAGGGATTAAACCCTTTCATGTCCTTTTAAAATTGCTGCCAGACATTCAAAGAATTAGTTTGTAAGTTTGTTTGGGGTAATTATATAATATGCTGTTGTAATTCTAAAATATCTAGAGATGTGTTACGTTTGTCTCCAAGCACCAAACAGATGATTCCCCCCACCCCATGGGTGTGAGGAATTATTATATGTAATGGGGGTGATCCAAGTCTGGGAAAATTTTTAATGACAGTGTAGAATAATATCATGTAAGGATATTCTTTGTTCCAGTCCATGGCAATACCCTTTCAAACTGGCTGTCTATTTCTTTTTGTATAGACAAGGTCTTGGTTACATTTTCTGCACTTCTACCACGGGCAAGTAGTGATAGTAGTGACACCCTTTCTTTGGTGTCCACACAAGCCAGAAGCCTCTCTTTAATTTTACACACAAAGGGGCATTGTTTTGATTTTGTGTCATACAAAAGGGAAGCTGGGTGGAGACCCCTGTGTATTTATACTTTCTTGCCCCCTCCCCCCCCCCCCCCATGGACCTCCTGGATAACCAAGGTGTTTGGTATTATTGGTGACTACGTTAGTCAGGGGATCAGCCTATATGAGTGGTCTTACCCATGAAGAGTCAGGAGCATAAGTCCAAAATACTTACCCTCTTGTCCCGGGTAAAATTACCTTACATCTGATGATTGCTAGCATGGCTGGAAAGGCGTTCTCGTGCATTCTTGGGTTTCTGGTTACCTCACAATTTCTTCCCTGAGGTTTGACATTCTGATTGATGTTTCTCTGTTTCTGGATCTATTTTCCCCCCATCAGTTTATGTTGTTCATTATATTCCACAAATGAGTGAGATCATGTGATATTTATCTTTCTCTGCCTGGCTTATTTCACTAAGCATTATGTTCTCCATCTCCATCCATATTGTTGTAAATGGCAAGAGCTCCTTCTTTTTTACCGCAGCATAGTACTCCATTGTGTAGATGTACCACAGTTTTTTAATCCATTCATCTGCTGATGGGCACTTAGGCTGTTTCCAAATCTTAGCTATGGTGAATTGTGCTGCTATGAACATACGGGTGCATATATCCTTTCTGATTGATGTTTCCAGTTTCTTAGGATATATTCCTAGAAGAGGGATCACTGGGTCAAATGGGAGTTCTATTTTTAGTTTTTTAAGGAAACTCCATACTGTTCTCCACAGTGGCTGCACCAGTCTGCATTCCCACCAGCAGTGCACGAGGGTTCCTTTTTCGCCACAACCTCTCCAGCACTTGTCATTTGTTGACTTGTTGATAATGGCCGTTCTGACAGGTGTGAGATGGTACCGCATTGTTGTTTTGATTTGCATCTCTCTGATGATTAGTGATTTAGAGCAGGTTTTCATATGTCTCTTGGCCTTCCTTCTGTCTTCTTTCGAAAAGTTTCTATTTAGATCAGTTGCCCATTTTTTGATTGGGTTGTTTATCTTCTTTTTGTTAAGCTGCATGAGTTCCCTGTAAATGTTGGAGATTAAACCCTTATCGTTGACATCATTGGCAAATATGTTCTCCCATGCAGTGGGTTTTCTTGTTGTTTTATTGATGGTTTCTGTTGCTGTGCAAAAGCTTTTTATTTTGATGTAATCCCATTTGTTTATTTTCTCTTTAGCTTCCATTGCCCTAGGAGCAGTATCAGCGAAGAAGTTCTTTTGGCATATGTCAGAGATTTTTCTGCCTGTAGATTCCTCTAGTATTTTTATGGTTTCCTGTCTTATGTTTAAGTCCTTGATCCATTTTGAGTTTATTTTTGTGTATGGTGTAAGTTGGTGGTCTAGTTTCATTTTTTTGCATGTATCTGTCCAATTTTCCCAACACCATTTATTGAAGAGACTGTCTTGACTCCATTGTATGTTCATGCTTCCTTTATCAAATATTAATTGAGCATAGCGATTTGGATCGATTTCTGGGTTCTCTATTCTATTCCATTGGTCTATATGTCTGTTCTTGTGCCAATACCAGGCAGTTTTGAGAACAGTGGCTTTGTAATATAGCTTGAAATCTGGTATTGAGATCCCTCCTACTTTATTCTTCTTTCTCAGGATTGCTGTAGCTATTCGGGGTCTTTTTTTATTCCAGATGAATTTTTGAAAAGTTCATTCTAGGTCTGTGAAGTATGCCATTGGAATTTTAATGGGAAGTGCATTGAAAGTATAGATTGCTTTGGGTAGTATGGCCATTTTGATGATGTTGATTCTACCAATCCATGAACATGGTATGTTCCTCCATCTGTTTATGTCTTCCTCTATCTGTTTTTTCAGTGTTGTATAGTTTTCCGTGTATAGGTCTTTTACCTCCTTAGTTAAGTTTATTCCTAGGTATCTTAATTTTTTTGGTGCGATGGTAAATGGGATTGCTTTTTTAGTCTCTCTTTCTGTAAGATCATTATTGGTGTATATAAATGCCATAGATTTCTTAGCGTTTATTTTGTATCCTGCTACTCTGCCAAATTCATTTATTAAGTCTAATAATTTTTTGATGGAGTCTTTAGGGTTTTCTATGTACAGTATCATGTCATCTGCAAATAAGGACAGTTTTACTTCTTCTTTTCCAATTTGGATGCCTTTTATTTCTTCTTCTTGTCTGATTGCAATGGCTAGTATTTCCAACACTATGTTGAATAGGAGTGGTGAGAGTGGGCATCCCTGTCTTGTTCCTGTTCTTAGGGGAAATGGTTTTAGTTTTTGCCCATTGAGTATGATGTTGGCTGTGGGTTTGTCATATATGGCTTTTATTATGTTGAGGTATGATCCTTCTATTCCCATCTTGCTGAGAGTTTTTATCAAGAAAGGGTGTTGGATTTTGTCAAATGCTTTTTCTGCATCAATTGATATGACTATATGGTTTTTATCTCTCAATTTGTTTATGTGATGTATGACGTTTATTGATTTGCGAATATTGTACCATCCTTGCATCCCAGGGATAAATCCTACTTGGTCATGGTGTATGAGCTTTCTGATGTACTGCTGGATTCGATTTGCTAGAATTTTGTTGAGGATTTTGGCATCTATGTTCATGAGGGATATTGGCCTGTAATTCTCTTTCATTGTGTTATCTTTATCTGGTTTTGGTATTAGGGTGATGCTGGCTTCATAGAAGGAGCTTGGGAGTGTCCCTTCTTCTTGAATTTTCTGGAATAGTCTGAGGAGGATAGGTTTTAGCTCTTCCTTGAATGTTTTGTAAAACTCCCCTGTGAACCCGTCTGGCCCTGGACTTTTGTTTGCTGGAAGTTTTTTGATGACTGCTTCAATTTCTTCCATAGTTATCAACCTATTGAGATTTTTAGTCTCTTCCTGAGTAAGTTTTGGAAGGTTGTGTTTTTCTAGGAATGTGTCCATTTCCTCCAGGTTGTCTAGTTTGTTGGAATAGAGTTGTTCATAGTATTTTTTGACAATCCTTTGAATTTCTTTGGGGTCTGTTGTTATTTCACCTCTTTCATTTCTGATTTTGTTTATTTGGGTCCTCTCTCTTTGCTTCTTGGTGAGCCTGGCTAGAGGTTCATCGATCTTGTTTATCCTTTCAAAGAACCAGCTCTTGGTTTTGTTGATCTTGTGTATTGTTTTTTTGGTCTCTATGTCATTCATTTCTGCTCTGATCTTTATTATTTCCTTTCTTCTGCTCACTGTGGGCTTTTCTTGTTGCTCCCTTTCTAATTCTATGAGTTGTTGAGTTAGATGATCTATTAGCATTTTTTCTTGTTTTTTGAGATAGGCCTGTAGAGCTATACACTTCCCTCTCAGGACTGCTTTCATTGTGTCCCATAGGATTTGCAATGTTGTGTTTTCATTGTCATTCATTTCCAGGATGTTTTTAATTTCTTCCTTGATCTCATTGATAACCCAATCATTGTTTAGTAGCATGCTATTCAGTTTCCAAGTGTTTGAATATTTATGAATGTTTTTATTGTAGTTTATTTCTAATATTATGCCATTATGGTCTGAGAAAATGCTTGATATGATTTCAATCTTTTTGAATTTGGGGAGACTTTGCTTGTTACCCAAAATGTGGTCTATTTTTGAGAATGTCCCATGTGCACTTGAGAAGAACGTATATTCCATGGCTTTGGGGTGAAATACTCTGAAGATGTCAATTAAGTCCATCTGATCTAGTGTGTCATTTAGAATTGCTGTTCCTTTGCTAATTTTTTGTCCAGAGGATTTATCCATTGATGTCAGTGGTGTATTAAAGTCCCCTACTATGATTGTATTGATGTCGATCTCTCCCTTGATATCTTCCAGGAGATTTTTTATGTATTTGGGCGCTCCTGCATTAGGTGCATAAATGTTTACCAGAGTTATATCTTCTTGCTGGATTGCTCCCTTCAGTATTATGTAGTGGCCTTCCTTATCTCTTATTATGGCCTTTACTTTGAGGTCTATTTTATCTGATATAAGTATCGCAACCCCAGCTTTTTTCTCATTTCCATTTGCCTGAAAAATGTTTTTCCATCCCTTCACTCTCAGTCTGTGTGAATCTTTTGCTCTAAGGTGGGTCTCTTGTAGACAGCAAATATATGGGTCATGTTTTCTTATCCATTCAGCTACCCTATGTCTTTTGATTGGTGCATTTAATCCATTTACATTTAATGTTATTATTGATAAGTACCTGTTTGTTGACATATTTTTCCTTAGTGTTTATGTTTCTTCTTGCCTTTCCCTATCTTCTTTTTACAGCAGCCCCTTTAGCATTTCTTTCATTGCCGGCTTGGTAGTGATGAACTCTCTTAGCCCTTTTTTGTCTGTGAAGCTTCTGATTCCACCTTCAATTTTGAACGATAGCCTTGCTGGATATAGTATTCTTGGATTCAGTCCCTTGTTTTGCATCACTTTGTATATTTCAGTCCATTCCTTTCTGGCCTGGTGTGTTTCTGTTGAGAAATCAGTTGATATTCTGATAGGAGATCCCTTGTAGGTAACTTTCTGTCTCTCTCTTGCAGCCTTTAAGATTCTTGCTTTGTCGTTGGTGTTCGTCAATTTAATTATGATGTGTCTTGATGTCGGTCTTTTGGGGTTCAACTTGTTTGGGACTCTGAATGCTTCTTGGACTTGGATAGTTTTTTTCTTGTCAATATCAGGGAAATTTTCTGTCATTATTTCTTCCAACAGGTTTTCTAGTCCTTGCTTCTCTTCCTCTCCTTCTTTTATCCCCATTATTCGAATATTGTTTCGTTTTTTGTCGTCCCAAAGCTCCCTTAGGCTCTCCTCTTGCTTTTTAAGTCTCCTTTCCAGTTGCTGCTGCGTTTGTGTGTTTTTTCCTACCTTGTCCTCTAATTCGCTGATGCGGTCCTCAGCCTCTTCTACTCTACTCTTTAAGCCTTCCATTGTGTTCTTTATTGCAGCTATGTCGTTCTTCATCTCCTCTTGGTTTCTTTTCATGTTGGTGACGTTTTCATTCAGCTCCTTATAGTTCTCATTGAGTTGTGTGTATTTGTCATCCATCCGTTTAAACATCCTTATAACGAATACTCTGAATTCTTTTTCTGTTAAGCTGCTAGCCTCAAGTTCATTTAATTCCCTTTCTGGTGATTCTTCCTGTTCCTTCCTTTGAGAATTTCCTTTCTGTCTCCCCATGTTTTCCTGTAATGTTTTGATTGTAGTTCCAATTGCTTTGCTACCCAGGATCTTTTGGTGATGGTGCTACTGGTATAATCTCTCAGTTTTCCTGGGCTTGGTAATCAAATGTAGTTCCCTACTTGAACTATTTGGGTTCTCTTGATGTAGGCCTGCGAGTTTGAGAGGCACAACTGCAGTGTCTAGAGGTCAGCAGTCGTGGAGGATAGTATTCAAATTTTTCTGTCTTGCACCCTAAATTGAAGTTACACTTGCCCAGTGGGGACTCACAGTGGCTCCAAGGAACCGTCTGTTGGGGTGATGTGGCTCGGGGGGGCCTGCACTCTGGAAAGGCGTGACTGTGTTGCCCAGAGTTCTGTAGTTGTGGGGTGGGCAGACTCAGCTTTTAATGCTGTACCTGTGGTGGATAGGTGCTTACTCCCAGTGGCAGCTCAGAGGAGCACCCTCGGTAAGTTTGCCAGCGAGGCACACTGAAGCACTCTGAGGAGCTCTGGTAGTATAACTGCTTAATAGATACTAAAGGTTTTTCTTTTGGGCGGTACCTATGGCCTCAGGGAGTATTCAAATCCTATAGTGTTAATCAGAGTGGTATCTGGGTGTGACTATAATGGTTGCCTGGAGACTGGAGGGAGGGGTTATCTCTTAGGAGAAAATGGCGACCGGGGATCCGATGTGACTCAGCCCCAGACACGCTTCCACCTCTGCCCACTCTCCCCAGGTTCCACCACTCCTCCCCTTCTCCTGCACCTCAGCACGGGTAGGTGTCTGTATCTGAAAGGTCCTATGAACTAGGTTCAGTGGAGAAAGACACAGGCCCCGGCGCGAAGCGGACCGTGTCTTTGCAATCTCCTCTCTTGCCGGCACTGCGCGGTCGGGCAGTTAGCTCTTCAGGGGTGCCTCTGAGCTCAGATCTCAAATCAGACTCCAAGGTCTAAAATCTACTACCTCCCGCAGTCCCGTGGACCCTTTTCCTCAAGTTCAGACACTTTGCCTGTCCTCAGGGACGCGGCTTGGCGCCGTGTAGTTTTCCCCTGACCTTCTGGGTTTAGAGATCCGGCAGATTCTAATGCCCAGAACCTTGTTTTACCTTTTTCCAGGAGATCTCTGCCCTTCCCAGCTGCAAACTGTCTCACCAACCACTTCTCCTTCACCAATTCGGGCTGGATTCCTCTCGTTTCAGCTGCTCCCTCTATTTCCTCCTGCGGGTGCGGGGCCGCGCAGACTGCTCACTCCCTTCCCGCCGCCATCTTCCTCCCATGGTCAGATTTTAACATATGACAAAGATGTAGCCTTGAGGGAAAGTCACATTATCACCAGCTGCATTTTGGTATTCTTGGTGAAGGACCTCTGGCATGCTGTTGGAAGTGGCAAGAGCTCTGTGAACCCTGGCCTTTGGCTCCTGTTCTTGGAGCACATTTTCTTTATTTGCTGGGCAATCTTTCCTATTATGAATCTTGCCATTTTGCAAAACCAGTAGATTTTGCAAAGGTTTATTAATCTTAATTTAATGCATTCATATGAAAAAATGTAACAATGAGAGAATAAAGCTTATGTAGGCATTGCAGGAGTCCCTTTGGGGGTTCACTGTCTATATTACTCCTAGCATTGAAAAGTAAAAATGGCAAATTATATTAGCTGAGCTCAAGATACAAAAGGCAATGTTAATTTCATAGGAAGTGTAAAATGATATGCAAATGTGATCAACTCCCAGGAAAACATTGCAATATACCACTCCAGGCTGTGAAATTATGCGGTTTAATAAACACTTGTTAAGAAGCTTCACACACCAAACATTGAAGTTTAAAGGAAGTGTTTCTGATCACGTACTGTTTTTGTGGAACAGCATTATTTTCTAAGCTTTGGAACCCTAGCCAGGAAGATTGGGATGTGCAAAGTAGTGGATTTATCAGTAGCAGTCACATGTTCTCAGGAAAGCACAGATGGTTTTAAAAAAAAAACCTCCATGTTGTTTTTCAATTAAAAGTGTAATTTAGAAGTGTGGGCCATTAGACTAGAACCTGAATGCATTTCTAAGGCAAATACATTCCGTCAGTAACTGACAAGGGAGAGTTATCATGGAGTTTTAATTAGTACAGCTCTGTTGGGAGAACCTTGCACATGAGTTTCTTCTCACAACTTCCTTAGATCTATGCTTCTTGTCTAGGAATCTTTCTTTTTATTTATAACCAGAGCCAAGCTTGGGCTGCTGCTAAGTGAAGGAAGTTGCACCAGATTTTTAAGGTCTTACTACTGGGCTGTGCAGGCAGAGTAAAAAAACCATCTTCTAGTGAAGTGGTTTCTCAGATGTTCCAATTGATTGTTTAGAGTCTGGGAGGAGTTTTACAATATTTGTAGACATGCATCAGTAATGTTTTGTTCTAAATTTGCTTGCTTTCTGTGCTGTTGCAGAGCTTTATACTACTGAGTAGTCTTGTGTTAAGAAATCAAGAGATAAAAAAGGATTAGAAAAATGATAACAGCAAGTAGGTGGGATGTGAGTGAAGGGAACAGTTATTTTCAGACACTGCTGGTGGCAGCTTAGCTGTGCATACAGAAAATATTGTGTGCTATTTGATCCAACAATTCCATGTCTATATATTTATCCTAAAAAATATTTGGACATGTTCACAAAGGTGTGTGTCTTTAAGTATTTTTTATCACAGAGCTGTTTATGATATTAAAAAGAAAAACCAAATATCCTAAGTATGCAATACTTGGTTAAATATTTTCTGTCTTTAAAGAGTGGAATATCATGTGGCTTTTTAAAATGCTGTTATAGACAACTCAATAATATGGAAAGATTTTTATATTTAGTGAGAATGGGAACAGATTACAAAACAGGAAATATAGTAAGTATAGCCTTATTGGAAATGGTTTTTTTAATAGGTATAAATTGATATATTAAGATGTCCTAAAATATTAACAGTTTCAAAATTGTTGTTTTTACATAACTTTTATTTTTTAAGAAATAAACATGGATTATGTGATAATTAAAATAATATGAGAAAATGGTCCATCAATGAGGGACAATAAAATATAATACAGGTAATCTTTGCTTTATAAAAGCATGTGATTATAAAACAAATTTGCACTACAAATTATTATTTGCTCTAGGGAAAGATTCCTGTGGTTATGAGTGCCTTATTTAGTAATTCAGGTCTGGCTTGCTGAGGAAACTTGGGTTAGAGAAAAAGCTACACCCTAAGAGATGAAGGGGTTACAGAATGAAGTTCATGCATCTTTGAAATTGCCCAGAGGTCAGTAGAAAAATAGTATTTATTCCTACACACAGGCCCATGTATAGTATAGCAAGGGTTATATACATTTAGCCAATACGTGGAATTCTTTCATAACCTGGCTGCAAGGAAGACCTTCTATAATTCAAATTCCAGATATAATAAAACTTGATTGTGGAAAACTATAATTAAAAACTTTTCTTTTGAATGGCTAGAATATAAAGTCAAGCCATAAGCAATAAGCTGCGAGAAAATATTTGTAAAAATATATTACTGATAAAGAGCTAACATTCCTAATACAAAGAGTTAATACTAATTGAAGAGAAAAAAAGAGGCCAAAAATCCAATAGAAAAGTGGTAAAAGACCTAGACAATTCATAAAACTTGATATAAAAATACTCCTTTAAGCATATGAAAGTATATTCAACTTTACTCACAGTAAGGGCTATGCATCAGTATTTGTACTTATGAAATATTGGGAACATCCTAAATGTCTGTATATAGATTATTTGAATGAATCATAAGTATAACACACACAGTTGTGTGCTATAAAGTAGAATGAGGAAGAGTCTTATGAATGATATGGAGTGATTTACAGATATTATTAATGCAAAGAATAGAAGAGTATATATGGCATACAACATTTTATGTAAGAAAAAGAGAAATAAATATGCATGTTTGTCTGTCTAGTGATATCTCTGATTATTTTTGCAAAAGGAAACACAGGAAGGATAAACTAAAGAAATGACATTGGCAATAGGGTGGGAGTGAGATTAGAAAATTAGGGAAGGAGTGATACCACTCTGAATATACTTTTAAAAAAAGTTTGACTTTCAAGCCAGGTTAATATTTTGTATACTCAAAAAATAGAATTAATTTACAAGATCTAAGGGAGGAGGGTATTAAATAAAAACAGGGGTAAATGAACCTAAAAATATATTCAGAGAGTGAAATGATCTCACATAAGGGGGAGAAATACTAACGCAAGTTATCTTGAACAAAGTACCTTGAGTTTACATCTCCAGTCTAAAGACAAAAGAACTGGAAAGAAGTCTTGAACTTTATACATTTGCTGTTATAGTGGTATTTGATGGAGCAATTCTGAAATTATTTTTTATGTATTGTAGGGTTGAGTAAAAATATTTTTAGGGTGGGAACTAAAGATATCACTGTGTAAGAAGAATAATACAAATATGGAATGAGGGAAGGTAAAGAAGAACACTGAACTATTGCATTTGAGATTAAAAGTGTCAACATGAATACAGGATTTCAATATATGCTTATAATTTTTATATGTTTATAATTTTTAGTTCTGCTCTCTGAAAGGGCCTATAAGCAGTGACACTACCAGCAGCAATGAGCACACTTAGTTCCCAGCTCTTGGTTTCTAAACACCATTCCCCAGTGAATGTAACCCAGGCCCCATGGAGAAATGGCTGACTCTAGGGCTAGAGTAGGGAAAGTAAAAGAAAATCCTGGAACATTTTGTTGTGCCATCAACTAAGAAAATGCTCAAAAAAATTGATGAGGGCATGTCTGAATGACCCAGGAACAGGCTTGAAACAGGACATTTAAGAATCAAATGGATAAGCTATATTTAAACAAAAAATAAATAAATAAAGAGGGGAGGGGGAAAAAGGAAGCTCCTCTTACAGTAGAATACCAACTAATAGGTGTCAAGGAAATGATGGAATTAGAAATCACTATTTTGAAACTACTACAGCAGTAGTTAATTCAGACTGGAATCATTATTAGGAGACAAAAACACTGAGTGAAATTTTGGAGGGACAGAATTTTATTTGCAGTTTTAAAATATCTCCCCACACATTATATATTATATGTATTTACACTGTAGGAAAAAAAATTTTTTTTCTTGATCCATTTAGAGTTCCTGGCTGGGTTTGAAAATTATAACGTAGATTAACAGAAGAAAATCATGCAAATTTATTTAATACTAGAGGCTCACACCCGTGGCGTCCCTTGGCCTGGCCTGTGGGGATCAGGCTGAAACTGGCAGTCCGACATCCCCCAACGGGTCCCGGATTGCAAGAGGGCACTCTGCAAAGTTGCTATCACTCAGCAAACTCCTGCATTGAGTGTCTGCCCCCTGGTGGTCAGTGTGCATCATAGCTACTGGCCAGTTGGCCGGTCGGCTGATTGCTTAGGCTTTTATATATATATATATATATATATATAAATAAAAGTTTTATATGACCTGGGAGCCTTCATAAGGAAATAAAGACCCAAAGAAACAGACTGAGTATTTTTATGCTAGCTTTGATGGAGAGTGACAGTCATGTAGAAATATGATAGATCAAAGAACACAAGGTAAGTGTAGTCAGCTGGGGGGAACTCACCAAGGCCTGTTTGTTAGGATTCTTCTTAGCAGTCTTTTATCTTCAGAGATAGGGATGCTCCTTTCCTCCAGGTATAAGGGAGGCACCTCTCACATGAGAGTTTTATGACCTGCTTCAGAGGAGAAAGCCAGGTGAAAAGTCAGAATGACATTCCTGCTTCTGCCATTTTCTCAGACTCCTTCAGCTTAAAATATTCAATGTGCTAAGTTGTCCTAACCCCCATCAACACACACAAAACAACACACACACACACACACACACACACACACACACACCACCTTATCCAGTGGATCAAGGATCAAAGTTAACATTACCAATAATATAATGCAATAAGGACATAAAATCACCTCAGTAGTATACCTTGCAAAAATGTGTAATGTGTGTAAGACGGGAAACCATAAAAATACCAGAGGAATCCACAGGCAGCAGAATCTCAGACATATGCTGAAGCAATTTCTTCACTGATACTGCTCCTAGGGCAATGGAAACTAAAGAGAAAATAAACAAATGGGACTACATCAAAATAAAAAGCTTTTGCACAGCAAAAGAAACCATCAACAAAACAACAAGAAAGCCCACTGCATGGGAGAACATATTTGCCAATGTTATCACCGATAAGGGCTTAATCCCCAACATTTACAGGGGGAACGCATACAACTTAACAAAAGGAAGATAAACAACCCAATCAAAAAATGGGCAATGGACCTAAGTAGATACTTTCCCAAAGAAGACAGAAGGAAGGCCAAGAGACATATGAAAACATGCTCAAAGTCACTAATCATCAGAGAGATGCAAATCAAAACGACAGTGCGGTACTATCTCACACCTGTCAGAATGGCTATAATCAACAAATCAATAACGACAAGTGCTGACGAGGATGTAGAGGAAAAGGAACCCTCGTGCACTGCTGGTGGGAATGCAGACTGGGGCAGCCACTGTGGAGAACAGTATGGAGTGTCCTCAAAAAACTAAAAATGGAACTCCCATTTGACCGAGTGATCCCACTTCTAGGAATATATCCCAAGTAACTAGAAACATCAATCAGAAAGGATATATGGATATATGCACCCCTATGTTCATAGCAGCACAATTCACCATAGCTAAGATTTGGAAACAGCCTAAGTGCCCATCAGTAGATGAGTGGATTAAAAAACTGTGGTACATCTACACAATGGAATACTATGCTGTGGTAAAAAAGAAGGAGTACTTACCATTTGCAATAGCATGGATGGAACTGGAGAGTGAAATAAGCCAGTCAGAGAAAGATAAATATCACATGATCTCACTCGTTTATGGAATATAATGAACAACACAAACTGATGAACAGAAACAGATCCAGAGACAGAGAAACATCGATCAGACCATCAAACCTCAGAGAAAAGGTAGGGGGAGGTGGGGGTAAGGGGAAGAGATCAACCAAAGGACTTGTATGCATGCATATATGCCTAACAAATGGACACAGAAAACAGGTGGGTGAGGGCATGAGTAGGGGGGATGGGAGAGGGCTAATGGGGGGATGAGGACATGTATGTAATAACTTAATCAATAAAGAAATTTAAAAAAAAAGTGTAATGTATAATGTGAACCTAATCCTAAGGAAGTATTCAGATCCTCATAAACCAAAATATTAATGAGATGATAGGCAAAGAAAGACTGAGGAGCTATTCCAGATTCAAGAAGACTAAAGAGACATGACAACTAAAAGCAAGATCCCGGATTGGGGGGAAATGGCCATATAGGACGTTCTTGGGAATGAAGAAATGTAAACATGAACTATATTAAGATAGTATTTTTAAAATGTTAACAGTCTCTGAGTTTGATCATTTCTTTGTGGTTATATGAGCAATTGCCCTTATTCTTAGAATATTTTGATATCATACTCTCTAGGGGAAGAAAGATGTTTCCTTCTTTACCCTCCTAGGTTTAATGGCTAGGCAATGTACGATAAGTAAAAGTTGTCTGGTTATACAGATAAACATCTCTCAGGTGATAAGAGTGGTCTCCAGGAATAGCTCTCTTCCTGGTAATGAGGTATCTTTACAATGGAAATGTCCTTTATGAATGAAAATTCTCTTTACAAAATAGGAAGTTTACACTTTATTTTTTGACAGTTAGAGGGAGGTAAAGAGCCTTTCTGTGTTTGCTGGTTCTGAGTTACCTTTAGTTCAAATTAATCCTTCTATCAAAGTGGGTGCCAAACATATCATTTTGGAGTGATAATCTGGCATCATATTCTGGTCCCTTTCAGCACTTACACACAAATGGTTAGCAAAAATCAATTTTTCTGCTTTTTTTGGGGGTGGAAAGAGGGAGTCAATGGGGAGACAAGATAAAATAAATACAGCAAAGTAGTAGCAATTAATAAATCTAGGGAATGGTATATGGAAGTTCATGATATGATTCTTACAAGTTTTCTATTGTTTTGAATTTTTTTCTAAATAGAAAGTTTAAAAACATATTAAAAGCACCAAAGCCTTTAGTCTGATAAATTTTCGCCAGGCCTCAGAGCTTGACTGTCAGGGATCCTGACTTCATGTGCTCCTTCCCTCCTGTAGATACCATAATTGGTTGTGTCTCTGGGGCAGACTTGAGTGTCTTTCTTTGTTTTGGAAAGAATGGGATCTCTGCTGAAATACTCCATCTGTGTGGTTAGTCATAAGGGGGGAAGTGTATGATAATGTCCATTTGAAATAATACCGTTTGGAACAAAGGTATATTAATGTTTCCTTGCATCTTACTATAGCCTTTTCTGACTTGGTTAATTACCTGGGGCTTAAGAAGTGATATCACCCTTTGTCATCTTGAGTTTCAGATGCCAGGTAAAACCACCCCCAAAATAGCATGCTGGATGTTTGATGCAGTTAATGAGGATGAATTGGGAAGTTGTCAGGACCTACTAGTAACTGTTGATTTCAGGAAAGCCCGGTATTCCGAGAATTCAGTTTTGTCATTTTGACAACAGCGAAGCTTTCCCATTATTCTAGAATGGGCCTCACTAGGGAAAAAAATTGTGTACTGCCCTGCTGGGATTTCTACCTGACTTTGATTTCTTATGCTAACTCCTGTGTGACTAACTCCTCGATTTCTCTGTATTGGTTTGTGCTATGCTATCCATTGGGATGGGATTCTTGACCTCTGTACCTGTCCAGTACAGCTCCATATACCGGCTTGCCCTTGGTCCAAACAGGTTAAGGTCAGATGTGTTTGGGAAGGGAGCTAGTTCAGGTACAGTGTTGGTCATTAGACATTAAGGATGGCTTTAAGAGAATTGGCTGTTTGGCTTAGTACAATTATTCTTAGTAAGTTATTCTCACTGACAAGAATAAAGTAATGGCAATATTGTCTAAATCCTTGGCAAATCTTGTCTTGCAAAGGGAAGTATCCTGAAAGAGTGTCGGTCTTGGCTTTTATAGAATGGGTAATCAGTAAATATTGGCTGCCTAAATAAGGGAAACTAAATTTAATGAATATATTGTTCTACATTTAAAAGTTATGTGTTTCCATTGTGGCAAATATGAATAACAGATTTTTGTAAAGGCAAAAATAGATATTACCTATAACCCCACTGTGCAGTTAAATCTGTGTGGACAGTGTTATTGTTTATTCATGCATGGACATTTTTATATGTTGTATTTCCATAGTTACATTATCTTTTTGCTTAATCTTATAAACAATTTCCCATATTATTATAATCTCTTCATAACCACAGTTTTATCTACTGTATATAATTCTCCCATAGAGGGGAATTTAGTCACTTCTTTATTGTAGGGCATTTAGATTTTGCTTGTTTGTGATCAACAAATCTTTATTTATTTATAAGTACTTCTAATTTTCCCCTTTCCCATCTTCTTAAGAATAAGGATAGCCTCTTTTGGCATCTGACTTAAGGAGGTGCTGAGCAGAGTATTAGGAGATTCAGGATGGGGAAGTCAGAGAAAAGCCACTCCAATCTCTGTTATGAAACACAAAAGAATTCCCAAGAAGAACATCTTCAGAGGTGGAGAGCAGCCCATAGGGGTGCATTGAGAAAGAGCAGGGAGAGGTGTAAGTGAGGAGGAACACAGAGCAGCTTTCAGTGTTAAAGCTGGGAGTATTGGGAACAATCTGGGTGACTGGGGCTAGGGTGGCCTTGCCTACTTTATAATTCACCAAAAAAGATTACTCACATCTACTACTGCTATCATTTCACAAAACAGAATATGTTAACACTAAAAAACCCAAAAGGATGAAATCTCAGAATTAAAAAATGAAATGAAATAGCTTCATTAAAACCTATTAGAAAGTCTTTATTTTTCTCATTATTCTGTGGACTGTTAATGATTGTTCACACCCTGGCAACAGATCCCAGACCATGGACTGACATTTGGGTCCATAAGAGCAAATGATCTGTGAGGCCCATTGATTCAAACTGAGGAATCCTTGCATTTAGTAAAGAGTTGGGTTCTAGTCTTGGTGCCGTGTTTGACTTGATGCATAAGCTTCGAGCCATATGGCCCATAAATATCTCAGTTTTCTTATTGGCCAACTTAACTTTATGATGATCAAGTATGCATTGTTTGTGGAAGTGCTGTAGTCTAAATGCCTTGGCACTTGTTGATCTAAGGTTCAGAAAAAGGTGTGAAATAAATTGTACAGACCCAGAAAACAAATGGCATTCCATCCACTCATAGTTTGTGCAGTAGCACATGTTTTCGCAATTTCTGAGAATGATTGCAAGAGATTAGAAAATACAACTCAAAATGAACTAAATTAAAGATGTATTTTATTGGCTTATACAGTGGGACCTTGGTTCTTGAACTTAATTCATTCTGGAAGGCTGTTCAAGAAGCAATCTGTTAGAAGACCAAATCTTTTTTCCCCCATTATAAATAATTTAAATTGAATTAATCTGTTCCTGACCCCCATGACATTATCAGCACCCACTTTGTTAGAACTGGCAGGATCCCCATGCCTCACTACACATTGAATGCCACTTCTTTTCTTTAATTTACCAAACTACCCCCTACTAGTCTTAAACAAATCACTTTCAACACACATTCCAGGGGTGTCTTTCAGGAGGTCAGTGTGCAGCATCTTCACTTTCTCACATATCATTGCAACATCAGCACTCTCGATGGCCTCTTTTATGTTTTAAAATTGTGCTAATCATCAATTTTACCATGCCATACTTGGTAGCCAGATCAGGCACGCAAACACCTCTATCATACTTTACAATTATTTCTTTCTTAAGTTCTATCATTGTTCTCACAACTTTCCTTTTCACTTTGCTGCTATCACTAACCTTCTTAGGACCCATGGTGACTTACTGTACATAGTAAACAATAAGCAGCAACAAAAGCACAAAAACATGTAAATATTCACAGCACAATTTTCTGAGATGTTACCAACGTAAGGTTTAGTGGTAAACTGACTCATAGTCATGCATTCTTTCCTTTGTCACCTGAGAAATGTGTGACCGATCATACAGCTATCAGAATGAAAGGGTTGTCAGATCGAGACCCAAAATTTTGTTCGACAACTGAGACATTTTTTCCATAAACAACTTGGTTGAGAACTGATTTTTTTCAGATGAAAGACATTTGAGAACCTAGGTTTGACTGTACTGAAAAAAAAAAAAAATACGGACACTTGACTTCTAGAAGTGGTGGACCCAGAATCTCATCCTAATGCTAGAAAGCTTCCAGTAGAGTTTCACATTTCTGATCATTCTGGTGAATGTTCAGACTTTGGATCTAATTGGCACTGACCTAGGATTATTGACCAGACCTGGGTTATGTGCCCATCTTTGCATCTGTGGGTAGAATCAATTCCTCCTGAACATGGACATAGAAAAGGGGTGGAATCATTTCCCAAGAGAACATTGGTTTGCTGTAAAAGAAGATGGGAAATGGATGATGGAGACAGGCTGAACAACAAAGACCTACTATAGAGTAGAAGTAGCCTGCCACACCCGTAAATGCAGCCAGGAGAATTGCCTGGCATATTTGGGAAGGCGTATGTATAAGACTTTCTACTGACTACCGCAACATCATTAGTGACAGTCAGTGTCTTTGGCATCAATTAAATCCTAATACCACTAAGCAGAAATTTAAAAGCTTTAATGGGATCTTGGACCTATTGATGAAAGTTCAGGACAGTAGCTCATGCCATTGATGTGCGGAGTCAAATATCTTTACCCACTGGGGATGTCATCATGTAAATGGCCCTATTGATTTTGTTTTTTTGGCAGGGCTTCTTTGACCCTGGAATGCTCCAAGTTGCCCAAGGGGACGTAGTCTAAGACATAACTACATGTTATGTAGTCCTGAATTGGACCCAAACTAACTTAATCATCTATCCCAGATAGGGTCCATGGGAAAACGAGAGCAGCTCATTTTATGTTTTATGTTTCTAGATGAATTACTTTGGACAAGCTGCTTCTAGGCATTCACACATTCTAGTTATAGAAGAAAGACTATCTGTTTGGAAAATTTAAATTAATATACTAACAAGTTTATATTTTTTCTCAGCTTTATTGAAATATATTTAAAGTGTACAATGTGATGACTTGATATATGTATACATTCTTAAAGGATTCCCACCATCAAGTTAATTAACACATCCATCAGCTCACATATTTACCTTTCTTTTTTTGTATGTGAGAACACTTAATTTCTACTCTCTTGGCAAGCTTCAACTATACAACACAGTATTATTAACTATAGTCCCCATGTTATACATTGGGTTCTCAGACCTTATTCATTTTATAACTGAAAGTTTGTACTATTTTACCAAGCTCTTCCTACCACCCCACCATGGGCCCAACCTCAATCACCATTCTACTTTATGTTTCTGTGAGTTTGTCTTTTTTTCATGATACCATGTAGTATTTGTCTGTTTTTGTCTGGCTTATTTCTCTTAGCTTAATGCCCTCCAGGTTCATTCATGATGACACAAATGGCAGGATTTCCTTCTGTTTAAAGGCTAAATAATATTACTTTATACATATACTAGAGGCCAGGTGCACGAAATTCGTGCACGGGCGGGGGGCGGGGGTTGTCCCTCAGCCCAGCCTGCACCCTCTCCAATCTGGGACCCCTCGAGGGATGTCTGACTGCCCATTTAGGCCTGATCCCACTGGATCCCCCCTGCCCCCACTGGGATCAGGCCTAAACTGGAAGTCGGACATCCCTCTCACAATCCAGGACTGCTGGCTCCCAACTGCTCGCCTGCCTGCCTTCCTGATTGTCCCTAACCGCTTCTGCCTGCCAGCCTGATTGATGCCTAACTGCTCCCCTGCCAGCCTGTTTGTCCCTAACTGCCCTCCACTGCAGGCCTGGTCACCCCTAACTGCCCTCCCCTGCAGGCCTGGTCCCCCCGCAACTGCTCTCCCCTGCAGGCCTGGGTCCCTCCCAACTACCCTTCCCTGCAGGCCTGGTCGCCCCCAACTTCCCTCCTCTGCCGGCTTGGTCACCTCTAACTGCCCTCCCCTGCAGGCTTGATCGCCCCCAACTGCCCTCCCTTGCAGGCCTGGTCCCTCCCAACTGCCCTCCCCTGCTGGCCTGATCACCCACAAATGCCCTCCCTTGCAGGCCTGGTCCCTCCCAACTGCTCTCCCCTGCTGGCCATCTTGTGGTGGCCATCTTGTGTCCATATGGGGGCAGCCATCTTGTGTGTTGGAGTGATGGTCAATCTGCATATTACTCTTTTATTAGATAGGATAGAAGCCTGGTGCACTGGTGGGGGCCGGCTGGTTTGCCCTGAAGGATGTCCCGGATCAGGGTGGGGGTTCCCTTGGGGCATGGGGTGGCCTGGGTGAGGGGCCTGTGGTGGTTTGCAGGCCGGCCACGCCCCCTGGCGACCCAAGCGGAGGCCCTGGTATCTGGGATTTATTTATCTTCTACAATTGAAACTTTGTAGCCTTAAGCGGAGGCCTGGGCTGACCAGGGTGTGTGGAAAGCATGGCTTCCTCCATCGCTGGGGGCAACCCTAGCCTCCTGCTCTTTCCAGCTCCGTGGCTGCTGCCATTTCTGTTTGGATTTATGTATCTTCTATCATTGAAACTTTGTAGCCTTTAGTGGAGGACTAGGTCGGCAAGGACAGGCGGAAAGCTTGGCTTCCTCCATTGCCAGGGAAACCCAAGCCTCCCTCCTGCTCTCTGTGGCCATAGCCATCTTGGTTGGGTTTATTTGCATATTTGCTCCTGATTGGCTTGTGGGCGTGGCTTGTGGGCGTGGCTTGTGGGTGTAGTGGAGTGATGGTTAATTTGCTTATTACTCTTTTATTAGATAGGATACATATTTTTTTCTTTATCCATTCATCCATTGATGGACATTTAGGTTCTGTCCATACATTGGCTATTGTGAATAATGCAGCAAGGAACTGGGAATGCAGATATGTCTTCAAGATTGGTGATTTTATTTCCTTTGGATATGTATTTAGAAGTAGGATTGCTGGATCATACGGTAATTCTATTTTTAATTTCTTGAGGAACCTCCACATTGTTGTCCATAGCAGTAGTACCATTTTACATTCCCAATATAACAGTGCACCAAGGATTCCCTTTTCTCCACATTTTTGCCAGCATTTGTTGTCTCATGTTTTTGAGGCAATTCTTAATTGTGGGTTTGATTTGCATTTCCTTGATGATTAATAATATGGAGCACTTTTCATGTTCCCATTGGCCATTTGTATGTCCTCCTTAGAGAAATATCTATTCAGGTCCTTTGCCCATTTTTTAATTGGGTTATTTATTTTCTATTGAGTTATCTGAGTTTCTTGTATATTTTACATATTAATCATTTATCAGATATGTGGTTTTTCAAATAATTTCATAGGTTGCCATTTCATTTGTTGATGGTTTCCTTTACTGTGCAAAGCTTTTTAGTTTGGTGAAGTCCAATTATTTACTTTTGCTTTTGTTGCCAAAATAAAAAAGGCATTGCCAAGATCAGTGTCAAGGAGGTTACCCCCTGTGTTTCCTTCTAGAAGTTTTACATTATTAGGTCTTACATTCAAGTCTTTAATCAATTTCAAGTGGATTTTTGTGTATAGTATAAGGGCCAAGTTTTATCCTTTTGCATATGGTTGTCCAAATTTATCAGCACCGTTTATTGAAGAGACAGTCCTTTTCCATGATATATTCTTGGGTCCTTTGACAAAAATCAAGTGGCCACATCTGTGTAATTTTATTTCTGGGTCCTCTGTTCTGTTCAGTTGATCTGTGTGTCTGTTGTTATGTCAATGCCATGCTGTTTTGATTACTATAGCTTTGTAATATAGTTTGAAATTGGAATTTGTGATGCCTCTAGTTTTGTTTTTCTATCTGAAGATTGCTTTGTCTATTCAGGGTCATTTGTGGTTCCATATACACTTTAGGATTTTATTTTATACTTTTGTTAAAAATGCCATAGGAATTTTGAAAGGAGATTGATTACATTGAATCTGTAGATCAATTTGGATACTATGGTCTTTATAACAATATTAATTCTACAAATTAATGAACATGGAATACCTTTCTATTTATTTATGTCATCTTCAATTTCTTAAATCATTTTTATAGTTTTTAGTTACATCTCTTTCATTCCCTTGGTTAAATTAATTTCTGTGTATTTTATTTTTCCTGATGCTTTTGAAAATGGGATTGTTTTCTTAATTTCTCTTTCTGGTAGTTCATTGTTAGAATACTAAAACAACTGAATCTTGTATTGAATTTTGTATCCTGCAACTTTACTGAATTTGTTTATTAGTTTTAATTTTTTGTGTTAGTGTGGAGTCTTTGGGGTTTCCTACATATAATATCATGTCATTTGCAAAGAGAGACAATTTTACTTCTTTCTGATATGGATGTCTTTTTTGTTTTTCTGTCATTTATTTATTTATTTATTTATTTATTTATTTATTTACCTACTTATTCTGGCTAGGACTTCCATCACTATGTTGAATAAAAGTGGCCAGAGTGGGTTTCCTTGTCTTTTTCCTGACTTTAAAAGAAAAGCTTTCAACCTTTCACCATTGAGTATGATGGTCGCTGTGGCCTTGTTATATATGGCTTTTATAATATTGGGGTACATTTCTTCTATACTCAGTTTGTTGAATTTTGTCAAATACTTTTTATGCTATATATTGAAATGATCATATGATTTTTATCCTTCATTTGGTTAATGTGGCATATCACAACAATTGATTTATTTGCATATGTTGAATCATCCTTGTATCCTAAGAATAACTTCCACTTGATTATTGTGCATGGTCCTTCATATACTTTGAATTTGCTTAAGCCAATATTTTTGAGGATTTTTGCATCAATGTTCATCAGGAATATTGTCCTGTAAATTTCTTTTCTTGTAGTGTCCTTGTCTGACTTTCATATAATGGTAATGCTGGCCTTGTAAAATGACTTTGGAAGTGTTCCCTCCTCTTCTATTGTTTTGGAAGAGTTTAAGAAGGATTGGTATTAATTCAGTAAATGTTGGGTAGAATTTAACAGTGAAGCCATCCGGTCTGGGACTTTTTTTTTGTTGGGAGATTTTTTTATACTGATTCCATTTCCTTAATAGTAATTAGTCTGTTTAAATTTTCTGTTTCTTCATGACTCAGTCTTGGTAGGTTGTATGCTTTTAGGATTTTATCCATTTCTTCTAGGTTGTCTAATTTCTTGGAATAGAATTGTGCATAGCAGTTTCATATGATCCTTAGTATTTTTGTGTTAAGAGTTGTAATGCTTCCTCTTTCATTTTTGATTTTATTTACTTGTTTCTTCTTATTTTATATTAGTCTAGCTAAAGATTTGTCATTTTATCTTTAGAAAACAGCAACAACAGAAAGACCCCACCCTAGCTCTCAGTTTCATTAATATTTTCTATTGTCTTTTTAGTTTCTTTCATTTATTTCCACTCTGATTTTTGTTATTTCCTTCCTTCTGCTAACTTTAGGTTTAGTTTGCTATTCTTTTTCTAGTTCCTTGAGGTATAATATTAGGTTATTTATTTGAGACATCTCTTGCGTGTGTGTGTTTTTTTTTTTAATGTAGGTATTTACAATTATAAATTTGTTTCTTAAATCTGGTTTTGCTGTATTTCATAAGTTTTGGTGTTTGTATTTTCATTTATCTCAAGATATTTCTATTTTCCTTTGGTTTCTTTTTTGACCCATTGATTGTCTATGAGCATGTTGTTTAATCTCCAGATATCACAAATTTTCCATTTTTCTTCTTGTAATTGATTTATCATTTACTATTGTGTTTGGAAAAGATACTTGGTATTATTTTAATCTTTTTAGATTTATGGAGTTGTTTTGTGGCCTTTAATATATTATCTAACCTGGAGAATGTTCCAAGTGTGCGTGAGAAGAATGTATATTCTGTTGCTGTTTGATGGAATGCTCCTTATCTGTTAAGTCCATCTGATCCTGAAAGTAGTTTAAGTACAATGTTTTCTTATTGATTTTCTGTGTGGACAATCTATCCATCGTAAGTGGGGTATTGAAATCTCCTACTATTATTATATGTCTGTTTATATTCTCTTTCAGATCTGTTAATATTTGCTTTATCTATTTACTTGTTCCAGTGTTGGGTGCATAAATATTTATAAGTACTATATCTTCTTGATCCCTTTAGCGTCTATATATATATATAAAAGCCTAAGCAACTGTTAGGACCGAATAACCAGAACGACCGGACGACTGGCCAGTAGCTATGACACACACTGACCCAGACCTTGCTGCTGGGGCCCTGACAGCCCCAAATCTGGTTCACCCGCATCCCGGACCCAAACAGGAGGAAGGAGGGAGCCCCGATTCCTTGTGGAATCAGCCGTTGGTTAGCTTGCTTCTGGGGCACTGACAGCCCTGAATCTGGTTCACCTGCACCCTGGACCCAGACAGGCGAGAGGAGGGAATCTGATTCCTTGCAGAATCGGCTGTTGGTTAGCTTGCTGCTGGGGCCAACCTCCTGCTGGCTGGCCAACCTCCCGTGGTTCCCTCCCCCCGGCTGATTGGCATTGATTGTGGGGAGGCCGGCCGGCCAACCTCCCATGGTCCCTCCCCCAGGCAGGCCAGCCCCCCTGATCGGCCCCAATCACTGGCCAGGCCGTAGCACCCCACCAGTGCATGAATTTGTGCACCAGGCCTCTAGTTATATAATAACATTCTCTGTCTCTTGTTATAGTCTTTGATTTATTTTGTCATATATATAGCTACCTCTGCTTTCCTTTTATTTCCATTTGCATGGAATAGCTTTTTGCATCTTTAAACATGCAGTCTATATGTGTCCTTAAAGCTGAAGTGAATCTGTTGTTGGTAGCATATTTTTATTTTTTATTCATTCACACATTTCCCCCCCTTCGATTGGGGAATTGGGGAATTTATTCCATTACATTTAAAGTAATTATTTATTATGAATTTACATTAACATACTTTTAATTGTTTTATGGTTTTTTTTGGCTGCTTTGTAATTCCCTTGTTCCTCTCTTCCTTTCAGACTATATTCCTTTGTGATATGATGAGTTTCTTTAGTGGTATGCTTTGATTCTTTCTCTTTAGCTTTTGAGTATCTATTATAAGTGTTTGCTTTGTGGTTATTATGAAGCTTACATAAAGCATCTTATATTTATAGCAGTATGCTTTAAGCTTATAACAACTTGAAACACATACAACAGCTCTACCATTTCACACTCCTCCCTATGTTTTATGTTTTCAGTATCATAATTTATATCTTTTAACATTATGTATGCATTAATGAATTATTGTAAAGTTATTTTAATAATTTTGTCTTTTAACCTTTATACTACAGTTACAAGTGATTTACATACCACCATGACAATATTAGAGCATTCTGAAATTAACTATATATTTTCCTTTACCAGTGAGTTTTATACTTTCACGTTTTCATGCAACTCTTTATTAGCATCCTTTTGTTTCAGCTTGAAGAATTACTTTTAACATTTTCTCTAAGGGGAGTCTATGGTGTTCAATTCCTTTAGCTTTTGTTTGTCTAGAAAACTATCCTTCAATTCTGAAGGACAACTTTGTAGTGTATTCTTGGTTGGTGGTTTGATTCTTTAAGCAATTTGAATATATCACCTTATTCCCTTCTGGCCTACAGTTTCTGTTTAAATATCCACTGATAGTCTTTGGGATACTGTTGTATATAACAACTTATTTTCTCTTGCTGCTTTTAAGATTATTTTGTTTGTATTGAACTTATGACAATCCTACCTAATAAAAGGGTAATATGTAAATTACCATCACTCTGCTACGCCCACGATTGGGCCAGCAGGAGGTGCAGGGGGCGGGATTCAGGGTGGCCGGGGTAGCCAATTGGGCCAGCGTCTGCACCATGGCTGTGCTGCGGAACAGAAGGGGCCTCTGGGGCAGCGAGCTCACGTCCCGCCGCGGACCATCAAAACCGGGGGAGCTGGGTGCCTGTCCGCTCAAGCACCAGGCCTTTCAGAAGCCTCTGCTGAGCCAGAGCCGGAGGCTTCTGAAAGGCCTGGTGCACCAGTGGACAGGCACCCAGCTCCCCCGCGACCCTACACGTGCATGATTCAATCATGCACTGGGCCTCTAGTTTAATTATAATGTGTATTCATGTGGATCTCTTTAGATTCTTCTTTCTTAAAACATTTTTAGCTTTCTGTGTATGGATTTCTATTTCTTTCCCTAGTTTAGGGAAGTATTCAGCCATTATTTATTTGAATAAGTTTCCTGCCCCTTTTTCTCTTCTTCTGAGACCCTGTAACCTTATAATGTATATATTGGTCTGCTTGATGGTGTCACATAAATACCTTAAACTATTCTTACTATATTTTTTAAAATTATTTTTTCATTTTTCTCCTCTGGCTGGGTGAATTCTACTGCCCTGTAGTAACGCTTGTTGATTGTTTCTTCTGCTTGATCTAGTCTGCTATTGAACCCCTGTATTGAATTTTTCAATTCAGTTGTTATACATTCTTTCATTCTATAATTTCTGGTCAGTATTTTTTAATACTTTCTATCTTTCTGTTCCAACTTTTACTTTGTTCATGCATTTCTTTCCTAACCTTGGAGAGAAATCACTTATCTCCATTTCATTAAGATTGGTTTCTTGAAATTTATCTTGTTCTCTTGTTTGGAACATATTCACTTGTTTATTCATTTTTATTGACTTACTAGTAGCCCATTTGCAGGAAGAATCCTGCAAGCGGCCGTTGCGGCCGCCTTTGCGGCCTCGTGCCTGCACCCACTTGCCACTGCCGCCCGCCCCGTTCCGCCCCCGCTCCGCCCCTGCTCCGCCCCACCCAGGCTTTCCCTCTGGCAGCCACTTTGCTTTCCGCTTTTCCTCCCTCTTCCTTCTAAGTTGTCTTCAGTCTTCACTCCTCCCTCCCTCAGTGTATGCAAATTAACTGCCATCTTTGTTGGGTAATTTGCATACTCGCCCAGATTGGCTGGTGGGCGTGGCTTTGGCTGGTGGGCGTGGCTTGGGCGTAGCAAAGGTGCGGTCAATTTGCATATTACTGTTTTATTAGGTAGGATTGGTTTTGTGCATCAGATAAAACAGCCACATCTCCTAATCCTGACAAACCAGTCTTCTGTAAGAGGTGAGCCTTGTCAGTCATCCTAGGCCAGACTCCTGGTTGCCACTCAAACCTTTGTCTAAGCTCTTGTCTTTGTTCTTAATGGCTCCCAGTACAGAGTAGGTTGAAACCTTCCAGTGTTTTAAAGGAGTGGATTACAGTCAGCACCTGGATGGAGGCTGATAGAAACAAAATCCTCAGGTTTCATCTAGAAAAGTATGAAGTTAAACCCTTTTCAGGGATAAACTGGGAGATGGGCATTTTACTTGCTGTCTGTGTTAAGGCCAAGTGTATAGTCATGAGAATTTGCACCTACACCTGTTTTAAAACTGCTTCTTGTTTGCTATTGTCCTGTGGGACTTGTGAATGCAAGCCCCTTTGGCTGTTAGAGCTATGTATTTAGGTGCCTGTCCCTTCGTAGCAACCACAAAAGCTTTAGACACAGACTTGTGTACAAGCTCCTTCCAGAGAAATACTTGCAACCTGTTTTTATCATCAGTGTAAGCTGGAGAGAAAAATAGGGGACATGACCATTGGCTCCTTTGGGTTTCAGGGAGGCTCACAATCAGCCGTACATGCATTCAGCTAAACTTGCAAGCTTACAAAATAAATTTACAGTTTCCATTTTGTTCATTGTTTCAGTTATCCATTGCTCTTAACAACTACCCCCAGGATTTTGTATACAAATAAACCTATATATTTGTTTCTTGAAAAAATTTAAAAAGAGATCTGAAACACAGGGTATCTGCAGGAGGAACTGCAAGATACTGATGTTGATCCCAGAAGAAATTTTTGGAATTATGTGGAAATTTAATTATAATCTTTGTATTCCTATATTGAATGTGAATTAATAATAACCCCATCCACTGCATATAATTGTTATGAGGATCATATGCAAAAATATACAGAGGTGGCCCTGACCAGGTGGCTCAGTTGGTTGCAGCATCCTCCCATACACCAAAAGGTTGCGGGTTTGGTCCCTGGTAGGGGTGCAAATGTGAAGCAACTGATCGATGTTTTTTCTATCATATTGCTATTTCTTTTTCTCTTGCTCTCTCTCTCTCTCTCTCTCTCTCTCTCCCTTTCTTGCTCTCTAAAAATCAATAAACAGCCGAAACCGGTTTGGCTCAGTGGATAGAGCATTGGCCTGCGGACTCTAGGGTCCCAGGTTCGATTCCGGTCGAGGGCATGTGCCTTGGTTGCGGGCACATCCCCAGTAGCGGGTGTGCAGGAGGCAGCTGATCGATGTTTCTCTCTCATCGATGTTTCTGACTCTCTGTCCCTCTCTCTTCCTCTCTTTAAAAAATCAATAAAATATATTTAAAAAAAAAAAAAAAAAAATCTATAAACATATCCTCAGGTGAGGATAAAAATATATTATATTTTACAAATATAAAATATATATAAAATATATATTTAAAAATATAATATATAAATAAAATATATTATATATATACATACATATATATAAAATACACACACACAGGGATGGGCAAAAGTAGGTTTATAGCTGTGAGTAAATGAAATAGTTTATTCTTGTATTATTTATTAATTATTGTATTGTTTTCCATATGAATTACAGTAACACTACCTTTGCCCACCATCAGTATGTAAAGTGCTTAGGACAGTGTCTTACATGCACTAGGATTGCAAAAAGTTTGTATTGACCATTATCAGTTATGTGGCTTTCAATTTTTACCTTCAAATAACCATAGGCCTTCTAAACTCGATTAACTTGGGTTTAAATTTCATTACATGTGAAGAATGCCAGAGGCCCATTAAATCAAAGGTCCCTTTATGCTTAACAAACACAGTGCATTGGTTAGCACTGTGGTTGAGGGATTGAGGGTGAGATGGGTCTGTGGTTGAGTCTGGCGGATCCAGCAATCAAGAGTATGCTGATGGGCAGCAGTTCAAATAAGTGTTGAGTGTGGAAGATGTGGGGAAATTGTTCAGGTGCACACATTGTAGGAGTTGGCCCCGTGAGTGGGTAGAAGCCTATGGAAGGGAATTCAGGAGCCACAAATGTGGCACAGAAAGGTGAATATCAGGCAAGTAGTAAGCATCAGAGAAGTTTCCCGTGTGGCTCTGAGTAGGTTTGAGTGTGTAGGTGGGAGGAAGGATAAGGGAGCCATTGCTCATTCCTAGAGAGATTTGGGTCCTAGGCAGGTGACCAGAGGAAGCCTTGGGATGAGAAGGGAATATCGTTGAGCACCTACTATTGCCTGACGTACGCTTCCATTTTTCTCTATTCTCTGCATTATCTCAGTCCTCTCCTGATGGACTCAAAAAGTAAATCTGATTGCTTCTATTTTATAGATGACAGAAGGAATGATTACGTAAATATTTCTAAGGTTATACATCCAGTAAGTGGTGGAATAGAATTAAACAGAAACTTTCTTTTCATGACAACTGCCACAAAGGGGACTTGATGTTGACCCAGAACTTTGGCCTAGATATTCATTTATCTCTCCTGCCATGTGTCATGTGATTAGGTCTGAGATGAGGATGGTCAAGACTGAAGAAGGGAGTTCGGACTAGTATTGCAGCTGTTGGAAGAGGAGCCTGCAGAAGTTTGGATGGGGTGATGCCTAAGTAACAACCTAAGCGTAGGCTCCTTGCTATGCCCTTGGCCTGGTCACTCTGCCCTAAGTGGGACTCTGGTTCTCCTTCAAAGTAGAACCAGGGCAATTTAAACTAGATGAGTTATGGCAGTGACTATTAACCTCTGAATGTGGTAGGATATATGAAGAGGTTTCCTAGAAAGACAGACATAGTCCTACAGTCATACCTTTCACATTCAATTTCAGAAGGTCCACAGAGCTCTCAAAGCTAATCAAGAGAATATTTAGCCCTAGCTGGTTTGGCTCAGTGGAGAGAGCATTGGCCTGCGGACTGAAGGGCCCCAGGTTCAATTCAAGTCAAGGGCACGTGCCTGAGTTGTGGGCTCGATCTCCAGTGTGAGTCGGCCAATCAATGATTCTCTCTCATTGATGTTTCTATCTCTCTCTCCTTTCCTTGATAAAAAGAGAGAGAGAATCTTTAGAGCAAGGATGCAGAGCCCTTTCAGAAGTGTTTCCTTCGAGGAGTGCTGGTATCACTGCAAGACGGAGTGACCACCGCTGATGGTCGCTTACTTAGAGTTAATAAACACCAGCCTCCATTTTACTGCATTCTTTTTTAAGTCTCACAACAACCCTACAACTAGATATTAGCCTTTTCATATAGACAAGTAAATGACTCAGAGTCAATAACATGCTTGAGGTTTCAGAGCTAGTAAGTAAGTAGGGGTGAGCTCAATAAGTTCAATAATTTCATAACTTTAAAAAGGTGAGTTTTTAAATCTGGGGTAGTTGGGAAGTGGAGACAATGTTTACCACATACCATATAAAAAACAGTGATAGCAGGCTTTTAGTGTAGGCACTTGCTTCGGGGTGAATCCTGTCACCCACCATAATTTTAAAATTCCACAGCAGCAAGTTCTGCTGCTTAGCTTTCTGTCCAACTTCCTGTACATCAAAGGAATTTATTTAAATTTTGCAAAGGAATTTGCTGGTGAAAAATACTTTCCGAAACTGAAAGTTCTCATTACCACATGACATGTCTTCATTAGCAAATTATAAAATTAATACTTAGCATTTTAAATAGTGTCTTTTCCTTCAAAGGACTTTACAGGTACTAGCCAACTAAGCTTCACCACACCCCCCATGGGGTGGTCGATAGGGACCCGTTCTTGAGTCACTATTAGAACCCTGCACATGCAAGACCATCAGATAGAGTCAGCACAGATGGGTCCTGTACTTTGCAGACAGTGTTTAAGGGAGAGAATGGATATGCATTTATGGAAGTCTGGGCCTTTGTGAGAGCGCACACAAAGCCACAGAGGAACCCGTTGAAAGAAGCAGCACTACAAAGCGAACCCTCAGCTCCCGGGCTGCTGTGATCTTGCACTTTTACAAGGCTGTTACTAAATATTTCTTGACAGGACAGAAAACAAGTTGCCTAAGTTTACATGTATCTGTTCAGAGAGAGCCATAGGTGGTATCAGAAAAGCATTCAGGGCTTTCAAACCTTTCTTCCTCCAAGTGTGGTCATCTAGAGCAGCGGTCTTCACCATTTTCATCTCACGGCACACAGAAACTGATCACTAAAATCCTGCGGCACACCAAAGAATATATTACATTTTTTGCTGATCTGACAAAAAATCGATATAATTTTGATTCATTCACACTGAATGTCTATTGTTGTGTTGGCTGTTGTAATTTTTTATTTGACAATCTAAGGGAAAAGAGCTCAGTGACCCTGACTAAATAGGCAGGTACTGCATGTTTTAAAAATCCTCGTGGCACACGGTTTGGAAATCGCTGATTTTGCGTTCTGATTCACCTGCTTTGGTTCTGATTTTTATGTTTCTTTTTGAAGCTGTTATGAAGTCAGTCTCTCTCCTCCTCCTTCTCTCCCTTCCTCCCTCTCTCTCTCCTCCTCCTCCTCCTCCTCCTCCTCCCAACAAAACAAAATAAAAAGCAAACAAATAAAAACAAGTTGGTTGGCTTGCCACCCTACCAATTTTTCCATTCAGAGACCTTGAAGCTCAAACTTAAGAACATAGGAGTTATAGGTATGTTGCAGGAATGCCCAATGCACAGGAAGGTAAATGACAAATAATCTTTATTTTTTGAAGAGAAACAATTTAAACTTTGTTGCCTACAACTCAAAGGCAAAACTCTTTAGACTTTTGGGAGTTGTTGCCAGTCCTTGGTTATATTACTACTAGAGGCCTGGTGCATGACAATTCGTGCACTCAGGGAGGGGTTAGGGGTGGACGGGGTCCCTCAGCTGACTTGTACCCACTCGCAGTCTGGGACCCCTCAGGGGATGTCCACCTGCCAGCTTCGGCCCGCTCTCTGGGGATTGGGCCTAAGCTGGCAGACATCCCTCTGGCTGTCCGGGAGCCCTCGGGAGATGTCGGACTGCGGCTAAATGAAGCTCCCCCTGTGAGAGCGCACTGACCACCATGGGGGGAGCTCCTGCATTGAGCGTCTGCCCCCTGGTGGTCAGTGTGTGACATAGTGACTGGTTGTTCTGCCGTTAGGGTCAATTTGCATATTACCCTTTTATTATATAGGATCCTACAATTCAGAGGTTCTTAAATTTTAAAGCAATCATAAATCTTCTTATTATTTCCAGGGATGTACTACTACTCCACCTCTTAGGTTGATCATTACATTTGTATTCTCTTTGAATCATTCTGAGTGAGGGTTTGTCTCAAAAAATGATCAATATGTTTTGTTATGTTTCCAAAAGGAAAATTGGTGTTATGGGCTAATGACTGAGGACAACGATTTTTGAGAATAATGTAGGATTATTTGTGAGGCATAATTTTCTGTGTTCAAATACCTCAGAACCCTCGCCTGGCCTGTTTGACTCAGAGGTTGATCATCAACTTATGAACCAGGAAGTCACAGTTCGATTTCCAGCCAGGGCACATGCCCGAGTTGCAGGCTTGATCCCCAGTGAGGGTGTGCAGGAGGCAGCCATCAATGATTCTCTCTCATCATTGATGCTTCTATCTCTCCCCCTCCCTTCCTCTCTGAAATCAATAAAAATATATTAAGACAAACAAACAAACAAACAAATAAACAAAAAACACTCAGAAACCTGGATGCTAAACTGGCCAGCTTATAAAAATTCAAAGAGGGATATATTTTTGCTCCTTGAGAATTTTTCTCAGTAGAATTAAAAAGAAAAAGAGGGAAAGCAGGTAGGGGGCAAAGGGACAAAGCTATCTCACCCATGTGAAGTGTCGCCCTTTCCCCAAAGCATCTCACAGACAGGATGTGTTTATTGGAGTCCGAGTGAAGTTGTTTACACAGAATTACAGGATGATAGACCCCTGAGCTGGACAATTCATGTTAGCAAATTAGCTTCCTGCCTTTCTGCTACACGTTTTAATATGTGTGGACTTGTTTACTGCCTGCAAATGTTTTTTGCAGCAGGTGCTCATGAGATAGAGAAACAACTGAAAGTATTTCCTGGTAGTAGGGAATTCATACAACAAACAGAACAAAGCAGTCAGTTAGGGCAAATTAAAGGCCTTCTCAGGAGTGTGTCACCCTTAGGGACACACAGCAGGTAAGGCATTCAGCCCCTTTCAGCATGGTTTGGGAACCATGTGTTGGCCTGCTTATAGCATAGAAGAGGTCTTCAGTAATCATTTCAACTCCATTTGTATTTGCCTCAACATAATCCTTTTGAAAAACACAGTAAGGTATAGACGTTCCTGAATTACAAGTTAAACGTATCAACATTCCTGGACACTGTCCTAATTCTTAAAGAGCCCTGTAAAAACAGAATGGCACTCTGACAATATCACTGTGATCTAAAATTTCATTGTTTAAAAATGCTGACATTTAGTGCTGAGAACATGTGGTGAAAGGGGGTGCTGTACCAGGCAGGTGGCAATGTGGGGACATGATACTGTCCATGCAAGGACGCCCACACCTGTAAAGAAAGGGTTAGAAAACTTATTTGAGGCAAACAGAGGATACAAATGTGCCATTTCTTTTATGCATGAGAGATTAAGGAGGGAACTAGGGAAGATTACCTGCAGGTGGGAGGAAGCAAGGCTGGGGTCAGATTACAGGGTAGCTAAGATTATGTCCTCTCTTTGAGGGTGGTCACCTTTAGAAGGGGGAGCCTGAAAGGGGGCATTTCAAAGGTGTGTGACCCTAGATGCACAGAAACAATGGACAGGACTTGCATAAGGCAAAGATAAATGTTTTGCTAAAGAAATTATATGCCTGGGGCATAACTACCCACCATGACCTGCCCGGTTAGGAATTTATGATCTGATCACCTGTGAGGTTACTTTCCTTAGAACCTCTTTTTTATCCACAATCCTCTGAGATGGGAATTCTAGGGACTTTCCTAAGGCAGTAATGCAACTGAAGCCGAACAGAATATTCTTTATATGGCATAATAACGCTGTCTATAGTTTCATTGTGAAGTCAATGACAAAATATGCAAATATGGTTTTGATACAATTTATTAAAATGGTTCTGCCATGTGAAAAAAGAAGATGTAAATTGGCAGGATTTGCAGATATGCAAGAATATGTAGGCAGATGGGTAAAGACAGGAAGGCAAGAATCACAAATGGAAACGGGTTTGCACGGGACTCTATTTCTTTGTAAAAATCGTATTATTAATGTTGCTATCTTTTTGGAAAATTATATGAGCAAGCTGGTACATGTACAAATTCATACAAAAATGCTCAGTGAGGCCACGTTGACCTGTCCAGGGCATCACTGTGAGAGGATGCTGTGGTGGCTCTCTTGGAGGGGGCACTCATTTGCCAGGGTGCTTAGTCTGACTCATGCAAGATTCTTCTTTTCAAGACTGTCTCGTGTTATTCAAGCTTGTGAGACTGAACATCAGCCCCAGATGCCCTGTTGTGATTTTACAATGAGCAGTTGAACCACTGCATGGAATATTGGGTCAGTACTACCAGTACATTCCATTTTCTATGTAGGTCTGAACAAAGTGGGGACCCAGAGCATCAGAAACTGGTCTGTTTTGATAGAGAAGAGAATAAAAGTTGAGGGACATGGGTATATCTCCTTATGACATGACGTAGGACGTGACTATTGTAGGGGTTCAGAATGTACCACTATGGCATGAGGATTATTTTGAACTGAAAACCATCAAGGCCCAAAAGACTCAGAAAGAAACTTGGATCTTCTCTCTAATTGCCTAAGAGAATTTAGACAGAGGACCTGCTCCAGGAAGAGGGCTGTCCTCATAGAGAACTACAGCACAATATGCACTAAGTGTGGAAGACAGGGAGGAACCTAGCAAAGTCTGCTAAAATTCCTCTCTGTGTCACATGGCTTCTGTATGGTCCAGCACACATTTGCTTATGAAGCATTTGCTTTTCCTGTCTTCCTGTAAATTTTTCACTCCACTTTGAAGTCCCATATTCCCGCCCCCTTTCTCCTATGCTCTAGATGGCATGTAAGTACCAGTTGCCTGTTTTTACAGAGTCCTCATGTGTATGAAATTAAATTTGATTTCTCTTGTTAATCCGTCTCATGTTAAATTAATTCTTAAACCAGCCAGAAGAACCTAGAAGGTTAGAGGGGAAACCCCTTCCCACCCCCCCTCCCGCCCCCAATACCATTAGGCTATCAATAACCTGTACCAGAGCTTACTAGTACAATGAAGATGGTGGAGAGGAGGAAAGATAATTTTCCCTCCTCCCATCTGAGTTCTTAGCTGAGACCCCTGTAGTAAAAGACAGATTAACAAGAGAAAAACAAACAGAAATTTATTAATATGTATATCTCATGTATACATGGGAGATACCCAAAGGAAAATGAGTAATTCCCCGAGATGGCTTAGAATTCATACTCAAATATGGGCTCAGTAGGGGACTGGAAGGAATGGATTTAGACCTCTTGGAGGAGAGGAAGTGATTTTTAGGAAAGATGAATGAGCCCTTAGAAGAACAGAAGAGAGCTGTGATCGTCTGTACACAGCTTGTCTGGGTATGGTGTGGACTTCTAGGACTTCTCCTCTCCGCTCTTATGACGATGGCCAATCCTCCCTTGGTGATTAAACTGCTGGGAACAGTTCTATGACAACTTAGTTCCTTAGGACAGTGGTCGGCAAACCATGGCTCACGAGTCACATGCGGCTCTTTGGCCCCTTGAGTGTGGCTCTTTCACAAAATACCACGTGCGGATGCGCACCTACAGTGCTATTGAAACTTCGTGGCCCATGCGCAGAAATCGGTTTTCGGCTCTCAAAAGAAATTTCAATCATTGTACTGTTGATATTTGGCTCTGTTGACTAATGAGTTTGCAGACCACTGCCTTAGGAGATTTGATTTAGGTAGATAAGGGAGTTCAGAGAAAGCCTTTCCTTGCACTTGCTTTGTTTCTAGTGATAAAATAATCAGTATTCCAAAGCAGTATATTTGGGGGTGGCATGTTCTGCTACATTCAATGACCTTTTCCATGGAACTGCAACTCCAAGGATTCAGCTGCCTGAGCCTCCTGCATCTCTTAACAGATTAGGGATGCCCATCTCCCTACATAAGAATATCAGATGGCCGTTAGCAAAAACTTTTTTCCCCTTAAAAGGAGTCTTAAAAGGCTACTGCCAACATCTGTCTTTATAGCTATTCATTGTCTATTTTTCCATGGCTGAGCACTTTTCCCCTCTTTAAATATGTTGATATTCTCTACCATTTGAAAGTCAAGTTCTGCTGACCTGACCCCAGGTGATTAAATATCTCTATATTTATCCATTATGTATGTAAAGAGCAACATTAATGTTCTCATTTCTAAATTCTTGCGGCATTGCTCACACACTGAAAACAGCAGGTGACAGAGTTGATAAACCAGGTGAATTTTAGTATCAGATCAAAGAAGAAAATGGGGACTGAGCTAAGTCAATAGTGCACGGTGGTGGATTATTTCCAGGTGCCCATGATATTTATGGTAAATCTTTATAAGAAAAAAGGAAAGAATAAAGTCAAAGTTGCTTTATTTGTTCTCTTGTCAGAATCCCACAAGGTGTTGGTGGTTTGGAAGCCAATGAAATGACACAAACAGGGCCATTCTTCTTTGTTGGTATCAGATAGGAGGACTTGCAGTTGTATCACTTCCCATAATAGGAGAAAGTGGATAAGACAACTTGCAGTCATGGTGGCCTTGCTTAAACTCTGCCTCCCATGATCTACACTGGCATGTCTGGGGTGGCTGTGGAGTCTACAAACCATCCCTTCTTTTAGGAGGATTCTTTCCTCTCTCTGTGAGAGTAGCCCATTTGGGCCTTAGCACCTATATTTGGTTACCATATGGTTCCCTGGCACAAAATTATTTTGATTAGAGTTTGATACCTAATCCAAGCTTCGGCCCCCAAGGTCTCTCTTTCTAGAATTTGGGATACAGACATAGACAGTTAATTCTCTGTGTGTGGCGGGAACTATGATAGGTAAACCTGAGATCTGTGGAGGCCCATATTTTTCTATGAGATGGAGGAGCAGAGAAAGGAGACGGTATTCCCTGGGTTCATGCCTTCCGCTTCCTGGCATCTGGGAAACTGGCTGCATCTCTGCCTTTGAGTCTGTGGGGTACTCTTGTGCCCACCTAACAAATCCCCCTTCCATTTTATCCTAGTCTGACTTGGTTTCTGTTACGTCTAACCAAAAAGAATTACTGATAACATTCTCCATAGAAGGTTATAGGACTTAGATGAAATAGGTCATTTTCAAATTTGGTGTTTTAAATCTTTGAATCTCTAGTAAAACTTTGAAAATCCTTCCTGTTGAGTTGTCAGAACCTTTACTTAGATAGGGGACCAAGCTGAAGTCAATTCCTTGATACTTGGTTAGCCAGGCCAATCCCTTCAAAATGAAAAAAAGCTGCACTATAGTACAGTGTTTAAAGACCAAAGACTGAGGCACTCCAAAATGTACAGAATTAAAATGTGTTTCTCAAAAGTGCCTTTTTCTCCTTCTTGCCCTCCCCCCTCCCTCCCCAAACACAAGGACATTCAAAGATATTCAAAGCTTAGATGGGCTTTTGAATTTCTATTTGATGTTGTTGCAGATCTTGAGATGACTGGCCTGTAGCTTTGCTTTGGGAATAATAGTTAGGAATGGCGAGGCTATTTGATTGTATATTTAAACTCTTAAATTCTATAGGCAAATCAATTTCAAAGAGGCTTGATTTGAAGAGGTAACATGGGAAATAATATCTTTATGAAAAAAGTTTAGGTAAAACTTTATCCACATGACCTTCAAAAACCATTTGCTACTCATGGAGAAACAGTGGGTAACAAAGAAAGTAAATTGTCAATGAATTCCACCCACAACTTGGAAAGTGTTATTTGTTCTTAGGAAAAAAGGAGCTCTGATTGTAAGAGAACGGGCTTCCTGAGGGTCTCTGCTTCTTATTGGTTATTTCCAAGTGTTGAATTTAATAAGGCACAAACAACTGGGAAGAGAATAGGGAGTGACAGGCATAGAGCAGTAAGTGTGATATACGGCGAGGGAGGGGCATCCATCACCCAGGAACACTTTCTTGGTGGAGAGAGAAAGCATTGCTGTGTAAATGGGATCGCTTTGAAGGATTCTGAGCCTTTATTTTTGGCCATTCAACTGTAGATTAGGGTTTCACAGGACTCATGTTAGGTTTAGAGGTTATTAAATACTGTTTTCCAAATGGAAATATATGGCTTGTAATCTCAAAGAAAAAAAGTGAAGCAAAAGAAATACTCCTTGTCAAAGCATCAATAATCCTGTTATTCTGAGATCTCTAATGATCACCTAAGGCAGTAGCTCATTCTCCTGCTGCCTTTCTATCCCTCTTTATGTTTCTATTTTAAAACCTTCAATTCTATTAAGATGTTTCATAACAAGATATGTCCTGCTGTGCACATATGTCATTGAGAAAGGTCATGTAACACGTGACTTACTAGCTACCTCTACCGTTCTCTGCATTTCTTCACCTTCCGGAATCTTTCTCCTTTAGTTAGGAGAGGCTGAGTTATGCTACAATAACAAATTAATCCCCAAATCCCAGTGGTGGAACATAAAGGAAGGTTTCTTTCTTGCTCTTAGTACATATCCAACACAGATTGTCAGGGAGCTCTCCTTATTGTAGTCATTCTGGGACCCAAGGTGTGGGTCGCTGCTACCAGGTGGAATATATTACCTTCTTAGGGAAGAGAGACTAGATAATTAAACATGGGTGTTTTTGGTTTGCTTGTTTTTTTTTTTCCTGACTTAGCCCTGAAATGAAATATGTTACTTTTCCTTATAATCATTTGGATAGAGCTAGTCACATGGTTGTGTGCAATCACAGAAGCTGAGATGTGCAGGCTTCTCTATGCCCAGGGCCAAAGGAGACCTGGAGGAAACTGACGGTATCTATAATAACTTCTACCACAGTTAAGCTTTCTGAAGGCCTTGCTCCTCCAAAAAGCCTGCCCTGATTAATTCAGCTCATAGTGATAACCTCTTCCTTTGAAGATGTTAACACTTGTGTATACCATTCATTTGGCCCTTTAGCTCTCACTCTCTTTGATATGTAAATGTACTACTTATGCATATATGTGAATATTAGTAAATACTTGCATCTCTACAACAAGTCACTTATATTTGATTATGCGTTCCTTGGAAACAGACAGTAGTAGTGCCTTGTATGTCCAATAAGTAGAGAAAGAAAGTAGTTTATGGGTGAAGCATGTGCCCAAAGGCTGGGAAATGGATAATAAGAAAATTTGCTAAGTTTTTAAAATTTATTCCACTGTGTCTAGGAGCTGTCTTATGGGAGGAGATGTTCATAACAAATTAATTAATAGTTCTTGCAATCTTCCCCTGGTCTCTTGTTGCAGAGAGGAAGAGAGAGGGGGAGAGATAGAAACCTCAATGAGAATCATTGATCGGCTGCCTCCTGAATGCCCTACACAGGATTGAGCTTACAACCCATGCATGTGCCTGACTGGAAATCGAACCATGACATCCTGATCCTTAGGTCGATGCTTAACCATTGAGCCACACTGGCTGGGCTTAAATTGGTTCTTTTGATGGCTTCAGAATGAAATGAAACAACTGATTGGTTCTAGACTTTCAAATGAAGACTGTTTATGCTTTGGCCTCATCTGCCATCAGTCCTCCCTCCTCCTGATATAGGACCCTCCTCTGTTCCCTGACATGCTGTACCATTCATCATGCACCTTCTTCCTGAATCGCTGGTGCTTTTTCTTTCTTTTGTTTTGTTTTTTCTCCTTGAAAAATGTACCCATCCCAAATCTTCAGCTCTCTTCTGCATTGAGAGAGAGAGAGAGTGAGAGCAGTAAAGTCTATAAAAGCATGAGTCTGGGGTTAGACTACCTAGGTTAAAATTCCAGCTGCACCAATTATGACTGACTTGGGGCTGGTTTCTTCACCTGCCTACGCCTCAGTTTCCTCATCTACAAAAAAGATCATGGTTCTACATAGGCTTATTATGAAGAAAAGTGAGATAAGTACTCAATAAATGTTAGTTATGAGTTTTATTCCATACTCTCATATACTTTAACTATTTATACTACATTAATATTTATATTAAGTTGTGTTAAGGCTTTTATTACATCCTCTGTATTGCTGCTGGGTGTACATGTTTCCATCCTGCGCTTCCATTATGAGCAATTAGAAGTAAAGGACAGTATCTTTTTCACTATTTTATCCTCAACATCTTGCCCAGAGACCAACAAAGAAGAGGTGCACAACATTTATTTTTAAACAAATGAATGAATATATAAATGAATTAATTCATTCCACAAGTGAACACCTATCAAATACTTAGCAAACCTGAGGTTGAAGAAGGATAAGGCATATATTAATATTAGAGGCCCAGTGCACGAAATTTGTGGACGGGTAGTGTCCCTAGGCCTGGTCAGCGAACAGGGCTGGCTGTTGCCTTCCTTCATTCCACGCCGCCCCCTGGTGGGTCAGCACATCATAGCGAGCAGTCGAACTCCCAGTCAATTGAACCCTCAGTCAGTTGGGGATAATTGTCCGAGGGGACAATTTGCATATTAGCCTTTTATTATATAGGATATGTTTTATTTGACCCATTGTCTTTTGTGATATTTAAGGCATAGTGGATTTATTAATCTTCTATTGCTGCCATAACAAATTTCATGAAGTTAGTGGCCTAAAGCAATATTTACAATCTCATAGTTTCTGTACATCAGAAGCCTACTGCCAGTCTTAGTGGGCTAAAATCAAGGTGTGCTCAGGGCTCTGCTCCTTTCTGAAGGCTCTAGGGAAGAACACTTCCAAGCTCAGGCTGTGGACAGAATTCAGTTCTTTGTGGATGTGGGACTGAGGTCCCTGTTTCCTTTCTGACTATTAGCTGGGGATTTAACTTCTAGCATCCACTCTATAGTCCTGAATGTAGCCCTTCATGTCAGAACCATTCATGGACTGTGTAATTTCTCATGCTTGGAATCTGACTTCCCATCTGCTGCATCTGTCCTGCATCCCTTTCTGCCACCCCCTGTCTGATGGACTCTTCCACTTTCCACTTATACTCTCGAGGCCTCACGTGACAACACTGGACAGACCCAGGTACTCCAGGATAGTCTCCCAATGTTAAAGTCAGCTGACTAGTAATCTTAATTACATCTTCAAAGTCCCTGCACAGCAGCACCTGGATTAGAATACTCAGGGCACAGGAATCTTGCAGGGACATCTTTAAAATTTTGCTTATCACAACGATCAATTAATAGCTATGTTTAAGCTGTTAGAAAAAGCCACCATGTTTTTGTTTACCTTTTCTATCAATGAGGGCAGAGCTTATATCTGTTTTATTCACCAGTTTATGTTCAGCACAGAGCCTCTCTCATAGTAAGTGTTTTGTAAGTTAAACACATGGGACCTCCTAGATCTAGATGTTTAGTTTTCTTTTTTGAAAGGATAATTTTGTTCCAGGTTACCAAAATAATCAAACAGTCTTTTAAAAAAAATGGTTATATTGGTTTTGGTTTTGAGTTTGTTCTTTGGTCTCCTTGTAACTATTGGTTTAACCCTGGAACTCCTCTTCTGTTAAGATTTGGTTTCATTTAACTTTTTCTCCTAAAAAAAATATGCTAGATCTCAATTTGGAGCTTTTGGGCTGTGATGATAAAGGGCTCACGAGGGACTTGACTATCAGTAATGATGAGGGCAATGACAACAAGGGCCAGCAGTTTTCAGCCAAGGGTGATTGTGCCCCCCAGGTGACATATGGCAATGTTTTGGTTGTCACGGTTAGTGGGAGGGTACTGCTGGCACCTGGATGGTAGAGGCCAAGGCTTCTGCTAAACAATGCACAGGACAGCCCTCCACACTGAGTCACTATGTTGTCCAGAATATCAGTTGTGCCCAGGTGGAGAAACCCTGAGGTAGGCTACCTGCCGGAATGAGCCACATCAAATCTCAGTAACTTAACAGAAAAAAAGTTTATTTCTTACTCATTCAGAGCCCATCACAAATGTTTCTGAGGATGGCTCTCCTGGGAGGCTCTAACTTCAACAAGCAGCCATCAGAGAAATTGAGGAAGGAGTAAGGAATGGAGCGGGGAAGATTTCTGTGGCCCAACCAGCAAGAGGTGTGCACCGCACATCCCACTGGTCGGAACTCAGGCATTTGGACCCACCTAGATCTCAAATTGTAGCTTTTGGGCTGTGATGATAAAGGGCTCATGAGGGACTTGACTATCAGTAATGATGAGGACAATGACAACAAGGGCCAGCAGACCCAGGTATTGGGAAAGGTAGTGTATCGGATCTGGGAAAGGTGGTGTGAATGTGTACCTGGGTGAACATGAGTGGTCTCTGCCAGAAACCATAACCATAGCAGCAGCAACAACAACATTAATACCAGTGACATTTAACTTTTATTGAGCTCTTCCATGCCAGGCATGGAAAATATAATTTGTGTAATGGTGTAACTGAGGCTCAAAACAGTTGAATACCTTGTCCAATTCATGCAGAGTTCTACGGGGAGCTGAGAAGTGAACCTTGGACTGTATCTCATTCCAAAGTACATGTGCTTACCCACTACTCTATACCCTCCTGTGAGTAGGAATTAAATATTGTACTTAGTGGGGCTTAATTTTTATGAAACAGAAATTATACCCATAAGCACCATAAATGCAGAGTGCTGGAGGCATCTAAAACTGCTTAGACAAGCTTTCCTAAAGGGCTGCTGAAATTCTTTTTAGGGAATATCAATAACAGATTGCATTCCAAGTTTTCATCTGGATTACAAAAAAATAGATAGGAGGAGATGAATATCATGGGCGAAGTCTATTGTATTGCTTTTAAATCATCCTGTTGCACTTAAGCATTGCAGCCTGTGATTATATATATTTCATGTCCTCAGTGGTCCACAGGGACTGCTGGCCGAGGTAATGAGGCTGCTAGGAATCCTGACAGCAAACTCTAAATGCTTTCAGTGACGCAGAGTTTCAAGAAAGTGGGCCTGTCTTTAAGTAAATGGCTATTTCTGTCCTATTTGGGTAATTTATTCTTTGCCATCTTGCATTAGTGGCGGGCCTTGTGTCACATGTAGTAGTTATAAAACAGCACTCGCCAAAGCTTCCTTGTAGGGTGGAAGGCACTTTGGGCTTTATTGTCATGGAGCAAGATGGAAGAGAGAGCAGAGCCCTCACTCCGTTAAGGCCGCACTGGTAGACAGAGCAGTGTGAGCGGGTAAGGTATGAGCAGAGTGCAGCCTCCCTTCAGAGTGGGCGGCAGCACTTTCCAGGAACATTCTAATCAACTTTTCAGGCTCTGAAAGCTGGTCCTACCCGTGGTAGTTCTGAATGCTGCTGCCTTTATTGTCAGCTTCTGCTCTGACATATCATAGCACAAATTTCTCTACTTTGCACCATTAAAATTGAACTTTTAATCTTATTGCTTCAAAGCTTTTATTATTTAAAAAATCTTCTTCTTTCCCATCTCCTCCTCTGCTGAACACTGCCATTCTCTTTCTGCTTTCTTACAAGAGTATCTGCGTTTTCACACTGGTTTAGATCTTTGAGTCAATTACCCATTCGGAAAGTGGTTATTCAGGAATATGATGTGTTAAGCACTGTCTGGCATTGGACCACAGTAATGACCAAGATAAGCATGGACCCACCTAACTACAAGGAAGCCATGGCTCAGGTGAACCCTAGTACTCTTTGCCACAAATAATGACATCAGAACAGAATTATCTAACGTTTATTAAGCTCTTACAGTTTCAACCCAGTCAAGTTTATATTCAGTGTGTCATGATGATGCCAGAACATCAAAGAACCCCCACTCACATTATTGCTGCTCTCTTTGTGGCAGCCCCAGGGTAAGGGCTTTCCATGTATTATCTCATTTCATCCACACAAACCCCTATTGGAAAGGTTTGTCATTATCCTCATTTTACAGATGAGGAAAAGGAGGCTTCGAGGGATGAGAGATTTATGTTAAATCACACAGTTGATAAGAAGAAAAGCTGGAGCACAAATCCAGGGCTGTCTGATTCCTTCGCTTGTTCTCTAAACTCAGTCATCCAGAACTAAGGAGCGTGTTAGAAAGGATACTGATTTTTCCTAGATTTCCAACTAACGTAGTAAAAGGTACAACCAAGTCATTTACACCCTCCTTAATAATTTTTCTGTTCTTATTAATTTTCATGAGTCTGTTTTTCACATGAGTCCTTGAACTGTTAAAAGTTCTCCTTTCCAAGTTGCTGTGAGCATAATGGTAAGTTATTAGCGGTCATTTAAAGTAGGTACATTGGAGCTTACTGTGACAGGAATTGGATGAAAGAGTCAGACATGGTCCTTGCCTTCATGGATCTTACAATTTAGAGAAGATGGTCATTAACCAAATAACCACAGGGTGATGAGTGTTATAACGAGGGGGGAGAGAGTGCTATGGGAAGAATACCCCATTGGTTTTGGAGTGGAGCATGGTTAGGGATGACCTCCCTATAAAAATGAAGTATACTAGTAATCTCAGAAGCCAAGAATGCAAAGACCTTAGACCAGTGAAGAGGTGTCAGGATGCGGAGTGGGCTTGAGGCCTGAGAGAGTATGATGGGATCTGTGATCTGAATGAAAACGGCAGGTGGCAGCATGGAGAGGAGAGTGTGGTGGGAGCTAGGGATAGTGAGGCAGGCAGGAGCAGATCAGGAGAGCCTGTGTGGATTGGGGTAAGTAAAATTTTGGGGTTATCACAGAAGCAATGTGAGCTATTGAAGATCTTTAGGCAGAGGAGGGATTTGAAATATTTGGATTTTTACAAGATTACTTTGGCTACAGTATGGAGAAGGGGTTAAATTGAGGAAAACTGGAAGCTCACAGGTAAGTTTAAGTCTTGCATTAGGGCTGTTGCAAATCTGCAGTTCTTGGATACGTGAATCAGCCCTGATTTCCCATGTTGTGTAATTTTGAAGACATCAACTTTATCACCACTTGTCCCCCTCTGTCAGCTCAGACGCAAGCTTGCCTGCCTTGAGTGCATTCCCCTTTCCTTTGACAGCCTCTGAACCCTTTCCGTCGCCGTGCCCCGTCCACATCCATATCCTCTGCCAAGTAAGTGTTGAGCACAGTCTCCTTCTCCTCTTCATCAAAGTCTTTATCTGACGCACTCCCATGATTACAATTTAATTTTACTCATCTAAGCAGAGGCGATGTATCTTCTCCTTAAAATATGAAGCCTCTTTAAGCTTATACCATCACATTACGTAGTATGGATGTTTACATTAACTCTTTGCTTTTCTTGCTTGTTTGATTTCTTTCAGATTGGTTGTACTTTAGCTCTACCTCATTGATCTTGTCAGTCTTAAGTGAAATGTTCCGTAGGGCTCTTAGTGCTGGAGAGAAGGGGACATCAGCCATGTAGGCTGTGGAATATACACCACTGAGTACCAGCACTTTGAAGGGGTGCCACAAGGACAGGCAATGGATGTAGTTACTTTTGGCTCATAAGAAATGGAGGTTGGTGTTAGGGTGTTATATGAATTATGAATGCTTTCAGCTACGAATAACAGAAAACTCAAGTAATTTGGCTTAACCCATAAGGATATCTATTTACTTATAAGAAAACAGTAGGTAGAGGATGCAGGGTTGGTTTGGTAGCTCAATCATGTCATGAAGGGCCCAGTCTCTTTCATCTTCAGGATCTTTTATCTTTTGGTTTGCTGCCTCATTGTCAAAAGATGGCTGCCATAGCTCCCAGCACAACTTTTTTACCTGACAGTGTTCGTTCAAAACAGGAAAGAAGAGGTGGATGAAAAAATGGCTTTCTCCCCATGTAACTCTGGCTTTTTATCCAAAGTGAAAATTTATCATGGAAAACAATAGAGCATGTCCACTCAATGGTTAGAACTAGCTCACAGGCCTACTGCTGAAGATCAATCACTGGCAAAAGGAAGCAGCATTGCCAGGTGGCTTAGACTAGTCATTGTCTATTATCTAAGTCTGGGCACATTGCTGTGCATCAAAATTTGGGTTCTGTTACTAAAGGAGGAAAATATGTTTTGTCACATTTGCATTAAAAAATAGTAATCATAAAGCTACGAAATTAGAATCTAAGAGGAAGCCAATAGCAAGGAATTTTCAGAGATGAGGAAATAGAAGCAAATGAGGTGATTAGCTCCCTGGTGCAAAGCAACCTGGAGTAATTCTCTTAACTCTCCCAGATATTAAGAGGCACGCTTCTACTCACTTCACACATCTTTGTTGCCAGACATTGGTAATTCCCTTCCTAAGATCCATTTTCCCTCCATGGCTTCCTAACCAAAATTTGATTTTGTTTGGAGCAGCAGTGCCCAGCTCAAATGCCCAGTTTCTCATCCCCTTACAGTTAGCAGACACTCTGTGATCCATTTCTACCCACAGAAATGTATTGAAAGTCACTGAATGGAACTTGTTGGAAGGCTTTCAGAAAGGAATGACTAAGCTGGCCTTCTGCCTTTTGCCCTTACCCTTTCCTGCCTGGAGTGAGGATGCCATTCCTGGAGGTGACCATGAACATGAAAGCCCCACCTAAGTACAGAAGAGCCCAAAGATGGAAGGAACCGGGGCCATTCATGATGCTGTGGGGCACTGTCTCAGTGCCAGGCTGTTTACCTTCATTCATCTTGTCAAAGAGAAAACAAAACTCTCAGAGTTCAAATCACTGTTGCACTGTTGGTCAGGTTATGATTACCTGCAGCTAAAACAATCCCAGTTGATATCCCTCCAGACCTAGGAGCAAGTAACAAGAGAGTGAAAACTGCCAAGGAAAATCTAAAACATTTGTATGAGAAAAGTTAGGGAAAAGGAGAAGTGAAAGCTATGACTGGCCTGACATGATTATGAAACGTTGCCGTGATCTAACACTTGAAGTTCAGTCATCCTACCAGCCAGTTCTGTCAGCACTACCATTGGCTTGTGAGAAAGTGACACTCCAGAGGCTAGATGATTTGCAGGAATCTAATCACAGGAAGGTTACCTTCCAGTCCCACTGATGAATCAAGCATTTACACTTCCTTCAATCTGGATGTTATTATTTTTTAGATATTTGGATATTGTATTTGTTTTCGTTTGGTGTTTGTGGTTATTAACACAAAGGTAATTAGGTGCCAAATTATCCTACCTAATAATAGACAGATATGCAAATTGACCATACCTTTGACACACCCACAAGCCACGCCCACAAGCCACACCCACCATCCAATCAGAGCGAGTATGCAAATTAACCCAACCAAGATGGCTACAGCCACAGAGAGCAAGTTTTCCTAGGTAACAGAGGAAGCCGAGCTTTCCACCTGCCCTTGCCAGGCCTAAGCCTCCACTCAAGCTACAAAGTTTTAATTATAGAAGGTAAAGAAATTCAAACAGAAATGGCGGCAGAACGGAGCTTGAGAGAGCAGGCCAGGGTTGGTGGCGGCAACAGGGGAAGCAAAGCTTTCTGCACAACCTGGCCAGGCCCACCTGCTTAAGCTACAAAGTTTCAATTATAACCCCAACAGAAATGGCTGCAAGCCACGGATTGAGCCCCAGGCTTGGCTCCATTCCAGGCTACAAAGTTTCAATTGTAGAACGAAAATAAATTCCATATACCAGGGCCTCAGCTTGGGTTGCCAGGGGGCGTGGCTGGCCTGCAAACCACCCTCCCTCAGGCCGCCCCATGCCCCAAGGGAACCCCACCCTGATCAGGGACACCCTTCAGGGTAAACCAGCTGGCCCCCACCCCTGTACCAGGCCTCTATCCTATCTAATAAAAGAGTAATATGCAGATTGATCATCACTACAACACACAATATAGCTGCCCCATGTGGTCAAAGATCCTGCCCCCATGTGGACACAGGATGGCCACCACAAGATGGCCAGCAGGAGAGGGCAGTTGGGAGGCACCCGGCTTGCAAGGGAGGGCAGTTGAGAAGGACCAGGCCTGCGAGGGAGGGCAGTTGGAGGTGATCAACCCTGCAGGAGAGGGCAGTTAGGGGTGACCAGGCCAGCAGAGGAGGAAAGTTGGGGGCAAACAGGCTGGCAGCGGAGTGGTTAGGGGGTGATCAGGCTGGAAGCAGAAGTGGTTAGGGGCAATCACGAAGGCAGGCAGGCAAGCAGTTGGAAGCCAGCAGTCCTGGATTGTGAGAGGGATGTCCGACTGCCCGTTTAGTCGGACAGTCGGACATCCCTCGAGGGGTCCCAGATTGGAAGAGGGTACAGGCTGGGCTGAGGGACAACCCCCTCCATGCACGAATTTTGTGCACCGGGCCTCTAGTATTTTATATAAAGATATTTTTGCTGTGTTATTGAGACATGGAAGAGATGATGTTTATCAAGTTTTAGAGGGGTGGAAACTGGAGGCTTGTTTGTATATGGAACAGATAAATAGACTACAGGTGAATGTTAATACAAAAACAAGTCTTTAACTATTGTTTGTGTTTGCAATGCAAAAAAAATATAATAAAACAAAAGGTCCTTCCCTGTCTCAGGATGTTCAGATATACTAACTAGTGGATAAATAGTCAAAAGATGAAATGAAGCACAGTATCAAAACTGTCGTTAAATCAACAGGCATTTCATCTTAAAATACAACGGGTATGTTCAAATACAGGCGTGACATTTGCCTCCCTTCCTCCCGGGCCCCCCAATTTATTCTCTCCCTAGAAGAGGTGGCTTTGCTTTCTATTTGGGTCCTTTTAAGCTCTGTTTTGGGAAGTCACAGTGGGCTGAAATGGTCTCAACCAATGTTTGTTTTGGGTACTTGTGAAGGAGCAAAGAAATCGAACAGAGTCAGTCATGATTCTGAAGGCTGTGACTTCATAGATACAAGTATCAGATGTTGTTCTAAAGAGACCTTCTGAAAATCACTTTAAAGAGCAGTACAAGAGATGGGTATATCACGGGCATCAAAATATATGCCTGTGGGAGGATGATTTTTATTTAAAAGAAAAAGCAGATTCTATAAATGGGTACTTGTGTCTTTAGAGACCACTTTCAGAGACAACATAACACATGAGTCAGGAAGGCCCTGTCTCAAACCAAGAGAAGACAAAAAAAACTCTTGGTCTCCTGGAGGAATGAAAAGGCAGCTCTTATCTGGCAAAGACACACATGTCAGTTTGAAGAAAATGTGTGTTTTTCAGCATCCATTTACTTTAATGAAAAAAAAAAAAGTAGATATTTAAACTGTTTTTTTCTACATCCCTGTATGTTTATATGTACAAGCTGGCCATCCTCCCTGTTAAATATTTTTATTGAGAAAATGAAATAATTCTTCATATTCAAGATTGCCTTATATTTGACATTGCTGTCTATTCCTTTTAATTTAGTATCACTACATTCTTTATTGATGTTTTACATCTTTTTTAAAAAATTTCTTATTGATTAAGGTGTCACATATTTGTCCTCATCCCCCCATTCCCATCCCCCACCCCTCCCCACGGATGCCCCCACCCCCTGTTGTCCTTAACCATTGGTTAGGCTCATATTCATGAACACAAGTCCTTTGGTTGATCTCTCCCCCTACCCCCACCCTCCCCTACCCTCCCTCTGAGGCCCGACAGTCCCATCGATGCCTCCTTGTTTCTGGTCTGTTCTTGTTCATCAGTCTATGTTATTCATCATTTCCCCTAGAAGAGTGAGATTATGTGTTACTAGAAATATACTTATAAGAACCGAATGTGAGATGAGCAATAATAGTTATGCTGACAGGCAAATGAATCAGTCTGTAGTAAGTTTCTTTCTGGACCAACAGTTCTTTTGAGACCCAATTTCAATGTCCACCAGTTCCTTATGTGTACATGTCGGCACTGACTTTTCAGCTCTGGATGGTGGATAAATGGTGGTAATGCAGGTCCGACTCCCTCTGGTTTGGTCTCGCCCGGACGCAGGGGCGTGGCATTACCCAGACTCAGGGGCGTGCAGCCTCACCTGGACCTGGAACCCAGCATCTCTCAGGCCCCGGGGCGCGTGGCCTCACCCAGACCCAGGTGTGCGTGGCCTCACCCGGTTCCAGGATCCAGCCTCACCTGGACCCAGGGGCACGTGGCGTCTCCCGGACCCAGGGGTGTGGCCTCACCTGGACCCGGGACCCAGCCTCACCCGGATCCAGGGGCGCATGGCCTCACCCGGATCCGGGATCCAGCTTCACCCAGACCTGGGATCCAGCTTCACCCAGACCCAGGGGCGCGCAGCCTCGCCCGGACCCACGACCCAGCCTCACCCGGATCCAGGGGCACACGGCCTCACCCAGACCCGGGATCCAGCTACACCCAGACCCAGGGGCGCGTGGCCTCACCCGGACCCAGGGGCGCGTGGCCTCACCCGGACCCTGGGACCAGTGGCCTCTCCCGGACCCAGGCGCGTGGCCTCACCCAGACCCAGGGGCATGGCCTCACCCGGATCCGGGATCCAGCTTCACCCGGACCCAGGGGCGCGTGGCCTCTCCCAGACCCAGGGGCATGGCCTCACCCAAATCCAGGACCCAGCCTCACCCGGATCCAGAGGCGCATGGCCTCACCCAGACCTGGGATCCAGCTTCACCTGGACCCAGGGGCGCGTGGCCTCTCCCAGACCCAGGGTCGCACAGCCTCACCTGTATCCGGGATCCAGCTACACCCGGACCCAGAGGCGCGTGGCCTCGCCTGGACCCAGGGACGTGGCCTCACCCGGACCCGGGACCCAGTGGGGCTTCGTCTTCTTGATCCCAATTCCTGTCGGTCAATTCCCTCTCAGCAATTCCTTTGGCCATTTTCTCAAAGATCCGGGGCGGCTGCCGCGGAACTCGCTGGGCGGCGGGCTCGGCGAAGCTCCGTTGCGACAGGTGCACGGCGGCAGGCTGGTCCGAGGATGCTGCGGGGGCACTCAGGTCTGCAGCGGCGACCAGTCACCGGGCGAGTGCACCTGGATCCGGGACCCAGTGGGGCCTCGTCTTCCCGATCTCAACTCCCATCGGTCAATTCCTTCTCAGCAATTCCTCCGGCCATTGTTCTGGATGGTGTCTGCTCTGTTTTCCAGTTGTAGTTTCAAAATTGTTGTGGTAGGCAACAATCAGGCGTCTGCCCTATGCCGCCATCTTGGTCCTCCAGAAGATTCTTAAGTAACCTTATAAATGTGGTTCTGATCACTGTGTCGTCCATTAGTTTACTTTCCTTCATCCCTTCTATTCGTGACCTGCTTCGGTGTCTTCACCTTTTGGCTGCCTCCCTATAGCTCAGCTTCCCCAATCTCCCTAGGTGGTCGCTCTTGATACCCCCCTTTGTGGGCTGAGTGCAAAGTCTTGGTGTTGTTAAGCCTTGATTGCTGTTGGTACACTGGGAGGATTTGACCTCCAGTCCAATTGGCTGTGAGGATCAGCTGTGTCTATGTCGGGAGACAGCCTTATTCAACTAGACTTGCAAAATTGTAAAAGCCTCTGTGCTCAGCTTGGATGGGGCGGAGTTTCAGGGTGGAGCCTACAGCCTTGGCTTCCCGTCAGCCCTGCCCTATGAGGTTCCTGTGTCTCAGTGTCCCTCTGTACTCCCTGCAAACACCTCTGAGAGAAAAGCGCCCTGGAGTTTCGCCTGCTGCCAAACAGTCTAGTCTCTCCCCCAATGAATCTGGATTCCCAGATTCTTGTCCGGAACTGGGTTTCAGTGTAGTCAGAACTGGGGCTCAGCGCAGTCTGACGCTTTTGTCTCCTTCCCACCAGGGCAATCCAGCGGCACAATCAACAGACCATCCTCTGCGCGCATTCCCGTGCGCGCCTCCGGAGCTCTGCCTTTTGCCGCTCCTCTGTGTTTCCTCCCCACAGCCCAGATTCCCCCAGCATGAGCCTGGCTTCCCAGGGTTTCGCCCGGAACTGGGGTTCAGTGCAGTTGGAGCTGGGGTTCAGCGCAATCTGGAGCTTTTATCTCCTTCCTGCTAGAGAACGCCAGCCAGGCTGTCAGCCGCCCCTTCCTCTCTGGCTCCGTCTTCCCCGCACGCGCGCGTGCTCGTGTCTCCGCCCTTGTCTCCATACCTCAGGCTTTTACGGCTCCTCTGATTTTCCTTGTGGTTTTCTCTTTCCTTCTAGTTGTGGGCATTTCAGTCAGCCAGCTTTCCTGTGGTTCTGGATGATGTCCATTTTGACTTTTGTTGTATTTTTGAAATTGTTGTGCCAGGCTGTAGGTTAGGTGTTTAACCTATGCTGCCATCTTGGTTTCCTCCTTTACATCTTAATATAATCAAGTTTTAAACACCTAAAGAAAGTCTGGAGTAATTGATGGAATGCATATGCTAGTTTGTGAAAAAAAATTCATAGTTCATAAAGAGACATGTACTTAAGGTGCCAAACTGATAAAGTTGTTAATCTTTGGATTTGTATTTAACACTTGTATTAGTCAGGGTTCTCCAGAGACATAAAACCAATAGGAAATATGTGTGTATGTGTGTTTGTGTGTGTGTGTTGTGTGTGTGTGTGTGTGTGTGTAAATTTATATATGTGTAAGTTTCTATATATATAAATTTATTATAAGGAATTAGCTCACATGAGTATGGAGGCTGATGAGTGCCAAGATCTTCAGTCAACAAGCTGGAAACTCAAGAGAGTTGATGGCATAGTTCTTGTCTGAGTCCAAAGGCCTAAGAACTGCTGGAACTGATGTATTTCTAGTCCAAATGTGGGCAGGCGCAAGACCCAGGAAGTGCCAATGTTTCAGTTTGAGTCTGAAGACCGGTAAAACCAGGGTTCCAGCTTGAGGGCAAGAGGAATTCCCTCTTATTGGGAGAGGGTCAGCCTTTTGTTCTCTTCAGGCCTTTAGTTGGTTGGATGAGACCCACCCACACTGGGGAGGCCAATCTGCTTTAATTACTTAGCCTTTCAATTTAAATGTTAAACTCATCCAAAATACCCTCACAGACATACCTAAAATAATGTTTGACCAAGTATCTGGGTACCCTAGGGCTCAGTCAAGTTGTTACATAAAATTAACCCTCACAAAACTTATGAAAATGTTGGCTTTACTCTTTTTCTTAGGGTTTATATCAAGCCTACTTCCAACAAAACAAAACAAAACAAAACTTGTATTCTTTGAACTTGCACCAATTTAGCCATACAAAATTGACAATAAAGGGAGCAGGATATATCAATTTGAATAGTATAGTTAATTCTGCTAGACATTCCCCTCAGTGAAAAGAAGCCTGATGTGAGATTGGGGCTGGGAGTCAGTCTTTTGTCCTGAATCTCCTAGTGTGAGCACCTTAGTGCTGAGTGTGTCAATGCCAGTGTTGACATACTCTGTTATACATTAAAATATATACATGGCCAGTAAACTCATGCCAATGACTTCATCTCTCTTCAGCCATGCAAATAGCTATCAGTTCTAATGGTAGAGGAAAGCTTCTATTAGACTTGAGGATCAGAATTTATATATAACCTACTCTTTATTTGAATAGTATCTTATTCCATCTACCTTATTTGTATTTTTAAATAAACTCCAATATAAGGGGCACAGCTTAGTGAAAGTTGCCACATACCAAGCAGAGAGTGGCTGATGCCTTAACCACAGGTTAGTCATAAAAATGCCCTTTTACATCTATGCTCTAGCCCCATACACACATGCACACAGTGGAAAGCCCACGTTTGCATTCCAGATAATCTCTAGCCAGGAGGGAGAGGAAATACTGTTTAAAAGGAGCAAACCTAAAGCCATAATGCTCTTGAAAACATTGCCAGTTAACATTTCCTCTTGAGAAAGCTTCAATCCCAGCAGCACCAAAGGCAGCACATTGGCATCTTGAGTTGGAGATAGTTTTTAAATTGGAGCTCTTTTCCACAAAATAAAATATGGCATAGCCTCTTAGGTTGTACACTAAACCAGCTGGTGTCCCAGGTCAGCTGAAGAGAAGAGCTTTCAAAGTATTTCCTTGGACCTGGTTTGGCACAGGAGGTGACTGGAGCAAGCATGAGAAGAGAGGATAATGAGAGCTATAATTGATTGAGGACCTACTTTGTGATAGGCACCTGGCTCTGGATACATATGTGGTGAGCAACACAGACAAGATCCATGCTCTCTTGGACCTACCTTTTAATGGGTGCATTTAGAAAAGAGTAGGGATGGGCAACAAGCTGACAAATGAAGAAAGTAATGGGATGTGATGAGAGAGAGGCTTTAATAAAAGATGAATGTAATAGAGTGATGTGGTGGTGGTGAGGATGCTACTTTAGATTAGATGGTCAGGGAAGGCCTCTCTGAAGAAATAACATTGGAACTGAGTTCTGAATGATTTCAAGATCCATGGTTTAAAGATGCAGAGCATTCTAGAGAGAAGGAAGGGCAGATTAAAAGGTACTGGCATGGAAATGGTAAGGAAGTACCACCTTGTTATATTTGGGCCAGTGCCCAAGACCTTCCAGTGTAGGAGAACACCGGAAGGGGTTGTAGGAGTCTTAAGTGGTACTTACTTCCACTTCCTAAATAAACCACATGCTCACAAATTCTGAATGAGGAGCCAATAAGAATGGAAGTGTGGGCGTCAAAGCTAGAGCTCTGGATTCACTTTGGCTCACGGATGCTAGTGCCTGAAGTTGGAAAGAAGGCAGGAGAGAAAAAGGGAGATGGTTAGCCTTACCTAAAAAACCAGAACTTTTCTGCCAAAACCGGTTTGGCTCAGTGGATAGAGTATCGGCCTGCGGACTCAAGGGTCCCAGGTTCGATTCTGGTCAAGGGCATGTACCTTGGTTGCGGGCACATCCCCAGTAGGGGGTGTGCAAGAGGCAGCTGATCAATGTTTCTCTCGCATCCATGTTTCTAACTTTCTATCCCTCTCTCTTCCTCTCTGTAAAAAAAAAATCAATAAAATATATAAAAAACAAACAAACAAAAAAACAGAACTTTTCCTAGCTTAAAAAAGGGGGAGTTGAAATGGGGCAAGGGACCTTTGTTGTACAGAGAGCTTGCAACTTAGTAGACTCAATGTACTTGAACATGGCCAGTCAGATTAGGAATTCCTCCCTGGAGGAACGTGAGGCATAGGGAGAGAGAAAAGGAGTGACAGGCCTGGTACCTTCCTCCTTACAGACATTTTCATATATATTTTAGGTATGAGGAAGTCAAATACATAAAGGATGAGTAATTTGCCCAACAAGCAAGTGGCAGAAATAGCATTAAAGGCAGGTCTGTTTGATACAAAAGCAGATCGGACTCCTCTTTTTACAGATCAGAAGAATCAATGAATTCTTCTTTCTTGTGCTTTAAAGGAATGTATTTATCTACCAGAGTTAAACCTCACTTATTCTGGTGGATTGCACCCAGTTAATTTCATCATTAAGTTTAGATATTTAGTTTTATTTATTGCTCATTATATATTTTATTTAGTCAAAAGTCCTGACAATTTTATTCTCTTTGTGTTGAGAGGTGGGAGATGTCTCATTGTTCAGTTTTCATGGGGAGAGCTGGCAATAATCATAACTGGTATGATCATCCTATCTATCCTGGTATGCAGAGGGCCAAACAGTATTCCTCAGCACACCCTTTTGCTTTCATTCTAATTCTCCCTCTCTCTACTTTTCCTCTTTCCCTCTCCTTCCCAGCATCCTGCTGAATGTTTACTTCTGTTCTTCGCTTAAATAAAAGGTTAACATGTGAAGTCAGCTCTAGTTATAATTACATAGTTTTCTCTTTCAGAGACAGTTTTGCAGCTGATGATAAAAATATTCTGTCTCCATGGTTAACTGTAGTAAATATATTTTAAAAGAGATGTACTTTGTGAGAATAGAGGCTTTTAATGATATATTCAAATTTATAAGACTGGTTATCTATTCCTTTGGTTCTAAATTCTAACTCTCTGCTTTAATTTTAATTAAAAATATTTATTGACTCCCCAAGTGTGATAGCACTGAGCTGAGTGGTATTTGGGTCTGGGGTCTACAAAATAATACAGTAATGTCTGCTCCAAGGTCAGCTTTGTAAGCTTCCTTGAAGAAAAAGTCATTCTATCCAACATTTAAACTCATAAAAATAAAAATAATAGCTACCACGTTTGCATGCTTACCATGTGCCAGAAATTATATGTGTTTTATGAAGATTACCTCATTTAATCTTCACAACAATCTCGTTAGGCAAATATTTGTAGTCTCAGTTTCCAGTCAAGGAAATTGAAGCTCAGAATGGTTAAATGGCTAACTCAAAGTTGTCCCCAGATTAAGTGCCAGAGGCTGGATTTGAAGCCTCTGTAACTCCAAAGCCCATCCTTCAGCTATCCCAAAGAAGCCCAACTGGAATCTAATGGGTTTAGAGAGTGGCCATTTTTGGAGAGTCCGGCTTGGGTTGAAAGAACATGCTATAACTTCAAGTATGATCTTGCAATATGATCAAGGTTAACAGCTGAGAGTTGAGACAGGGAGCCCTTGAATTTCAATTCTAAAGGCTTCCTTTTCGTTAACATTGCTAAAAATTACCATAGAAAAGGCAGTTTGATAATAACGTTCTCAAGAGTTTCTAAATTTGGAGATGTAAATCCCTATGAATGTAGAGGAACTGTGCTTAGGCCAAGGAGAGCATACAAATGAGAGGAGGAAATAAGAGATTCAACCTAAGAGAAAGAGAAGAAAGCTGAAACGTCTTATGAAAAATAATCAGAAGCAGATTTCAGTAAGAAAGTGGAATGGAAAACAGACTCCCAAAGAGGCTCAGAGACAGTGCTATCTGGCTCGGGTTATTCAGGAGCACCTAGAGGCTACAGCCACAGGCTCTGGGTAAATGCATGATGGAGATGATTGTGCAGCAGTGAGCAGGAAGTGCAAGCTAGGGGAAAGAGGTAATGAGAGTGAGATCTATTCCACCATAATTCAGGAGAAAAATATTCTCTCCACAAGTCTAGGGTAAAATTGTGCCTCGAGTTCTTTATTTCATTTGGCCTACCTTATTCCCATAAAGGAGCACCCTGAAGGGAGTTCATATGAGGACCAAAAAAAATGAGTATATCCCAGAGATTTCGGCTAATAGGAAAATCCATTTGATTTTCCTTCTTGCTTTTTTTTTTTTTTTCCCTTACTGTAGGCAGATATTTGAAGGAAGAAAAGAAGGGAAGAAAGGAGAAGGAAGGGAACAGAATTCTAGTTTCTAGATTTTAGTCGGGTCCCATTGTAAGTAAGCAGGAAGTAAAGGAGACCCATGGGTGGATGAACTGAATTTCCTGGGTTCATATGCTTCCCTGATAGAGTTGATAGGAATGCCTTTTTGGAAAAGAAATAGACCCTCCTTTGACCACTCTATGGTTTGAGCCTAATGTGCTGTGTTGTGACTTTGCAAAGAGCAGGCCCAGGCAGAGAGCCATCTGCTGAGGTGCAACCCGAGCTTAAAGAAGTGCTTCTCCTGTGCAGTGGATATGCCTTGTGCCCACTTAGAGCCCCGTGCCAGGGTCAGATCTCCTCCACTGTGTGCCTCAACAGCAACTACTAGCTGTTCCTGAGGCCCCAACCGGAAATGCCAATGTGTTACCTTATTTAATTTTAACAGTGACAAATATATCTATTAATAAAGTAAAGGAATAAACATTTCATGTGAAAACATTGAAATAAGCCTATTGGAGGGTAAATAAGTTTACTCTTCATCACCTTCTTGGCAAAGATTTGATAATTCCTTAAAGACAGGTGGTTTGAGTACCCTCATATCTGTAGGTCGACATTTTTTTTATTTCCTGTCTGGAGCGTAGCTCAGGTGTTTGTTCTGAAATATTTACTGTCAAGCTTGACTACACAGAGCAATGTAACTTGTACCCTACAGGTGATTTAAATGATCTGTGTTAAGTTTGACTTGAGGCAATATTTGCCTTGGGCTCTGGCTTTAGAAGGCAAGTTCCCTGCCTTAAGACATGACCTACTGTGTTTGTGTATAGGTTGTGGAGATCCTCGGGCATGCCCTAGAGTTTTCATTTGTTATATTTGTATATGTTTCTGACTCCTCCATTCTCTCATTCTTTCATGCATACCCCTGCTATGTGGTACATATTCATTGGTGACAGATTTAATTTACAAATATGTACCATATTGGTCTGAAGGCTGATAAACTTAATTTAGCTCCAGATTCTCCTTTTTTCTGTACTTTCTTAGGTATAATAAATACTATATCATGCCATATTTATTTTTAATAATATAACTATAAAAAGGCATGCAGAGCCGTGACAGGTGTGAGTTCAGAGGCTGGGTACCTGTCTCTCTGACCCCTTTACTTTCAAATAAACACACAGTTTCTGTTAAAGCTGCAGACTTAACAAAACAAAAAAAAAAAAGCAAAAAACAAACAAACAAAAAACTGCAGACTTAAACTTTTTCCCTCTTACTTTCATCCCAATTTTCCAGTTCTGTTTTTTTTTTGTTTTTGCACTGATTGTCCCTTTATTTTTATTTTTATTATTTTTTTCTTTTTATTTTTTTAAAATTTCTTTATTGATTAAGGTGTCACATATTTGTCCTCATCCCCCCATTCCCATCCCACACCCCTCCCCACGGATGCCCCAACCCCCTGTTGAACTTAACCGTTGGATAGGCTCATATGCATGCACACAAGTCCTTTGGTTGATCTCTCCCCCCTCCTCCCAACCTCCCCTATCCTCCCTCTGAGGCCCGATAGTCCATCGATGCCTCCTTGTTTCTGGTTCTGTTCTTGTTCCTCAGTCTATGTTGTTCATCATTTCCCCTAGATGAGCGAGATCATATGTCACTAGATATATACTTATAAGAACTGAATGTAAGACGAGCAATAATAGTTATGCTGACAGGCAAATGAATCAGTCTGTAGTGAGTTTCTTTCTGGACCAACAGTTCCTTTGAGACCCATTTTCAATGTCCACCAGTTCTGTTTTTCTTGCCATTTACATAATTCTGCACAAAGAGATACTTCTCTTAGAAAGTAGGTGAAGGAAAGCCCAAGCTAAAATAAATGTATTTTCAAGGGGAATGAAGGCTTAGAACACTTTAACATTTTAGTGAACTTAAAAAAAAATTGATTAGATACAATGCTTATTAAATTTATTGTTAATACCAAGCTGAGAATAAAGAATTATGAATTCCTTTAAATACAAACTTCATGTTCAGAGCGATTTAGGACAAATGTGGAACAGAGTATCAGAAAATTCAGCAGATTATAAAATTGTTCTATAGTTAGTGAACAAATATGCACCCTCAGAGAAAGCTGTTCCTGGGGTCACAAAGGACACTGAATAATAAGGCAATATGTAGCACTAATGAAGACCAAGCTGAATTCAGAAATAAATTAAGAGAAATGGTAAGACTTTCTACCCTTATATTCATCCTGGGAAACCATCTTTTAGCTCTTGTACTGACTTTGAAGGATTCAGGAAGATTTACTAAGTTTGGGAGACAGTGACAGATGTCACATCACATTTGAAAAGAAAAAGCTGACGTCTGATTTTTATAAGAGTGAGGTTCCTGGTAACTAGTTATCTGTCTTCACTTGCCATGTTAAGAACTGATTTATGTAATGGGGAGGCATATTTGGTTAGACATTGGTAAAAATTAGCACATAACATTAAATGTCAGAAAACAGGTTTTTTTTAAATAGACATGTTGAATCACACTTTGGGGAAGTTTTAAGAAATAGGTTTCCTTTGGAGCATTTGTAACTCTGGAGGCCACAGTAAGGATGCTCTGGGTTCAGGAATGCAGGGTGTTTTGTGCCCAGAGTCAGTGATTTACAAAATACCTTAAAAAATGTGTTCCCCAAGATTTTTCTTCTTTAAAACATTTTTTCAATTACAGTTGACATACAATATTATATGTTTCAGGTGTACAACATAGTGATTAGATGTTTATGTAGTTTATAAAGTGATCAACTCATAATGTAAATGTAGAACCCATCTGACACCATTCATACTTATTACACTACTAGAGGACCGGTGCACAAAATTTGTGTACTCGGAGGGGAGGGGTCCCTTAGCCCAGCCTTTGCCCTCTTGCAGTCCAGGAGCCCTCAGGGGATGTCCAACTGATGGCTTAGGTCCTCTCCCAATGGGAAGCGGGCCTAAGCCATCAGTTGGACATCCTTAGTGTTGCCGCAGAGGCGGGAGAGGCTTCTGCCACCGCCGTTGCACTTGCCAGCTGTGAGCCGGGCTTCTGGGTGAGCAGCACTCCCCCTGAGGGAGTGCACTGACCGCCAGGGGGCAGCTTCTGCATGAGTGGGATCAGGCTGAAACAGGCTCTCTGACATCCCCCAAAGGGTCCTGGATTTCAAGAGGATGCAGGCCAGGCCGAGGGACCCCACCGGTGCATTATTGGGGTTGGGGAGGGATGTGGGAGGTTGGCCAGCCAGAGAGGGACTGTGGGAGGGCTCCAGGGCATGTCCAGCCCATTTCACTAAGTCCTGGTCGGCCAGACCCCAGCAGCAAGCTAACCTACTAGTCGGAGCATCTGCCCCCTGATGGTCAGTGAATGTCATAGCAACTGGTCAACTGGTCAACTGTCTGCCCCCTGGTGGTCAGTGCACGTCATAGTGAATGGTTGATCAGCCTTAGCATATCATTAGCATACTAGTGGTCCGGTGCACGAAATTCGTGCATGGGTGGGGTGTCCCTCAGCCCGGCCTGCACCCTCTCCAATCTGGGACCCCTCGAAGGATGTCCTACTGCCAGTTTACAGGGATTGGGCCTAAACTGACAGTCGGACATCCCTCTCGCAATCCAGGACTGCTGGCTCCTAACTGCTCATCTGCCTGCCTGCCTGATTGCAGCTAACCACTCTGCCTGCCAGCCTGCTCACCCCCAAATGCCCCTGCCACCAGCCTGCTCGCCCCCAACTGCCCCCCTGCTGGCCTGCTCACCCCAAACTGCCCCCCCCCGCTGACCTGATCAACCCTAACTGACCCCCACTGATGGCCTGCTCGCCCCCAACTGGCCCCCTTGCTGATCTTCTCACCCCCAACTGCCCCCCCTGCCAGCCTGATCACCCCCAATGGCCCACCCAACTGGCCTGATCACCCACAACTGCCGTCCCATCCTGGCCTGATCACCCACAACTGCCCTCCCCTCTTGGCCTCTAACCGCCTCTATCTTGGCCCTCCACCCTGGCTTTGTCCAGAAGAATGTCCGGAAGGTCTCCTGGAAGGTCTCCCAGTCTAATTAGCATATTACCCTTTTATTAGTATAGATAGAGGCCTGGTGCACGGGTGGGGGCTGGCTGGTTTGCCCTGAAGGGTGTCCTGGTTCAAGGTGGGGCTTCCCTTGGGGCATGGTGCAGCCTGGGCGAGGGGCCTGTGGTGGTTTTCAGGCTGGCCATGCCCCCATGGAGTGAGGGTCCCCGCCGGGGGGGCATGGCCAGTTTGGGTGAGGGGCTGAGGGCTGTTTTCAAGCTGGCCACACACCCTTCAGGTTCGGGGTTCCCGCTGGGGTGCCTGGCTAGCCTGGGTGAGGGGCTGGTGGCTGTTTGCAATCTGGCCATGCCCCCCAGTGGGGACCCTCACCCCATGGGAGCGTGGCCAGCCTGGGTGAGGGGCTGATGGCTGTTTGCAGGCTCGCCACGCCCCCCGGTGACCCAGGCTCCCAGCCCCTCCTTGAGCAGAGGCCAGGGCGGGTGGGAAGCTTGGCTTCCTCTGTCGCCAGGGGCAACCCAAGCCTCCTGCTCACTCCAGCTCCATGGCCGCCACCATATTTGTTGGGTTAATTTGCATACTCACTCCTGATTGGCTGGTGGGCATATCAGAGTGATGGTCAATTTGCATATTTCTCTTTTATTAGTGTAAATTACGCTTTGATTGGTTGACCAGATGACTGGACACTTAGTATATTAAGCTTTTATTATATAGGATTACTGACTATATTCCCAAAGTTGTACTTTATCTTCCCATGACTGTTTTTTATAACTGGAAGTTTGCACAAAATACCTTCATTCCTCTTTTTGGATGTATGTGATTTACTTCCTGTTTCTGGAACTTACTTCTTATGCTTCTGCTAGTTCATGAATATTTTAAACCAATCACGTGATCAATAGAGAAATTTTTCTCCTAATATGTTTGGCTAATTTAACATTTGGCTGAATCATAATGGTTGGATGCTATCACATATCTTTGTTTTACTTGTAGGTATTTACTAGGATCCATATTTCCTTAGAGAGTTAAGTTTCTCCAACAAAATTATCCTAAATCACAACTGCTCTTGCTGTATTTTGAAATAAGTTGTATATATTTTAAATATGTATTCATTTTATTTTTTACCATTGTCTCTCCTTCTTGAAAATTAGAAAGGTATATACACACTGTGTTTATCTTAACCCCGGTGTGTTAGGATTGAGGTAGCGTGTAAATTAACCTCATATCCTGCCACAATGGTGTCCTCTAACCCAGAACCCTGGTAATGTTACTTTCCTTGGATGAGAAGAGAAGGAAGAACATCATGCCATTCTTTCTTGTGTCCTTCATTTACAGAGGTACAAGGAAATTCGTGACTGGCTTATTTCATTTCATTTCAGGCAAATATAGGAGTTTTACTCAGTTTGCAAGAAATCATATATAGTCCATCTGGGAAGTAGCTTGTGCTATCAATAGATAAGGTTTCTGGTTTCCCAGGCGTCACTCTGTTAGCCTTTTGAACTTTTAGTTTGGGAAGTGAATGCTCAAAAGTTTCAAAATCCAGCACAACAAGGATGCTAGTAGGACTGAGGGAACTCTTTTTCTGGTTGCTTTAGAGAACAACATATGTCCAAGCCTCGCGAGTCTGTTTAGGAGCACAGAAATGGTAATTTTGTTCTGGGTGCATTTTTAAGGAACTGTTTATGGTGGTGGAAGTCTCTCTCAGTATTGTGTTTCTATTTAACATTCCTTCAAGGATGGATTTGGACCTTGATACTTTTGCAACATAATGAGGTGGTTATTTCATTTTTCTTTAGTGAAGCTAAAAACCTGCCTTCTAAGACTTTCCACCCTCTGGAATCTCCTGGATGCCTCAGAATCATGACTTCATTTCAGCCCCAGAGTCAGGTAGAATTCTCTGGTTCCTCTGTAGCTTGAGGCTCTCCATTCTTAGCTCACCATCACGTTGCCTGGTAAAGCATCTTCCCCTCCTTCCTGACTTTCTGGGGGGCAGATCCCACACTTGGCCTAGCTTTGGAATGTCTGACAACAGGGTGCTCAAATGCAAACCTTTGGTGCCTCTAGCATAGGATGGCTCTTCCAGTCTGGAGATCAGAGGTGTAAGGAACCCTAAGTTCTTAGTAGCACCCCAGCCAATTAAAAGAGGTTCTTCTAGTGGGTTATTGTTAAGCTGATTAACATTGTCTCCCTCCACACAACCACATTTGACTGACTACAAAAAATAAATAAATAAAGAGGTGCTTCTATGGAGAACCATGAATGGACAGCAAAGTTTTAGGATGCTCCTCTGCTCCTGAGCTCCCAGGCTGCATGCGAGGTCTTCCGGATGGCTTAAGCAAGTGATTCCTCCTTTAGCTATTTTACCCACATTAATTTTAGTTTTCATTCTTTCAGTATGTAGATCTCATTTTTTAAAGTCTATGTTCTTTGCCTAGCAAGATAAAAAAGAGACACAAAAATTCATTTAATTTCTCTATATTCTTTAATAGGCTTAAGTAACTATTATATGCTATTTGAATATCAAAATTTTCGTATATACCTTGAAAAGAAGACAATGTGTGTCCTTGGCTGCCTAGTTGATAAAATGTCTCTGGTTAGGGAATATGCTAGAATGTGTGAATAAATGATGCTGAGTTGGGTGTCATTTGGTCTAAGCTAGAAAAGAGGTCACACAAACTCTGAATTATTTTTTTTCTGGTAGGAGATCAATACTGTCTAGACATGGTCTCATTACGACTTTGCATTGACAAAGGCAGACACAGTCAACAGTGGGGCTGAGATTCCTGTAATCCTGGCCCTGCGTGTGTGGGGGCGGTATTTATGTTGCCTGTTATTACAGAGAACTTGAGATTCACTGGTGCCAATACTATGTATTCCAGCATCATTCCACTCAACCATTGGGTTATCATTCCACTGAACCATTGGGTTATCCTTGAGGACAGGGTTTGCCAATGCATGACCCTTTTTTTTCCCTAGAGATTCTGAAACCTAGAAGTCCTGGGAGATGCTCTCTAGGATTTCATAGCATGTTGGTGATTGCACAGGACATGGGAGAGGCCTTGGAGCTTGACTCCCCTGTGGTCTCTAACACATAAAACCAGAGACAGTAATTTAACTCGTATCTAAAGGCCTAGCTCATTCCTGAAAGCCAGGCATCTTCCCTGTCATACAGCCTCTGCATTAATTTCTGCAAATTATGTCTTCAAGTATGAAAATGTCACCAGTTATTCATTTTAAAAAATTCAGCAGTCTTCTCATTTATAAGAAATTTTCATCTGTTTGGATATATTTTTAAATTGAGGAAGTTTATGGTTCCTCGCTTAGGATCGGAACTGAAAAATCTTACCTTCTCCCTGTTAGACATTCCGACTGCTGGCTGTGCTGCTCTGCATGGAAACTTAAATCCTTCATTTGTGGTTATTTGTTGGCATTTTGCAAGGGAGTGAAGCAATGTCTGAGCCACTGGAGGCCAGAGGTGGCCCAGGCTGACCAGCTTTCTAACTCTAGAATAATAAATGTCTGTTATTTTTCCAATAGCTTTACTTTTCAACTTTGGGGAAAATGAGCACAGACACTGAGAAATACTGCTGATTATACAAAGGATTGCTCATGATAAAAGATCTCTTTCTGGGAATTTAAGTGTTCCAGTAGATTAGCATTATTGATCATTCTCTTTCCACATGGTCTACAGATGATCTTAGAATCCTGAAACTATTATTCTCCCTTGTCTAGTGTAATTACCAGAACAAGGAATAATCTAATTAAAAGACAACAAGGATGTGTTCTAATTGTTCTAATAAATTATGTTAATATGCAAGGCATGCAGTTACTTTTCAACAGGAATTTATTTAACAGATTGACAGCTTGTCCTTTACTGTCACAATCTTAACTTTCATTTCTTCAAACAAGACAATTTATAATAGGAAGTTATATAAACAAATATCTGGTGGATTGTTAGGAGAACCTAAGGTTCAATATAGCACATATGAATGAAGAAATGGGTTTTGGGTCTGGCCAGTGTGGTTCAGTGGTGGAACATCGACCTATGAACCAGGAATCACAGTTCAATTCCAGGTTAGGGCACATGCCCAGGTTGCCGGCTCGATCCCCAGTAAGGGGCATGCAGGAGGCAGCCAATCAATGATTCTCTCTTATCATTGATGTTTCCATCTATCTCTCCCTCTCCCTTCCTCTTTGAGATCAATAAAAATATATTTTAAAAAAAGAAAGGGGTCTTGGGTTCTCTAGATAAAGTAATGATGCAAAACAGAAGAGGGTAATAACTAACAGAGTCTTAAGAGAAAATCAGCAATAGATTGTTGCAATGAAGGTATTGACTTTTCAGTTTTTTATTATTGTCAAATGCAGTGCTGCATGATAATCCAATACCAACTCAGGTAACTATGTTTGCTTAATTGTAAGCATTTTACACAAATCTACTAGACCCAGATTGTGTATTACATATTTGAGATGGTTCCCTCAGTAAGTTCACGTCCTGTTAGGGGCAAAAATTCAGGAGATCACTTCTGATAGGGCATATGTTTTCTCACAGAATATCCTAGTCTCCCTGCTTATTTGAACATAATTCAGATACAGTATCTTGTATGAAAAATGCCTCAAGGCAGTGTAGAAAAAGATGTCAAGAAGGATAAAGGAAGAGATAAAAATCTGTGTAGAGGGAAGCGCACAGATCAATTCTACATAAATACGGCAACTGCATGTATTCCAGCAAAGCAGATTCGCAGGTTGGTTTGTGGGGTTGTCCCTTGACCTAAAACCTTTGAAATTTAATTACCAAGTTCACAGGTGGGAAGAGATGTCAGCATTTACCAATCCTGGAAAGTGTTTCGGAAAGGGACACTTCCTCACAAGTCGGGGGCTTTGTGGGAATGATTTTCCACCTCGAAGGACTGTCCCATTCAAACTCAAGTTTATCAAAGAGAATGGAGCTGGAACACGTGAAAATCCGGTTTATACTCATAAAGTTAACTTTTTTGAGAACAGCAACCATAGAGACAAAACAGAAGACAATGGGCACCCTATGAAAGAAATGGGAATAAAGAGGAAATGATCTTTAATGGAAAAGGGATGCAAGCAAATGTCTTCCCTTCTTAAGTGCATCAGCCTAAACAGGTTGATGCTTTTTGGCTCCTTACTTCCTGTCTGTGAATATTCTAGTTTATGTCTTCATTTTTAATGACTATGTTCATGCTTTCTCTTTCTGTTTTAAAAAATGTTTGACACTTCTTCAAGGCCATCAGGCTCTGAAAAATATTTTTCTTCAAAGAAGACTGAGTAATAGAGAGCTCCTAATCCAAACAAAGAACCCCCACCTCCAGGTCTAAGTGAGATTAAGTGCCCAGGGAGGGTCTTGCTTTTCTTCTTTCCACAGCAGGAGAGGCAGCATGAATATGACACTCTTTTCTTTTCCATTGACAATATGTTTTTATTGTGGAAAAATATAAATAACATAAAACCTTCCATTTTAACCATTTTCAATTATACAATTCAGTATTATTTACTTTTATCTCTTTTAAAATTTATTTATTGCCTTTTTGAGATAGGGAGGAGGAGGAGGAGGCGGAGAAGGAGGAGGGGGAGAGAAAGAGAAAGAGAGATAGATAGAGAGAGAGAGAGAGAGAGAGAGAGAACAGTTTGTTCTCCCACTTATTTATGCATTCATTGTTGATTCTTATATGTGCCCTGACCAGGAATTGAACCTGCAGTTAGTTATAGTGTATCAGGATGATGTTGTAAACACCGAGCTACCCAGCCAGGGCCACAACTCAGTAGCACTTAATGTGACGTTTCTTTTTAATGATTGGACTGAAAGGAAATAAGGCTGTGGTGAAAGCACTTATGTTACCATATGAAGATATTTTATTCTGCTCTCTCTTTGTTTTTACCCTTTATGAAATTACATTTTCACCAGAAATATGATAGCAATTAGAATCAGTGATACCCACCTCCATTCTAGGAGGGACTGTAGATGCTCATGGTGGGTGGGAGGGTTGTGTGGCTGGGCACAGGGTCAACGTGGGCACTGGGCAGCGGGACAGGGTCTGTCTCTGAAGGCCCCTTGGGCATTTCTGGAGCTTGGGCATTTCTGGAGCTGACATGCTGCGCATAAATCTGTTTTGCTCAGCTGCTGGCCTTGGAAATGTTTCATTTAGAAAATAATGCAAAATATACATTAAGTAATGTTAATGATTTGACCAAAACTGACAAAAGCCGGGGAACTCAAAGCCCCAGGAAAGCTGAAGCATTTCACTAGAGTGGTGCCATCTAGCCATGATCTCAGTCCATGCTGCCTGATTCACTGACCACAGAGACACTGAAATCATCCGCCAGCAGGAGGGAGCCAATCAGAGAAAGACAGATATCACATGATCTGTCTTACATGTTGAATTAGTGAACAAATAAACTGAGGGACAAAAATAGAAGCAGAGACATGGATACATGGAATAGACTGATAGCAGTCAGAGGGGAGAGGGTTTGGCGCCTAGGTGAAAAAAGGTGAAGGGACTAAGCAAAACACACACACACACACACACACACACACACACACACACACATCCTATATAATAAAAGCCTAATATGCTAAGTGTCTGGCCGGCTGGTCATCCGTTCAACCAATCAAAGCATAATATGCAAATGATATGCTAAGGCCATTCAACCACTCGCTATGATGTGCACTGACACCCAGGGGGCAGACAGTAGACCAGTCACTATGACGTGCACTGACCACCAGGGGGCAGACGCTCCTACTGGTAGGTTAGCTTGCTTCTGAGTCTGGCCAATCGGGACGGAGACAGGCTGGACAAGCCCTGGAGCCCTCCCATGGTCCCTCTCCGGCTGACCAACCTCCCACGTTACTCCCTGGCCCCGATTGTGCACCAGTGAGGTCCCTTGGCCTGGCCTGCGCCCTCTTGCAATCCGGAACCCCTTGGGGGATGTTGGAGAGCCAGTTTTGGCCTGATCCCACAGGCCAGGCTGAGGGACCCCACTGGTGCACAAATTTGTGCACCGAGCCTATAATATCTATATATCTATATATCTATATCTATATCTATATCTATATCTATATCTATATCTATATCTATATCTATCTATCTATAAATATAAATATAAATATAAATATAAATATAAATATAAATATAAATATAAATATAAATATAAATATAAATATAAATATAAATATAAATACTAGAGGCCTGGTGCACGAAATACATGTACAGGTGTGATCCCTAGGCCTGGCTGGCGGTCAAAGTGTGAGTGTCTGGCATGGAAGGGCAGGTCCCAGTTGACCTCTGTGCCCTGGGAAGCACCTGGGCCCCGCTTGCACCCGCCTTGGCCTGGTGCCACCCACTTACCTGCTCCACCATCCCGCCACAGTCCTGCTCTTGTCGGGGCCTATTGGGGCCGGCAGTGCCTCCACTGCCACCTGATACCAGTGCTGCATCACCAAAGTCTGCCATGTTCCGCACTGCCCCCTGGTGGTCAGTGCACATCATAGCGAGCAGTTGAACTCTTGGTCAAATGACCACCTGAGGGTAAAACTTGCATATTAGGCTTTTATTATATCTAATCTAATAATAGACAAATATGCAAATTGACCATACCTCCGACACACCCACAAGCCACACCCACCATCCAATCAGAGCGAGTATGCAAATTAACCCAAGCCAAGATGGCTACAGCCACAGAGAGCAAGGTTTCCTAGGTAACAGAGGAGGCCAAGCTTTCCGCCTGCCATTTCCAGGCCTAAGCCTCCATTCAAGCTACAAAGTTTCAATTATAGAAGGTAAACAAATTCAAACAAATGGCGGCAGAATGGAGCTTGAGAGAGCAGGCCAGGGTTGCCGCCGGCAACAGGGGAAGCAAAGCTTTCCACACACCCTGGCCGGGCTCACCCGCTTAAGGCAACATAGTTTCAATTATAATCCCAACACAATGGCTGCGGCCTCGGAGGGAGCCCCAGGCTTGGCTTGGTTCCAGGCTACAAAGTTTCAATTGTAGAAGGAAAATAAATTCCAGATACCAGGGCCTCTGCTTGGGTTACCAGGGGGCGTGGCCGGCCTGCAAACCACCACAGGCCCCTCACTCCGGCCACCCCACACCCCAAGGGAACCCCCACCTGATCCGGGATGCCCTTCAGGGCAAACCAGCTGGCCCCCACCCCTGTACCAGGCCTCTATCCTATCTAATAAAAGAATAATGTGCAGATTGATCATCACTGCAACACACAATATAGCTGCCCCCATGTGGTCAAAGATCCTGCCCCCATGTGGACACAAGATGGCCACCACAAGATGGCCAGCAGGAGAGGGCAGTTGGGAAGCACCCGGCCTGCAAGTGAGGGCAGTTGAGAAGGACCAGGCCTGCAAGGGAGGGCAGTTGAGAGGGACCAGGCCTGCAAGAAAGGGCAGTTGGAGGTGATCAACCCTCCAGGAGAGGGCAGTTAGGAGTGACCAGGCCGGCAGAGGAGGGAAGTTGGGGGCAATCAGGCTGGCAGTGGAGTGGTTAGGGAGTGATCAGGCTGGCAGGCAGAAGCGGTTAGGGCCAATCAGGAAGGCAGGCAGGCAAGCAGTTGGGAGCCAGCAGTCCTGGATTGTGAGAGGGATGTCCGACTGCCCGATCGGGCCTAAACGGGCAGTAGGACATCCCTCGAGGGGTCTCATATTGGAGAGGGTACAGTCTGGGCTGAGGGAGAACCCCCCTCCGTGCACGAATTTCGTGCACCGGGCCTCTAGTAGGATAATAAACATAGTCAACAGTGTGGTGATAGCCAGAGGGAAAGGGGCATGGGGGGAGGTAACGTTTTGTTGAGTTGTACACTTGAAACCTGTACAGTTTTGTGAACCAATGTCACCCCAATAAATTGAATTTAAAAAAAATGCAGTGTAGAAGGCAGGGCTCAGCTGTCTCCTACTTTTATTGGTCATGACCACATCCTACCATTACATAAACTCAATTTTGATATATATTAGAATAAAGATAATATTAATAATTCAGTGACAAGCTACTTTTAAAAGGGCATAATAGTAGCAGTCATTTCTATGAATATTATATTCACCAGTTTCATCCATTTGGCAGCTCTCGGTGGTGCAGAGGACAAAGTCTAAACTCCTTAGCTGGGGCTGAGGTCCCCCAGCATCCGCCTTTCCTGTCTTCCCACTTCATCTCCCTTTGGCTCTACAGATGCCGCGCACTTCAGCCAGGTGTTGGTTTGTATCATTTCCCAAATGTGCCAGCTTCGTTTCTCTCAGGGCTTTTGCAAATGTTTTTCCCTCTACTGGGAAACTAGTTCTACTGCCCAGTCCTCAAAATCCAGCTCACTCACCTCCTCTGACAGCTTCTGCTGATTCTCCCAGCACTGCTGCTCACTCTGTCAGCCCCATGACCAGTACCTGCCTGCAGTTTTGAACTTATCACATGTAATTGTAATTATTCTTTTGCAAGTCTGTTTCTCCTACAAGAATCAGAGTTGCTTGTCGCCTGGTGACATGTTAACTCAGTAGGCTCCAGTTATTGGGTCTGTATTTTTAGCTCTCCCTACATGTCTTATTTTTGAGTTTTTGCTGAGGCTCAGCTTCCAGCTTTCTAGTGCTGAATGAAAACTACAGTCAATGCAGAATCAACCCGGAGTCCAATGACCAGTGAACGGACCAGACCCTTCAGGAGTGAAGGGAAATCAAGATATTCTCAGATGAAGGAAAACTAAGAGAATGTGTCACCAGTAGACCTGCTCTGAAAGAAGGGATAACGGAAAGGAAATGATTTAAAGATAGAACCTTGGCACCAGGGAAGGAGAAAAGCACAGTAAGCAAAGATTTTGGTAAATGCAGTGGCTTACCTTTTCCTCTGGAGATTCCTAAATTTTGTTTGAACACTGAAGCAAAATTTACAATACTTTCTGATGTGGATGGAAAGGATGGAAATGTTTAAGATAAATACATTATAAATGGGAGTAAAGAGACATAAGAGGAGGTAAGGTTTCTAAACTTTGCTCAGACTGGTAAGATGACACTAGTAATTTGTGATAATTTATGAGTAAATAATGTAATACCTAAAATAACCACTAAAGAAGTTATACAAAGAAATGGATTTAAAAACACTTTAGGTAATTCAAAATAGAATTCCAAAAATGTTCAAATAGTATGCAAGAAGGCAGAATGCAGAAAATGGAAAAACACAAACCAGAGAGGACAAATAGAAAACAAACAGAAAGAAAATGGTAGGTTAAGTCCTAAAATATCAATAATTAAACTTAAGCTAAATGGTCTAAATATACTACTTAAAACCAGAGATTGGCGGTTGTTTTAAAAATATAATCCAACTATATACTGTATAATAAGCTCACTTCAAATATAATAATTGTAGCAGATTAAAGTAAAATGTGAAAAGAGTTATATCAGGCAAACATTAGATAAAAAAGCAAAAGTAGCCGGCTCTTTAAAAAAGCTAATAAAATTGACAAAGAAAAAAAGAAGAAGGCTAACAAAGAAAAAAAACACACAGAAGGCATAAGTTACCTATGTCAGGAATGAAATAGGGGATATCATTATAGACCCAGCATATATAAAAAGGATAATAGAGGAATACTATGAGCAACTCTACACATATAAATTTGACATTTTAGAGAAAATAGACCACTTCCTCAAGAAATAAATTCCCACAATTCACCCAATATGAAATAGAGAATTTTAATGGCCCTATAACTATTAAGGAGATGAAATTCATAATTTTTAACTCTTAAAAAAGAAATCTGTCCCAAATCGGTTTGGCTCAGTGGATAGAGCTTCAGCCTGCGGACTGAGGGGTCCCGGGTTCGATTCCAGACAAGGGCATGTACCTTAGTTGCGGGGCACATCCCCAGTGGGGGGTGTGCAGGAGGCAGCTGATCGATGTTTCTCTCTCACCGATGTTTCTGACTCTCTATCCCTTTCTCTTCCTCTCTGTAAAAAATCAATAAAATTCATTAAAAAAAAAAAAAAAAGAAATCTGTAGGCCCAGATGTTTTCCCTGGAGAATTCTACCAAACACTGAAAGAGGAACTAACACCAACTTTACACTGACTCTTCCAGGAAATAGAAGAGAACACTTCCCAATTCACTTTATGAAACCCAGATAACAAAGCTCAGTAAAAACAATGTAAAAAAAAAAAAAAAAGGAATCTAAAGACCCATGAATATAGACACAAACTCGTTAACAAAATATTAGCAAATTTAACTCAGAATAAAAAAGGATTTTACACTATAACCAAATGAGGTCTATTTTAGGGATGGTAGACTAGTTCAGTATTAAAAAGCCAATCAGTGTAATTCACCATAGATTGTATTAATTGATGCAGAAACAAGCATTTGCCAAAATTCAACATTGATTTATGATTTTAATAAAAACCTCTCAGAAAATAGGAATAGAGGGGAATTTTCTCAACTTGGTAAAGGACATTGTTTTATTACCCACAGATAACATTCTATTTAATGATTAAACACTGAATGCTTTCCTTTAAATTCAGGAAGGATGTTTATTCTTGACACTCCTATTCAACATAGAACAAGAAGTTCAGTCAAGGCAATAAGGCAATAAAAGGAAACATAAGGCATATAGATGGAGAGGAAGAAAGAAAGCTGTCACTATTCCAGATGACATGATTTTCTACCTTGAAAATCCTTAAGTGATCTAAAACAAAGAAAAATTCTTAAAACTAAGTGAGCTCAATAAAGTTGTAGGATAAAAATAATTAAAAAAAACACACAATTGTATTTCTGTATACAGCCAATGAACATGCTCACAATTATGAAATACTTATGTTTAAATCTAACAAAATCTTTACAGAGCTTATGTGCTGAAACTGACACAATGCTGATGAAAGAAATCAAAGAAAATCACAATAAGTGGAGAGACATACCATGATTTAGAAGTCACAGCATAGTAGAAGATACCAATTCTCCCCAAATTGATGTACTACAGGTTTAATGCAGTTGCTATAAAAATCCCAGCATAATTTTGTTGTATATACAAGATCATGTACATACGAAAACAAAGGAGCTAGAGTAGCTAAAACAATATTGGCTATTCATGGAGTAATAGACACATACATCAAGGGGTTAGAATAAGGAACCCCCCAAGCAGACCCAGCTGGTTTCTGACAAAATACCATGTTCCTCAATGGAATAAAGAAAGTCTTTTCAACAAATGGTCCTGAAGCAACTGGCAAAAAATGAACCTAAAAGTAAGTCTCACATCTTATATAAAAATTAACTTAATATGTATTATGGACTTATATGTAAAACTATAAAACTTTTAGAAGAAAACATAAGAGAATGTCTCTAGGATCTAGGGCGAGGCAAAGAATTCATAGACTTGTTACCAACACAATCCATAAAAGGAAGAAAAGATACATTAGACTGCATTAGAATTAAAACTTTTGTTCTGTGAAAGACCCTATTAAAAGGATGAAAAAACAAGCTACAGACTGGGAGAAAATATTTGCAAACCACATATCTACCAGTCCTGAGAAAGAACGGGTATCTAGAATATACCAGTACAAAGATCTCTCAAATTCAACAGTAAAAAAACAAACCACCCAATTAGAAAATGTTCAAGTTATGAAGACACGTCACTGAAGAGGTTATACAGATGGCAAGTAAGTACATGAGAAGATGTTCAACATTATTAGCTATCAGGGAAATGCAAATTAAAGCCACAGTGATATAGGACTGTACACCTACCAGAATAGCTAAAATTAAAAAGCAATAGGATGCAGAGAAATTGGATTACTCATATATTGCTGGTGGGAATGGCAAATGGCACAGCCATTGGGGAAACTAGTTTGGCAGTTTCTTATAAAAACAGACATGCACTTACCATACTCCTGGACCTTTATCTCAAGAAAATGAAAATTTATGGTCACACAAAAACCTTTTCTTAGAAGCTTTATTAGTAATAGCCCCAAACAGAAAACTGCCCAGATGTCCTTCACTGGGTGAATGGTTAAACCAACTGGTTCATCCATAGCTTGTAATGCTGCTTGGCAATGAACCATTGATGCATGCAACTACTTGGCAGCAACTACTTGGTTGAATCTTCAGAGATTTAAGCTGAGGGGAAAAAAGCCAGTCCCAAAGGATTGCATACCGTGTGATTCCATTTGTATAACATTCCTGAAATCATATAAATGGTGATGGGGTGGGAAGGAGATAGGTGTGGCTATTAAAGGGCAATCGGGGGAGGGGGTCCCTGTGGTGATGGGATATTCTGTATCTGACTGTTTCAATGTTGATATCCTTGTGTGCTATTGTTGTATTGTATATTTGCAAGATGTTTCCATTGGGAGAAATTGGGTAAAGGGTACATGGAACCTCTGTATTTTTTCTATGAACTTGCTTGTGAGTCTACAATTATGTCAAAATAAAAGGCTTAATTTTAAAAAAGGGGAGAAGAAGCTGCTCTCCTGGGCCACAAAGTCACGTTAAACCTGAGCTTTTCCCATTATTCTATCTTGCCTCCTAAATCTTAGCACCTTTTAGAGCATCCTAGCAGGTGACTGAGTTTGTCTGCAGAGTGGTGGGTAAGGGCTGGGCTCTGGGGTTGGAGAGTTTCGTATTTGAAGTGCATGGATTTAAAAAACAACAAACTCTCCTTCTGCCTTTCTAAGTTTTTCTGGATGGACTAGTAATCAAATTAACATGAGAGAGATTAACAGGAGAAAATTTATCATGTGTGTACACAGGGGGTTCCATGAGAATATGAGACCTGGGACAGATCTGCAGTTAAGGCTTCTGTGCCATCTGGAGTTAAGGTAAGGGAGGAGTCTGTGGATTGGGACTTCAGAGTGCAGGATGGCAATTCACCCATAGATAGAAAAGCAAATGTGTTTTTTTGTTGTTGTTTGTTTTTCTTAAAAATGTTTTACTGATTTTTTACAGAGAGGAAGGGAGAGGGATAAAGAGTCAGATAAATCAATGGGAGAGAAACATCAATCAGCTGCCTCCTGCACACCCCGTACTGGGGATGTGCCCACAACCAAGGTACATGCCCTTGACCGGAATTGAACCCGGGACCCTTCAGTCTGCAGGCCGAAGCTTCATCCACTGAGCCAAACCGGTCAGGGCAGCAAATGAACTGTTATTGATAAATAAACTGTTTGCGGGCCATTTTTAGCAATGGGACACAGAGTACTTTGCTACGCTCCTCCCTATCACACACTGGTTGATATTAAACTGTATCTGTCTGTGATGACATCGCCCTTCCCGGCACAGGCTCTCTATCTAAATTCTTTCAGGCAGTTAAGGGAAGATCAAAGATTCTTTCTGAGTTTTTGTGTTTTTAAATTTTTATTTATTTTTTAATTACAGTTGACATTCAATATTATATTAGTTTCAAGTACACAGCATAGTGGTGATACATTTTTTGAGTCTTTGTTTCTTAAAAATAACCAACTTAAAATAATCACTATCTCCAAAGGCAAAAATTTTAAGGCAAACTCTGCTCCCCTCAGGATCCTGACCCCACCACTCAGGGCCGGGCCGTCTTGGGCACACTACTCACCTCTCTTCCCCAGCATGGCAATTTCTCCTCATAGGTTATAAAGACTGCATTATAAAGATTACAGGAAATGTGGCAGAGAATGGAAAGTTCTTGGCATACTAAGTGCTGTGTAATTATCAATTTTTATTATTATGATTTTTATTACAAATATGATCTAGAGCTCTGAGCTTGGTGGTGGTGAAGGCACAACTGAAACTCTGGGAGGTTTGTCATTCAGTGCTCCCGCTTCTCTGCTTTGCTGTCTAATTGGTTAGTTTTCATTCATCCTTTAGAGTCTACATGTATAAAGTCAGAGTCGTTAGTGGGGAATTTATAAGAACACTTCCCAAGAGTTTTTTTGAACCGCCAAGTCCAAAGATTTAGGATGTCTTGGTGCTGAAGTAATTGGCTCTCTTAGTCTTGCATTATCAGAAGTTCCCTTTCAGAGTCCAAGGTTGAGAACCGTGAGAGGAACTCTCACATTTAGGTAATTGCTTTAGGAATAACTTACCTTTTAAAAACGTACGCTATTTGACTTCTTCCTTCCCTCACCATACTGTTCTGAGAATCTCATTATCTATCTTCACAGTCGTATTTTCTGAGTTTCTCCTTTTAACTGTTTCCTGGAGTACCATCACTTAATACTGTTTTCTTTCCAGTTTATCAACTAGTTGGTATACTTGTTAGCACTGAAGAGTTTCTTAGGAATACAGAAATGATTTCATATTACGAGAATACAGAAATGATTTAGTCTTAGGAGAATACAGATATGGTTTACTTTTCTACCTGTCACAAGAGTTGAAGCATCATGGAACTGGCCTTAGCCAGCTACCTGAAGCAAGCTATACACTCTTTACTGCTATAATATTACTGCCATGATATCACAGACAGTTCATGACTGGGGATTAAGTGAGAAAGTCTCATTAATATGTTGAATTAATGGCAAGATTGAGGTGCTTTAATACCTCCTTAAATGTAACGTTTACTGTTGTTATATGAATTGGATGGCTTTAGCCGTGAACAAGACAGAACTCTACAGTTCTCTAATATTGATAAAATAGGTGTCTTCCAAACTTCTAAAAAATATTCCCGCTTCTCCTGGTAGTTAACCAGATAATTATACTAGTATTACAATTTCCTTTTCACAGTGTGGAGTTTTGAAACAAAAGAACTAACAATTTCCCTCCTCCCTCCAAATAACTGAGAGAACATTAGGAAATAGAATTGCAGATGTATTTCCATTTTGTCATAAAGAAGCTTAAAATTTTTTCCGTCAGTGAGAGGTCAGTTACACTATGTCATTTCTCTTGTTTAGACCAGTACTAGAGTAAGAAGGAAATGTTCTCTTATTAAGGGCCTCGTTCCCTGAAAGAAATCTCTAATGACACCTGAGGTTCTAGCTTTCTCTCTTGTGGTCTCAAAGGTTCTCCTGTTTGGTTATTGAACTGCTGTACAGTAACCATTGTGCTGAGCTTTTCAACCATGGTTTTGAGCTCTCCCTCTCAAATGGATATTAGAGAGAAGTAAGCAACTTTCACTTTTTCTCCCCCATAATTGAGCCCAAGTTGATTCAGGAGACTTTGTATTCTTCATTTAGCCAGTCATCAATCAGAAGTTACTACCTTTCATTCAGCCCATGTTTGCTACCATGAAAACTGCAAAAGGCCCATCAAGAAACTAGCCCTCTGTCCCTCTTTTCCTGTCCATTCCTTCTCCTCTTCTGTCAACTTCCCAAAGAATTTTAGGCCTCTAAGTTAAAGGTACTATGCAAGTAATAGAACAATTAATCAGAACACAGACACGTGACCACCTTTCTAGTATAAGTTGGTAGGCCCCAAGGAAGAAAGGGAATTATTTGGGCTTATGTAGCATTCCTTGTCTGACCAGAGAAAGCATTACAATTTTTCCATGCACATGGAATCTTTGGAATAAAAACTAAAGATAGAATTTATCGGTTACAAAGTTAATAATGACTTCAGTGCATTTTCAAACAGAGGAATTAAGTATTTGGAGGTAAGGGTGAGGGCGAGAGTCAGTCTTGCTTACTGTCCTGTCCCAAGGCTCAGCACAGTGCCTGTTCATAGAGGGTATCTGATGTATTGTTCATTGACTAGTTCAATGAAAGGGAACTATTCAATGGACAGTTTGCACTGACTTCCAATAACAATGAAGACACACTATCTACTCCATGCCTTTGAATGTTGTATTCTCTCACCTTAGAAAGCCATCCTTCTGCCCCTTGTCTATCTCCTTCCCACCCATCAGGTTTCAGATTTAAATCAAATTCCTTTGTTTTAGTATCTAGAGCGCTTCCCTCAAATGGAGAAGATACTCTCCCTGTGGGAGTATCTGGCTTTTCCCACTGCCTGTAGTAACTTCCAGGAGGCGTAGATCATGTTTGACTTTGATCACCTGAATACTCCAGCCCCTAGCCTAGTCCCTGGCACTTATTAGATACTCAATATCTAATTGTTAAGTGAATGAAAGTAATTAATTGCCAAACAAGGTGGTGAGTTGTGCTTTTAATAAACTTAAACATTTTAAAATTCAATTTATTTAAAAATTTTAAAAGTTCACCCATTTCTCTCCCACCCCTTGCACCCACCAATCTGTTCTCTGTATCTATGAGTTTGTTGTTGTTTTCTTGGTTCCACATAGAAGATAAATCATATGGCATTTGTATTTCCCTTTTCTTCACATCCTCACTAGCACTTATCTCTTTCCTTTTTCATAATAGCCACTATAACAAGTATGAAGTGATTTCCCATTGTGGTTTTGATTTGCATTTCCTTAATGATTAGTGATATTGACATCTTTTGATGTACCTGTTGGCCATCTGTATGTCTTCTTTGGAAAAAAGTTATTCAAAATTTCTGCCCATTATTTAATTGTTTTTTTTTTTTTGTTTTTTGTTTTGCTATTGAATTGATGAGTTATTTGTATAGTTTGGTTAACAGCCCCTTATTAGATATATGATTTGCAATTATTGTCTTCCATTCAATAAGTTGCCTTTCATTTTGTGGATGTTTTCCTTTGCTGTGAAAATGAGGATAATGGATGAAAATGAGGATAATGGATGAAAATGAGAATACTGTTAAACATAATAAAAGTGATGGCGATGATTTAAAAAAAAAGTGATAGCAACTATTCTTGAATTCTAACCATGTTCCAGAACCTTTCCATAAATTGCCCCCCCTCATAACTCTATGATGAAGGCAAAATTATTATCCCCATTTTACCAATGAGGGACATGAGCATGACCAAGATTGATGATTTATGTAGAGTGATGCATTCATTTGGTTGATAGAGCCCAGGCTTCGAATGCACATTCTTAACTACTATGCAAAATTGCCTCCTTATGCTAGTTTGCTAAAGTATCCTCAATTTATGACCCAGAGGAATGAAATGATAGTGTCCTCATTTGTCCCAAATAGTGTGATGTTACCCAAACAGCAGCAGTTCCCCAACATTTCATTATACGGCTTCAGCATGTCATTAGCCAGGAGCAGAGAATGTAGTCAGAAGCCATCTGATGGTTGTTTTCATCTTCAGGGTTGAGTGGGATGCTTTTTGCCCATCTAGTTTGGTGCACAGCCCTTTGCTGAATGCCTTTTGCTGCAGTTCCATTTATAAGGAGTCCTCACATACTTCCTTTGTTCATTTGAAAATCCAATGCTTATTGCAGTGCAGAGCAGCCATACTATTATAAGTACTTCCTTATAAATTAAACAAAGCAAGTGTAGTAGTTCTGAACAATCTACTTTCCATGTGTGGAATCATGTTTATCATCACCCAAATCCAAAGGCAAAAGTAGCACATTTACATCGGTAACTTATTCATAATATCCCCTTCTACCTTGTTTGTTTTATTGATGGAAACCAACTCAAACCCCAACTGCAGCATGACAGACACAAAGGGATAATCCTATCTAATAAAAGAGTAATATGCAAATTGACCATCACTCCAACACACAAGATGGCTGCCCCCATGTGGTCAAAGATGGCTGCCCCCATGTGGCCACAAGATGGCCACCACAAGATTGCCAGCAGGGGAGGGCAGTTGGGCGGGACCAGGCCTACAAGGGAGGGCAGTTGGGGGCGATCAAGTCTGCAGGGGAGGGCAGTTAGGGGTGACCAGGTTGGCAGAGGAGGGAAGTTGGGGGCGAAAGGTCTGCAGGGAAGGGTAGTTGTGGGGGACCCAGGCCTGCAGGGGAGAGCAGTTGGGGGTGACCAGGCCTATAGGGGAGGGCAGTTAGGGCCAAACAGGCTGGCAGGGAAGCAGTTAGGCATCAATCAGGGTGGCAGGGAAGTGGTTAGGGGTGATCAAAGGAAGAAGCGGTTAGGGGCAATCAGGAAGACAGGCAGGCGATCAGTTGGGAGCCTCAACTGGATTGTTAGAGGGATGTCCCAGTTTGGAGAGGGTGCAGGCTGGGCTGAGGGACACATCCCCCCCGTGCACGAATTTCGTGCACTGGGCCTCTAGTTATAAATATTAGGGCTATGAGGGGGTGAAGCAATGGAGGCGGATCCAGAACTGAATTGGTACCTTCTGCCTCTGAGTTGCCTTATGTAAAGACGTGGGTATAGCCAGATTTATCTTAATGGATTTGGCTAGCTGCTGCTTCAAGGCCTTAAGGCAGGCGTCCTCAAACTACGGCCTGCGGGCCACATGCGGCCCGCTGAGGACATTTATCTGGCCCGCCGGGTGATTTTGCCATTTTGTTTTTTTACTTCAAAATAAGATATGTGCAGTGTGCATAGGAATTTGTTCATAGTTTTGTTTTGTTTTTAACTATAGTTTGGCCCTCCAATCGTCTGAGGGACAGTGAACTGGCCCCCTGTTTAAAAAGTTTGAGGACCCCTGCCTTAAGGTCTCTCAAGTAAGTGTACATATAAGGCATTTTTAAACACACACTATTGAGCCAATCTTTTGGGCTTTCGCTTTATGATTACCGAACTTTCCAGTAAACTTTTTTCCTCCATGGATTCTCTCTCCAGGGAGAGAAGGAACATTCTTCATACTTCTAGCCACTTTAAAGAATGACCTCCTTGTCTCAAAGAGGATCTTTTGGTTATTAGCAGCAAAAATTAATTATCAGAAAGCTAAGTGTTTTTTTTAAAGCAAAAAAATTTCATTTTGGAGGGAGAAAATGTCTAATCTCAAGTCCTAGAACATATAAGGTTAATGGCAAACTTGCTTCAAGGACAGAAATATGAAAAGCAAAATTGCTAAGTCGGCTGAAGAACTAATCAAGCATATTGTTCCCTTGATTCTAGAAAATTAAAATGAGCCTTTTGGAAGGGTTGAAAAGATGTCCAGGGCACACTCTCAGTTTACTTTGAAATGTGTGTTCCTTCTTCCCTGTGGTTCCAAAGGCACTGGTAAGTGCTGGAGATGGTGGCGACTGGTGGCCTTCTGTTCTCCTGCTGAGGCCCAGTGTCTTTTCAAGTGACAGATGGTTCCCTCTGCTGGCTGGACTTAAATTCAGCCCTCTAAGCTGAGCCAACCTGGGAGGAGTCACAACCAGTCTCACTGATCATCAAAACATAGTTTTGAGTTTCATCCTTACAACACTAACCATCTGTGACCAGTTGAAATTCAGTCAAGAACTGGTGTTCAACTTCCTCTCTCCCTCCCTCCCTCCCTCCCTCCCTCCCTCCCTCCCTCCCTCCCTCCCTCCCTTCCTTCCTTCCTTCCTTCCTTCCTTCCGCCCTTCCTTCCTTCCTTCCTTCCTTCGTCTTCTTGGCCTGGTCTCCCACCTCTCTCTTTTCCCTGCTTCAGCCACATTGGCCTCCAGGCTTTGCTGTTCCTCGAACACACCAAGCATTCTCCTGCCTTGGACCTTTGCATCTCCTGTTTCTTCTACCTGGAACTTTCTTTATCCAGAGGCATCTTCTACACCTCATTGAATCTTTCCTGAAATGTTACCCTCTCAGTGAAATCTTTCTTGATCTCTTTGCTTAAAAATGCTACAATTTCCCAAACTCATTATATTCGCTTGCTGGGGCTTCTGTAACAAAGTACCACAAATTGGGTGGCTGAAGACCATAGAATGGATTGTCCCTCAGTTCTGGAAAACTGGGAGTCTAAGAGCCGTGCTCCTTCTGAAACCTTCGGGGCGGCCTCCCTCGCTCCTCCTGGCTCAGTGGAGTGGGCTGCCTGGGCCTCCTGGGCCAGCAGCTGCACAGCTCGCCTTCTGCCTGTGCGTGTCTGTGTCACATGGCCACCTTCACACCAGGACGCCAGTCACATTGGAGTAGGAGATGGTTCTACTCCAGAATGACCTCACCTTAATTAGCTACGTCTGTTATGATCCTATTTCCAAATGAGGTCACATTCTCAGGTACTGGGGATAGGGCTTCAAGGTATCTTTTTTTGGGAGGAGAGGGCCCTAATTCAATCATAACACTCAGCATCTCCTTTCTCATTGTTTCTCCAGAGCACATGGCACTATTCAACCAATCATGCATTTTGTGGTTTTAAGTTTATTGTCTGCTTTCCCAGCCAAAGTGTTGGCATCATGAAGGTAGGATTTTCACTGCTGTAGAGAACAGTGCTGGCACTTTAGTAGGAATGCAGGAGTTATTTGCTGAATGCATGATTATCTGTGTTCAGTTATTGCACTGAGCAGGTCACACAGTATTATATAAACAGAAACCATTAGATAAGAAAGAAAATAATTACTTTTAAACACATCCTAGGAAAGGAATCGGTGCTTGTAATTATGATCTTTTTATTTCAGAGAAGGTGAAGCAGAGGTGGCGGTCAGAGCCGAGAGGGCCTGACAGCAGGAGGATTGGTAACTGCATTGAGTGGTTCGTGGGCAGGGGGCCTTTCCGGCCTCCTGTCACTCCTCTGCCCAGAGCTGTCCCTGCAGGTGGGGTGGGGCTCAGGGCTCTCACTGCCTGAGCATCTAACTCGTGCCAGGAACTGTGCTCGGTACTTTGTCCTTATTTTAAAAAATGTATCCTCTTGGTAGATATTCCCTTCACATGTTATGGCCACTTGATAGAGGTGGAAAGTGTATGAGAGACAGAGATAGTAAGTGGCTTACTAAGGATTCAAACTCAGGCTAGGTGGACCCAAACCCCCTATTCCTTCCATTCTCAGATCCCCTCAGAGTCTGTGGACACTAGGGTTTCAAAGCCAAGGAAGAAAAGTGACCCACAGAATACTCTTCAGCCAGATGGTTTGGAGCAGACCACCACAAAGCCAGAGAACTCTTCCTATCCGACTCGAGGGTCGGCCTCATCTTTTTGCACAACAGAAAGTCCCAGTGCCCAGTGCTGGGACTGGTAGCTCTGAGGCGGGGCAGTAATGCAGAGAACAGTCCTAGAGCGGAAATGAGAAGGCGGAGTGTCCAGGCTCCGTTCTGTCTCTCCCTTATGTGACCTGGTGTGAGCCGCATAAGCCAGTCTTGAACCACAATCTCTCTCATGCAGAGTAATTTCCTATCTACGGACATCATCTGTGTGCCTGTGTTCTGTCCTTTTACCCACACCAGTGCAGCCGCTAACTCTGTCTTCGAGGGGAACGCGCCTAGTGGAGTTGTACCTAGAAGCCATTCAGATCACTGCTGAAATCACCTGAATCTCTTGTTTTTGGTATAGGTATCCCAGGACCACCCGCCTGCCTCTGCCCTCTGGGAAAGCTTTCCGCATCCTGCCACTGAGCACCGAGGAAGTAACAGTAGTTGGAGAGGTAGCATTTACTTACTTTTAAATTTTTAACAGAGTTTGTTATAATTGACGGACTATGGGCATCCTTATAATAGTAAACGTAAATTAGAGCTTTTCTCGGGGCGCGATTCCCTCTGAGAATTGACCCTCTCTTGACTTCTATTGGTAGCTGCCATTTTTAAAGTGGGGTGTAAATATTATGTCAGTTTAGTAAAAGAGAGATGCCTTCATGTTTTGAAGGAACCATTCCCCTTCCTTTTTGTGAAGTGTAGCCTGTTACCTGGTTGACATGTTGTTACATTATTCTCCCCCCCACACCAGACAGCGACACATGTTTAATAATTGCTATGTATAAAGTCAGGGTAAACAGTTAAGGCCAGGTTGTTATGCTCTGCATGGCTTTAAGAATGGTCGTGGAATTGGAATGAAATTGGGAGCAGCAGGAGGATGCTTCTGATATGAAACACATCTCGGAAAGCAGCGTGGGCCTGTCCTTGGCCAGAGTAAGTCCTAGTGGCCTGTGTTAGCAACAACGAAGGATAAGTCTTATAAAAAGTCTTGAAGAGAGGGCAAACTAGTTCCTTGTGTTCGTGTGTCTTTGAATGGTTTCATTGGCTATCTCGAGTATGCAGAAATGAACTAATGTGGTGAAATTTCCCCGGCATGATGTCGGTAGACTGTGTTCATAATCCCTCCTGGATTTCATGCGTATATACACACTCCTGTCCTTTTCTGTCACCCCTTCTCATCTTTACTCCCTTAGCAGCATTTCCCACTGTGAGGTCTCAGCAAACGGTTTCACACATTTAGTAAATGCAGACACTGAGCAGCCCCTGTGCCAGCGCACAAAGGTACTGTATTCCTTTGATTGCTTTCAGTCAAGACCTTGTCTCCGGCTTCCACTGTACATTGCTGCCTACTAATGGTTTGACCCTGCCTTCCTTTCCATTCCACAGTCACACCCTTGGGTTTATGCAAAGTTTACAAGTTGGGCAGGATTGCTCCTAGAATTTGTAAGATCTGAGACATTGCTGCATCTTCTAGAAGTATCACCAAATGCAGATTGGGGTGGGAGGAGGAAGTGTCTTCACTCCTTAATGTGCCCGATTCCTCTCTGCTGAACCACCTGCCTCCTTAGAGTTTACCTGGAAAACAGAAGGTGTGAGGACAGTAAGTGTGCTGACATGGAGCCCTGGTATCACAGCCTCTTTACTGGAGTCTCTGCATGGAATTGTTTGGTCTTGTGCTATTGTTCTGGCTATTGTTTTTAAGTCATGAAGCAAAGCTTTAAACACACACACACACACACACATACACACACACACACACACACACACACACGAAAACTGTCAATATAAAATATGCATTTGAAGGAGGGGCATTTTAATACCAGTAATTAGTGGAAAGAGGAATTGTAGAATATAACATTGAGTGTTAGAGTCCTCACTTATTCCTCCTGCTTGGAAAGACTTCTTTTCTTATCTAAAGTAAAGGGCATGTGCTCCGAGCCCCAGATACACACTCTCTGCTGCTTTTCCTCTGAGATGACTGACTCGGATTTCTGTAGTTGCTGTGTGATCTCAGTTAGCTCACTTAACCTCTCTGAATTCTGGTTTCTTTCTCCACAACATGAGTCTGATTATAGGAATTACCTCATAGAATGATTATGAATGATTGAATGACAGTTTATGTAAAATGATTAGCAAGATGCCTGGCATATAAAACCTCTCAAGAAATGGAAGCCTTAGGAAGATTATTAGGAGGAAATGTGCATTTACCAACTCTGTGTTGGTATTTAAGGATGCTATTTTCAATATTCTCTTTCTCTTAGTATATTACCTATTGCAGTTTCCAATGAGGCAGGATATAGAGATATCTGAGATTAAAAATATAAGGTAAAATAAAGAACATGGAAAAAATACCATGTAATCTTTGTAGCCACGATCCTGCACAAATCTCGTTGCTCTGAGATTAATGCTGCCCATCGAGGAGCATGATCTCATTGCTGTTTATCATTTCACTTTGTGCTGTGCTTTCTTTCCAAATCTCCGCGTGTGCTTGGCAAGTTGATCAGGGAAGCTCTGAGTCTGTTTACTTGAAACCAAAACCCAGTATCACTCGATGAGGTTATGGGTGGAGGCTAAGTATTTTGAGCAGAGGAACTAGGAAAAGCAAAGAAATATTTTGTAAATGTTTCTACTTGTTTCCCTTTGTAATATGGCTCTCCTGAACCTGACACTCTCACAAGTGACAACTATAAAGAAGGGGGAGGGGAATTACCTGCTGCCATTGGACAGTGGACATAAGCCAGCAGGTGCTAGCGGGGCATTGGAATTCAGAACTTGGAAGTAGGGACCAAGCCGAGTGATTTCTCCATTTGACAACTGGTGGACTAAAGGCAGGCTGAGTTACATGACTCCAGGTGGCTAACGCCAGTAGAAAACCCACTGTCATTTTGGTTTGAAAACCCTAAGAACAGAGTTCAGGGTAAGCACAGTACCTGGAAAATGCAGCTAGAATCCTGGAAAAGAGAGAGGCAGACAAGGGAAGCTCACAGTTCTGTGTACAAGCACTGCCCACATTTTAAAAATATATTTTTATTGATTTCAGAGAGGAAGGGAGAGGGAGATAGAGATAGAGATAGAGATAGAAACATCAATGATGAGAGAGACTCATTGATTGGTTGCCTTCTGCATACCCCCTATTGGGGATCAAGCCCACAACCCAGGCATATGCCCTTGACTGGAATTGAACCCAGGACCCTTCAGTCCTCAGGCTGACACTCTATCCACTGAGCCAAATCGGCTAGGGCCATTGCCCACATTTTTGACTGACCTTTGAGCCACATGCCCACTAGCACAGCTGAGATAGAAGACCTGAACTGAGATTTGAGCTACCAACCAAGAGAGTTTTCAATTTGAGTGTAACCAGGGAAATTGTCTGCTAGGACAAAGAAATCAGTGTTCTTCAAAGAGCATTAAGGCTTCACATCATATTTGTATTCATACATTCTCATGATAGAACATGACACAACATATGAAAAACTGAGAAAATGTAAACCCTCTGAAGTGAAGAGGCAACCATCTGAGACGAATCCCAGGATCACCAGATGTGTGATTAGCAAGGATTTTAAAGAAGCTATTGTAACCCCACACAATGAAGGTCAGAAAAATACACTCACAGTGAATAAACACACAGAAACAGAAAACAGAACCGAACAGACATTCTAGGCTGAAAAGCACATTTGAAATAAAATTCACTGAGTGGACTTCGATCATTAGAAGGAACAGGGAAGGTGCCAGTGAACCTGAACATTGATCAATAGGAATTTTCTTTCCAAAGGAAAAAGATTTAAACTACTTAAAAGAAAAAAAGGAATAGAGCCTCAGGGATCTGTGTGACAAAAATAAATGCCTACCCTATGTGTAATTGGATTCTCAGGAGAGGAGAAAGAGAATGGGACAGAAAAATATTTGAAGAAATAATGGCTAAAAATTCTCCAATTCGGTGAAATACAAAAATTTACAGATCTAGAAACTCCACCAACCCCAAACAGATTACATTTGAAGAAAACCAGGCCCAGGCACATCTAAAACTGGACACCACCAATCAAGAGGAAACTTTAACAGCAGCCGGAGAAAAATGCTGCATTACCTCTCAGGATCAAGCTTTAAATACGCGCTGACATCCAATCAGAAACTACAGAGGCCAGGAAAAGTGAAACAGTTTTTAAAATATAGAGGGGAAAACCTGTTAAATACTCAGAAATCTATGTATAGTAAAAATATCCTTCAGGATAAAGGCACATTGAAGACATTTCCAGATAGAACTAAAAATTCATTGGCAGCAGATCTGCACCAGGAGAAATGCTAAAGGAAGTTGTTCAGGCTAAAGTGAGATAAAGTGGGAGCTTTCACCTTCAGGATGGAATGAAGACTATCAGAGATTGTAAATATAAAAGAGTATTTTTTCCTCTTAGTATCTTTAAAATATATAGAATCTTTTAATGAAAAAATCACAACACTGCAGTGTTTATAAGGTGCTGTGTACAGATGTAGAACATAGGACAATTCTAGCATAAAGAAGCGGGGATGGGGGGGGGGGCGGTTGGTAAATGGACTTATACACGTACCAGGCTTTCAAATCATATATGAGTTTGTATGAAATTAACTCTAAATAGACTGTGAAAGGTCAACAATTTTAATCTCCAGAACAGCCACTAAAAGTACAGTAGGTAAAATAGAATACTAAACATTTTTTATAATGATCCAAAAAGAATGCAGGAAAAAAGGAATAGAGGACAAGAAATAGAGGAGGCAAACAGGACAAAATAATAAAATTGTATCTGTATATGCAACCATATTACTATCTTAATATATAAAAACCCTGGGTAGTAACGACCAAGGCTCGACCAACCAGAAGTCAGTTCTGCAGTCACCACTGGGTTGCCAGGGCAACCCAGCACTGACTGCTGAGGGGGCTGTGAATCAGGGCCAGAGAGAGGCCTGAAGAGAGAACCAGGGACTGATCCGTTGCCTCTGAGGCAGCTTTTGATCAGCACTGGCCTCTCTCTTTCTCTCCCAGTCTGCCCAGCAGCTGCACCTCCATTTCTCTCCAGGCCTCCACTAGGGCTGCTGATCAGCCCTGCCTTTATGATCAGGCCCCATTGATAGGCCCAGAGACGCTGTCTGGCATAGGAACCGACCAATCGGTTGAACTAAATGTGGGTGCTGTGAAGAACCAATGGCTGCCTAGGAGGCGGAGCTTCTGATGTTGACTGGCATAGACACCGACCAATCAGAACCAAATATGGGTGCTGTGGGGAGCCAATGGCTGCCTAGGAGGCAGAGCTTCTGACACTGACTGGTATAGAAACCAACCAATCAGAACCAAATTGGCCAGCGGAGGAGGGCAGTTGGGGGTGAGATCAGGCCGGCAGGGGAGGGTAGTTGGGGGCAACCAGGCCAGCAGGGGAGGGCAGTTAGGGGCGATCAGGCAGGCAGGCAGAGGCAGTTAGGTGTGATCGAGCAGGCAGACAGGTGAGCAGTTAGGAGCCAGCGGTCCCAGATTGCAAGAGGGATTGCAAGAGAGATTGTAAGAGGGATTGCAAGAGGGATTGCAAGTGGTCCCCAATTGGAGAGGGTGCAGGCTGGGCTGAGGAAACCCCCTCTCCATGCACGAATTTCATGCACTGAGCCTCTAGTTAATAATAAAAGGGTCATTCCACTAAGATGACATAATTATAAATGAGTATATTTGTCTGATAAAATTCCAAGTGAGATCACTTTAAGTATTTTTTGAGTCCAGAAATTTTTGAGGACTAACTCAACTGTGAGTTGAGACATCACTTTAAACTAACAATCATTTAACAAAATCAACAACTGTTTAATAAAACACATGGAATCTTGCTCATTGCTTCCTTACTAGCTAGCTAAGAAATCTGTGCTTCATTTGTGGTGGTGTATAGCCAATTTAAAATCAGATTAATAGAATATAAATAGAAAATTCGGCAACAAATCCTCTTACCACTGCTGCTAATAGAGTTGCAAATACTATTTGAGCACAAAAATTGACTCCGTGTTTTCTGGTAGACAGAGCAAAGAGCGAAACACAGATGTTGCATGTTAGAAATTTGTCACATGATACAGATCATGCATGGAAATGTATACATGAAACCTATATGATCCTTTTAACCAATGTCACCCAGTAAAATAAGTAATATTTTTTTAAAAAGGAAAATTTTCATATGATCTCTAAGATCCCTTCCTGTTTTTCAGATTTTATAAAAATTGGGTAATAACATCTACCTTTTCAGAATTTTGATAGGTTTAAATGAGGCCACATTGGTGCATAAATGTTAGCCTATTGTTTTCCTTCTTATATAACTCCAACTAAGGTTCACGGTAGGAATTTCAGGAAAGTCAGACTATAGTTAACTTCCTTAAAACTCCATGAGTCTATGGGTCAACTCATTTCAGTACCCCAAATTGTAGCAACTGTGAGAAGCATTGTAAAATCTTCTCCATACAAAGTAGATGTGATTGTCCACATTTTACAAATTAGGAAACTCAACTCCAGAGAAGTGATGTCACTTGCCCAAGGCCATATAAAGTCAGGATTTGTAGCCCTACCTATCTGTCACCAAAGCCCATGTTTTTTCAGTACATTGCACTGCTTCTAAAATGTTGAATAAGTTAACAGTTGAGGCGTCCTTTGTATGGCTCCGGCAGGTTGTTCGGCAGTGCTTGTGAAGAATCGCACACACTGGGTTAGAACCAGTGTAATGTGGCATCACCAATGGAGTCATGGCTCAGGAGGCTCCACATAAACCCTGACAACATCAGAGAACCTTTAAATGCCCCTATTTTGTGTTCATACTTTGTTTTTTAAAAGTAATTTTTTTCATCAAGACTTGAGGACTTGGAGAGTGACAAAGAGTAAGGTCACCTGGGACAAGCAGTGACAGCTTTGCCAATACAATTGGAATGTTTCTGAACTATAGAGCTTATTTAATGAAAAGCGACCCATAAAACCTTTCCACTAATGTGTAGTGCTCTCTTGTCAGTTTGACATGAGCAAACTGTCAGCCTGCCGATTACCATGCATACACTATGTGCTCATTAAATCATGCACTCTGGATTTCTTCTGGGTGTCAAACTGCTTAATTGAAAAAATGTCTGGTGTCACTCTTACAGGAAAGAGGCAGAAATCAAAGGCCTGGAGAGCTTACTCTTAATATCTCAGAGTTTGCTTTTAACTGCAGCTAGAAATTGTCCTGCTTTACAGTTTGATTAAGAGACTGTTGCTTCTGCATCTTTTTTGGTTTTGCTTATAATTCAAACACTGTAATTGTAATGGAGTTGCTTTTATAATAGAGCTACTAAATCACTCTGCCAGCCGATGAAAACCAAAGACTTTTTTTGTGCTGTAACCATGAGGCGCAATTGCGGCTGAATGGGTCTTTGTTTTGCCTCGTCTCTCCTGCACTGTTTCCATTTTTGGACAGTTAGGCCTTTTCATCGCCTCAGTAGGTGGGTTAAAGAGGTAACATCCTTAGGCCATCTGTATTACTTGATTTGTTTATATGGTAGCTTTAAAAAAACACCAGTGCCCAAACTTCACCCCAGACCAGATAAATCAAGATCTTTGGAGGGAACCTTTTTTGAAAGCTGATTGATTCGAATGGGCACCAGGGTCAAGAGAGGGGCCTAAGTTGATTCCCCTTGTCCTGGATTTCAAGGCAAGACTCATTCAGCAGCTGTTATCAACCAGCGTTTCCTCTGGAGGGATATAAATCCTCAGGGTTTCAGAAGATTAAAATTCTGCTTTCTGGGCTCTACTTAGATCTATTAAATGAGATTCTTTGGCGATAGGGGCTCAGGGATCTCCATTTTAAACAAGAGCTCTAGGTGATTCTTATGCACTCAAGTTTGAAAATTTGCTAGGAAAGCAAGGTTATCTTTTTGAGTGAAGTTGAGTGGAACTACAGAGAAATGTGCACAAATCACAGTAAGATTGCAGCAGGCTTTATGTTAATAGTTGGAATTTTGGTACAGTCATTTGGGCTAAAGGGGATCACCCATGGGTACAATAGCATCAGCTTTATTTTGGGGACCCACCCCCAAGTGCCATATGAGTGAGACCCAGGAATTGGTCAGACATTTCAAAGCTTCTTTCACCTTTGGATACCCAGACCTAACGACTGGAGCCATTTTGTTTTTAGGGCCTTGAAAAATATTGAGAACTGAAAAGAAAAGAAACATTATTTTGGTTTAGTATATGGAGAAATTACAGAATCAGAACAAGTAGATAGTTAATGAAATGTCAACAAAAGGGAACATTATACTTTTGTCATTAGTAACTAAATTTGGTAAGAGCTACATTATGAGTTAGCTTTTCTCACTTCTTAAGCATTTCTGAAAATGCATGTGAGTGTTGAGATATTTTAAAATTAAGCAAGATTATATGTTACCAAATAATTTCAAATGTAAAAATACAAAAATAGTTTCAAAGACTTCACATCTAATAGTTGTGTAATATAATATATTTTTCATAAAACATGGGGTTAAGTCTCTCAAGGAAAATGTGCTAGGAAGGTCATATATGTATACCCCAAAGTACACACTTCAAAATTAAAGATATCTAGCAGTCCTGGACTTCATTCTCATTGACAAGGCCATCAAAATATGCCTAAGCAACCTTCTGAAGATGCAGTTGAAGCTAAACTTAACATTATTGCTCACCTTCCCTCCTCTAAAAAAAAAAATGCCAAAAAGATAGAAGAAAAAAGTATTAGTTTTAGCTCCATATTGCACTACCTTTAAAAGTACATCACTTACATAAAAGTTGGGACATTAATGAGCATCAGCTGAGACTGACAAGGCAAATTGCACACTATGCTTCTTGCTCAGAAAATTACCCCTAAGAAATTGTGATAATGGTAGGGAAAAAACACATGACTAGAATAAAAGACAGAGGAGTATATGTTACTGGAAATTCAGAGTCTCTGAGGTCAATTGATAACTAAATTGAATTCATGCCATATTCATACTTTGGACTTGATTACATATAAGGTCGCTAGTTTCAGGATTCTCCTGATCCATAGATTATGATTCCTGATACTAACATTTTTCTTATGTACATCTTCCTCTTTTCTTAGCCCCTTTTCTTAGTTGGTTTACTTCCATTTTTTACTGTCTCCTCCCCTAGAATGTAATCTCTAAGAAAGCATGAGTTATGGCTACTTTTCACTAAATCAATCATAAGGAAGAAATGGTGACAATGATCACTTCATTCTTGCCAGAAATGATCAGTCAGAAGTGTGATGCTATTAAGAACAGTGTTACAGATGCTTAACAGGTCAGAAAATATTGTAGAACATCTTTTTTAAATATAGGATTCTGTAACTCCAAGTCATTAACACATGAGGATGGGAGGGAAGCTACATTCAGGTGTCACCTAGACCTCTCTTACCTCCCCCACCACTCAAAAGGGCAAAAAATGCCTCCCACATCCACTTTTTCATAAATAAGGCTTCTAGATGGATAAAATGGATAATTGTTCAGTTGAAAATGACTACTTTATACTTCTGGAGAGACGCCTGCACATTTCTTGGCAATACTTCAACTGATGAATAATTTAGGAGATGATTGACTGGAGAATGGAAGTGGAGCTAATCGCCTCTCACTTTCCTCTTTATTATTTCAGACAAATTGGTAAGTCGTGGTGGAGGTGTGGGATGTTTCTGGGTCAACTGGCCAGAAGCTGTGAATTAAAAATGGAGGGAGATATTTGGTCCTTCAGCGTTGACCTCCCCCCTCTTAGAGCTGGATGGCTTTGTGATCTGGTGCTCAGCACTGTGAGGATCTCGGCAAAGACTCGGTGAACTGCAGGAGACACTTGGTGCAACTCTGCTGTGTGCCATGTCACGTTAGGTGCTGGTTCAGATAACACAATCCTAACCTTATCTAGTTCAAAAATCTGGCAAGAGAGACATATATACTCTTATTCTACCAGGTAAAAGGTGTTAAGTGTTTTAGGAGAGGGATGAGAACACATTCCAAGGGAGCCATCAGCTTATGGGTTAAAGTGTGGGATCCGCCTAATCGGGACACAGTGGTTTGAAGCAATGTGAGAAAGCCAGACTATCTAGTACAGATGGTGTGTGCTGTTAGCAGCAATGAGAATGAGAAAACGGAGAAAGGAATGCTGGCATGAGAACCTGGTTCCAGTTTTCAGGGCTACATCAAGCTCTAGGTTAGTATTCAGAGAGAGAGGATTCAGATAAATAGGAAGTGAGCCTCAGACTAGAGGGTTTATTTAGCTGGAAGTTTCTACTTGTTCTTGAGGGGTTGTGACTTTAACAGAAGCCAGTGTCATTGTATTGTGGTTGCTGCCAGGGATGCTGATGTTCTTCTACCTGTAAGGGAGGCATGGCTGAGCCCCTAACTGAATCTCACAAGTTCTGAAGAGAGGTGGGTTTTTCACCTAAATAAAATGTTGCGTATTTGATGCCAGATCTGCATCCACTGGCTGAAGTTTTTGCTAATATAATCAGGTTCTGAACGCGAGGACTCACCTTATGAGCAAAGAGTTATGAAGGCCACCCCTCCCCCCAAGTCTCCTGTGGATTTAAGTAACTTCCAGAATATTTATGTTTTGAGTGTTATGGACTGCATTTTGTCCCTCCAGAATTCATATGTTGAAGCCCAACCCGCAATGAGACTGTATTTGGAGATGGGGCCTTTAAAGAGGTAGTTAAGGTTGAATGAGGTCAGAAGAGTAGGACCCTAATCCAATTTGACTGGTGTCTTTATAAAAAGAGGAAAAGACACCTGGGGTGCGCAGGCACAGAGAAAGACCAGGTGTACAGCAAGAAGGCAGTCTTCTGTGAGCCAGGGAGAGAGGTCTCAGGAGAAACCAAATCTGCTGACTCCTTGATCTTGGACTTTAACCCTCCAGAACTGATAAGAATGCATTTCTGATATTTAAGTCATCCGGCCTGAAGTATTTTGTTATGGCAGCCCTAGAAGACATAAACAGTTATTGACAAATCCCCCTGGTGGGTTTGATTTGTGAGCCTGAGTCAATGACACACTAAGTTGAACTCTTAATTTGAGCCAAAGAAACTACGAATGTCCTTAAGAAATTGTCCTCATGTCCTTATCATTAACTAGTGTCCGGCATAAGCATAGTATAAAGCTACTCATTTATGCAGAGCAATTTTTTTTTACCCAACCATCTACTTATTCAACAACTATTCATTGAGTGCCTACTCTGTGCCAGTTATTCACACATTATGCTTAGAAGGAGCCATCAGTCTAGAAGAGGAAATATAAAAGGCACATAAAATACTGTCATTTGTTTGCAGAAATGCCAGTGGTGTGCCAAGAGTGCAGGGATTTCTTGCAACTGGAATACAAGGAAGATGCCCTGCAGAGGTGGCAGTGAAGGAGGGGTCTGGTCATGCAGGCATGGGCAGTCAGGGAGGACAGCTGAAGAGGGGAAGGAACGGTGAGCAAAGGCCTAGAGGCAGAAACCCTGGGAAGTGCATGGGGAGATGTACACTGTGACTGAAATGCAGAGTATTTCCTTTCGGACTCAAAGAGCTGCTTAAAAAAAAGTTTTTATTGAATTTAGAGAGAGGGGAAGAGAGAGATAGAAACATTGATTGGCTGCCCCCTGCACGCCCCCTACTGAGGATTGAGCCCGCAGCCCGGGCACCTGTCCTGACCAGGAATCGAACCAGTGACCTATTGGTTCCCAGTTTGATGCTCAACCACTGAGACACACTGGCCAGGCTCAAAGAGCTTCTTTAATAAAGGAGTAATGATACCTAGGAAGCATTTTATGTCCATTATTAATTTACTTATCCATACTCATAATAACCCTACAGGGCAGTTGCTAATATTATTCCAATTTAGTATAGATAGGGAAGCAATTTGTGAGGCTTAGATGGGGTAAAATACTTACCAATTACCAGTAAATGGTAGAGCTGGGATTTGAACCTAGGAATCCTGGCTTCAGAGCTTTTGCTTATATGAAGGCGTCCTGATCATCTAAACCAAAGTCTGAGGGAGGTACTGGGTGTCAGTAGATTTGCAGACAGGGCAAGGAGCAGAGCTTTGAGATAGTGGGCAGCTTATACTCCTTGGAGGAGAGAGAAGGGCAGAGCCCCTGCCTCCAGGAACCATGAGGGGATCGCAGTGCCCTTGCCCGCCTTCCTCTAAGTTAGCCATGTTTGCAGACATTCGTGGAGATAAATTATCGGTGCAGGGAAACAAAAGTGTTTTTCAGGCACTTTGCTGCCATGGTTAGCATAGGACAGGGTTATGAAAGGAGCTTTTCTGTGTCCGCTGCCTTCCGGGGTTACATTCTGAGTGACTCCCCTGCCTCAAAATGGAGCTTGTTAATTGCGTGTCATCCCAGGGTGGCAATTAGTTGCATGTGTTTGGTTGGGTGCCAACCCCCGGGGTGCCAGACCTCAGTGGGGGAGCCACTGTTTGTCATGAATTAGTCTTTAAATAAAAGCAAGTTTTAAAAATGGAGCATGCTAATTTGGGTTTTGCTAACCCCCTCTGAAGAAGGCTTGGCCTGTTCGGTGCCAGCTGGCTGAGTTGGCATTCAGCGAGAAACTGGGTCCCTACCAAAAATCTCATTGCTTGCTCCTGCCCCTTTGAGAGCAAAATGGCAGTGAGGAGCTGGCTGGCACTGAGAAGCAAGGTGAAACAAGGGGCAGGGACAATGAGTAATCGGTGATTAAAGGGAATCGAACCGCCATGGTGTGCCCACTTCTCTTGCTGCTGTAGGAATAAAGTCTGCCCCCTCCCCACTCCTGCTGTCCTCAACTACCCATTCAGTGACTTTCAACATAAAAGGCTTCCTTATCCAACTGCTTATACACTGCACCTTTTATACTCTTCCAAGTCATACTTAAGGGATTATCACTGCAGCTTTTACTTCCCCCAGAAAGAGCTGAATGAGCGTGAATAGGGCGGAAGAGACTTCAGTGAGAAAGTGTCCCCCACCCCAAAATGCTCACAAAACCCCTAATCATGATGGAAGAATGCCATCCTGTTTTTGGCGGTGGCTGGCTACAAATGCACTGATTACCAATACGGTACATATAGGCTGTCCTTGCCGAAGCCCTGTCACACATGTGACCTGGTAATAGAATTCAGGCCCTGGTTGCCTTCACCTGGTGCCTTTGCACTTTAAGGACCGGGCAAGATTTTTTTTTTCTACATAAAGCTTTATTGTTTCCATTTGGTCCAATACATGGGAGAGGGCTCCAGGGTGCATAAAACGATGGCTAGTAGTTCTGGGGAGAGGCTCAGACCAAAGCAAGACACCAGGGGAGTGCAGAGGGGCCCCTCAATAGCTTCTGGGCTCCAAAGGCTCCTAGTCATCTCTTTTGAAGAGATACTTGCGAGCCCAGCCTGGGGACCGGCAGCCTGCAGAGGTCAGTCAGGTGGCCGCTCATCTTCTTGATGAGTTTCACCGGCTCATCCAGGAAGTCACTGAGCTGAGGGTCTGCACGATTAGGACCCAGGGCCTGCAGCTCCAAAAGCGCCTCGTTCAGGTTCCTCTCCAAGGCTATGGCGGCTTCCATGGCATCCTGAGTTTTGCCCATTCCTCCTGGGAGAGGGTGTGGCCACTGAGCTGGTTTGCATCTTTAAGAGATGCTCAGCGCTCTCACACTTCTCCACCAACTCGAGGAAGGGGAGGCCCATGCTTTCCAGAGCCGCGTTGATACAGTTGAAATAGAAGCCCAGAAAGAGGTAGGTGTAGGAGGCCCGCAGATGCAGGGTGGCCAGTGGCCAGGCGGTTGACAGCAGCCTCCACCTTGATGGAATAATTCTGATGAATCTGGGAGCTCGTGCTTGTTCGGCAGTAAGAAGGTAAGGTAAAAACAAAACAAACCAAAAAAAACAATAACCTAACCTACAAAAAACAAACACAACAAAATGGTATAGGCCTGTGGTCGGCAAACTCATTAGTCAACAGAGCCAAATATCAACAGTACAACGATTGAAATTTCTTTTGAGAGCCAAATTTTTTAAACTTAAACTTCTTCTAACGCCACTTCTTCAAAATAGATTCGCCCAGGCCGTGGTATTTTGTGAAAGAGCCACACTCAAGGGGCCAAAGAGCCGCATGTGGCTCGCAAGCCGCAGTTTGCCGACCACGGGTCTAGGCTGGTCTCAGAGGTGAGGATGGCTAAGGTGGTTCCGAAGGTAGTGACTGGAAAAGACATGGGAGGGTGGTTGGAGTCTGGAAGAAAGAGCGTCCCTGGTCTGTTCTGTCCACACACATCCAGGGACACTGAGGGCACTGCTTCGCCCATCAAGGTTCTGATTCTTGAAAGTCACACTTGGCCCGATAAGTGCTAATGGAAGATTTGTTTTCTTACATTTTCCGGGTGAATAACCTGATCACGAGAACTGGCAATAGTGATGAAATCAAGTGAAAACAGGAATTGTCCATTTATTTATTTATTTATTTTTTATTAATGCGTCTTTGTTTTCAAATAGGATTGCTCAGTATTGGGGAGAGGAGCCTCATGCGTAGGCAAGACAGAAAAGGGATTGAAATAAGCTGTACATTTGTTCTGAAGGCTCAGGAAAGATGGAGGCCTTTTCAGGGGAATGTCTGCGCAGCAGACTGCTGAGAAATGGAGTCGCCTGGTTGCTAATGTAGTGGACAGTAAATCTCCTGGAGTCAGGGTTTTTAACCTGCCTCCTTGGTGCTGGTGCCTCTGTTCTTCTGAACGCAGCACATTAACCTGACTGACAGACCGACACCTGTCCCTGAGAGACTGGCCTGAAAGCCTTGCTGGCAGGACAGGAATTCAGTTTTGCTTTTTTGCGAACATTGAGGCAACATTGTCAATGAAGGATGCTTGGAACACTTGAGTACTGTAAATGGTTTTTAAGGCAATGCAGCTTGTAGTTTCTTTAAATGCTCATTTAATATTTGGGGTCTCGGCAGGACAATGTGCTACTTTTAGGAATAAGAGCTGATAACGAGGCCGTGATGTATCTGACAGCCTTGTGGTGGATCTGCTGTGGGATGCATGCGATTATGTCTGCGAGCTGAAAATACACCAGCTGGGATTTGTTGTGAAAACATTCCCAGAACACCCTCCGTTAATGGCCCATGGCTTGATCCAGCATCTGGTAAACTAATATATTGTCACTTTTACCATGAAAGTCGGCACAAATCATTAATGATTCGGCAGCCATTTGCAGTCTTCTCTTGTCTAGAATATGCCAATTACCACGAAATTATTTCCAGTAGCGACATGATTGAATGATAGTAAGCTGACTGTAACTTGTGGGCAGAAATTCTTTCATAATGACAATAAGACCTATGCATTGGAGTCCTTGCTGGGCTCTGTTAAACAAGAAGGTTGGATGTTATATGTTTCTAACCCCCAAGAACAATACTTCTTAATGCCTGTGAACTGAAGGCAATCTTACAGATTTGTTCCAATGTGGGAGCCTGTCATTTTTGCTGAATTTGTTGGGGGAAGGAATCCTTATTTGCTGTTAAAAAGGTTGTTCAGGGACCACTTTGCAATATGCGCACTTTATCATCATCACTAGTATACTGAGCCTATTGGAGTTCATTTTTTATCTCACTATGCAAAATATCTGAATTTTTAAATGAAACATTCCATATGTAATTATCACTGAATAATGAAATAATACCATCATTGCCAGTGACCTTAAGAAAAGTACAGAGAGCCAGTTACTGCCATGAGACTTATAAGTTATCACTTTTCTTTTACCCAATATTGAACTGTAAGGCCCCATGTCCTGAAAATGGATATCCGGTAGTTAGTCCAAACGTGGAAGAGGAGCGTGGAGGGGCCAACTGTAGTTCCGTGAAAGTTACACAAGAGCAGGATGGATTAGCCATATGCTCCAAAGGTCTGAAGAACTAATTAATGTATTGGACACTGCAATGTGGCCCACCTCATATCCTCGTCTCACTATTTTGCTGGGGCTGTCGCTGTGGAACCAGCTTCGGGCAGGTGTGACCTGAAGCCTCTTGCTAAGCTGCACCATCTTCTGCCCTAGAGCTGCTCTGACACCCGGTGGGGGCCTGGCAGCCTGGAAGTGTGAAAGAGTCATAAACCTTGGAGTAACCCCTGCCTAGTGGGGGCTGGGAACTCCTGAATAGATGCTCTCCTCCTCCTCCGTGTTTGTTCAAATAATTCTGAAGCACGTTCTTCATACACATCTAAGCACGTAGGCGTCTCAGAGAGTCCCAGCAAGACTGAGCCCCAGTCGCCCACAGTGGAGATCACTTGAGGAGACATCCTTACACTGGGTCTCCCTCCATAGAGGATGCTGTTGGTGCCCCACCATGATCAACTTCTCTGGGTCAGCACACCCATGCCCCAGCTGCTTAGAGTGTTGGATCCTAAGGTCTCACAGATGAATGCTTCCCAAGAGAATTATATTCTTGGCCAAGGACCTCCATAGTCACCCACTCACGGAAGCTGTCAGGGTGAGCCCGCTCTGCGTTGCCATTCATATCCCAGAGCTCCTCCTGGAGTTGGGTTAAGGCTCAGCTGATGCCACAGATTTTCTTGGTTTCCTCTCTGGCCCACCCACACCCTCATTTCTTTGCAGCTTTCTCTTGAGGGCACTCCTTCAATCAATTACTTCTGCAAGAATGCCCATCTGGGCTTCTACTTCTAGGGAGCCTGGTTTAAGACACCCTTCTTCCCTGTTTCTCTCTCTAGTCCCCTAAGCCTATTATCTAGGGTCTTTTCTCAAAATAATATACTTGCTTCTAAGTCTTGTCTTAAGCCCTACTTTCCAGAGTGAGGTGCTGGAGGGGACAGGGAACCCGCCCGCTGCAGTGAATGATATCAGCATGTTCTGAGGCTCCACTCTGCACTGCCTGCTGGATTGAGTGCACATGGTCCCGGCTGAGTGCCCTACTAAGAGCACTTAGAAAGAATCAGTCACCATAAGATTATACAAAAGTGAGTGATTCAGAGGATAAATGTACAAGTTGAGAGACCTGTTATGTGGCGCTAAAGAAGGTATCAAAGACTTGGTGGATAAAGAGTACTTGAATTTCCAAGAGAAACATTTGGAAGGCAGAGAGGGTGGGAGGAGATTTAGCTTGGAGAGACAACAGGATAGAGTGCGCTTGAAAATCATCAGTTCAAGGCACCCTGGCATTGCCATCCCTGGGGGAACATAGGCTTCATACTGAAGGGCCGGGTATGACCAGAATGTGCTTTCATCCATTTGTTCCACAAATATCTTCTCAGTAACTTCCACTTCCAGGCATTGTGGTGGGCACTGGAAGTGATAAACCAAATAGAAGTTGTCCCGCTCTCTAAGAACTTGCAGGATAGTAAATGCACAAGTAAACAGGTAAACATATATAATTACAGGTTTTTTTCTCAGGCTCTGAAGGAAATGAAGAGGGTGCAGTAACAGAAAATAACACATACAGTATGTTAGATCAAGTAGATCAGGAAGTCTTCTCTGAGAAGTCGATGTTTAAGCAAAGCTGTAAAGAATGGGAAGAAGTCAGCCTTGCAAAGGGGGTGGTACAAAGAGGAACAAGTCAGCCAAAGTGATGGCATATGCAAAGCTCCTGAGGCAAGAAATACCTCAATGTATTAGAGGTACAAAAAAGGCCAGTGTGCCTATACAGTATTGGATAAGAAGGGAGTGCACAGATAGGTAGGGATGAGCAGGATTTTATCCTGAATGTGATGGAATGGAAATGAAATGGAATGGAATGAAAGCAATTAAAGGCTCTAAGGGCAGTAGTGATAGTTTCAAATTATGTATTTAAAATATTACTCTGTTGTGTGGAAAATCGGTTGAGGGGAGGGACAAGGATAGATGTGGGGAGGGCAATAAAAAGGATATTGCAATTGCCTATGTGAAAAAAATCGTGATTACTGGTCTAGAGTAGAATTTACTAGAATGTAATTCAAGACATTGGGAACTTAATCTCTTGATCACTGTTGTACCCAAGTCTATACCCGAGGTTTGTAGGTCTCAGGGCAGGAGTGCAAATGGAGGCCACATACCATCTGTCTAAATATTTGAAAGTTATAAATCCAGCTAATAAACTGTTAAAGGAATGTCAATATAACTTTTTAAACAACAAAATGTAAAGGTATAGGTGGAGCTATGACTTTTATATGACTGAAAATAGGCAAAATATCAAAGACAACTGAATTTAATTATTATTGTACATGTTCTATTACTTATTAGGCTTATGGTATTTGGATGAATATTTTAAAAGACAGAAATAATTCAAAATTACTAATAAGTTTTCCAAATAAGTTCTTTTTTTTGTTAATCTTTAGTGAAATAATTAATTAGTGTTATAGTCAACTTTTTGTAAGCATAGTTTGCTTCAATAGACAGGAGGGATCTAAGGTCTGGGGTCACATCTATCTGCAGTTCCTGTTGTCCCACAAGGGCAGAGGCGAGAGGGGCTGCAGCGATGCTGACTCTCTGGTCCTGTAGAGGAAAAGTTTGCTGACTCCTGGTCAAGAGAATTAAAAATTAACTTGCACTTGTATTCACAGTGTGTAAAATTTGAATATATTTTCATTAAGCATTTAATTGAATTATAAAATTGGGAAAGTTAAAATTATTTCTTGAATTTTTTCAAAAAAATTATTTTTTTAATAAAAATTCAAAATGATTTATTAGAATTAAAAGGCAAAATGCAGAATATGTTAACCAATATAAAATCTTTAAGTCAATTAAATTGCTGGATTTATTTTTTCATTTTTTGACATTTTAATTAAATCTTACTAAATATTTTTATGAAGATAAAATGATTTCCAATTTTGTGTTCAAATGTTTATATATTTGCCAATGTGAATAATTGATACCTGGTTTTATGCAAGTTATGTTGCCACTTACATGTATTCAGATTTTAGGAGAGTGTGTTATTTAGTTTTGCAAAATGTGCCCAAGCTATTATGTGCATCAGTTGCGAATGCTGCTGGAATTTGTGAGACCTCCAAAACTATGAAATGGCACCAGAAGATTCTGTGGAAGGAAATAGATGTGCAGCGTTCTGGGGACTGTTGCACTCATGCTTTTGGGAGGAAGGATCTGACATTAATTTGTCCTCTCACCCAAGCCCGTGCTGCCCATACCACACAGCAGTGTGCACCTGTTCTCTACATTTTTGCATTTGCACTATCCATACCTCACAACCCTTGCTGACATTCAGACTTGGCCTGAATGAAAGGTAGAGGAAGTTTCCCAGGGTGTGGGTGGCATTAGGCACAAGAATAGAAGTTACTGGCTGTGTTGTATGGAAGCCACCAAATCCTGAGTGACAGAGGCCCGGATATGTTTTCTGACCATTTTTGGTGGGGATATGTTTGCGGCATGGAGGCCCCTCTAAAGTGTGGAATTCAGGATATATAGAAGGATATAGTAACACAATGTGCAGACTATAGAAATGTAAGGAGAAATAAACAAACATGAAGGATTTTAACATCTGAATCTATGAAAAATCAAGTAGATAAATATAATCTAAGCAAAATAACTGATAAAGATGAAGTAGATGATAATATTTAAATTTAAACCCTGATGATAGAGAATATATCTTTTTATGGGCCTTTGGAAAATTTGTCCTTAATAGGCTACAAAGAAATTGTAGGAAATTTTAAAAGGTTGAAACAGCAAAGTCCTCATCACCTTATTGCAATGCAATAAACTAAAACTCATTGTCAAATTTTACAATCTGGACATTTTAAAATACTTTAATAAACAACTCAATTTAAAGAAGCATTCAAAACTTAACTCTAAAAAAATCTAGATGCTGAGGAGAAACCAATATAGCGGCATAGGTAAACACCTAAACTGCTGCCTCGCACAACAATTTCAAAACTACAACTAAAAGACAAAACGGACATCATTCAGAACCACAGAAAGGCTGGCTGAGTGGAAATTCTACAACTAGAAGGAAAGAGAAAAGCACACTGAGACTCAGAGGAGCTGCAGGAGGCAGACGTACTGAGATGCACATGGAGAGGACTGGCAACTGAGTGCGCCGCTTGCTTTCTCAAGCAGGAGGGAGACAAAAGCTCCCGACTGTGCTAAACTCCAGTTCCTGGCGAGTCTCTGGGGACCCAGACTCATATGGGGTGAAACTGGACTGTCAGGAAGGAGAAAAGCACATTGAGACTCAGAGGAACTGCAGAAGGCAGAGGTACTGAGCACGTGTGCGCGGAGAGGACAGACAACTGAGTACGCGGCTGGCTTTCTCAAGTGGGAGGGAGACAAAAGCTCCCAGCTGCGCTGAACTCCAGTTCCAGGCGAGACTCTGGGGACACAGACTCATTTGGGGAGAAACTGGACTGTCTGTCAGCGGGCAGAACTCGAGGGTGGCTTTCTCTCAGAGGTGCTTGCAGCGATTACCATGGGACACTGAGACACAGGGGCCTATTAGGGCAGGGCTGACGGGAAACCAATGCTGTCTGCTCCACCCTGAGACTCCGCCCCATCCAATCTGAGCTAGAGGCTTTTGCAAGTCTTGTCTCATAAGGGTGTCTCCAGCACAGAAGTTCTCCTAGCATAGATACAGCTGATTCTCACAGCCAGTTGGCCTGGAGGTCAATTCTTTCCAGTGATACCAACAACAATCAAGGTTTAACTACAACAAGACTGTGCACACAGCCCACAAAGGGGTGCACCAAGAGTCCATCTCAGGTAACTGGGGAGGCTGAGCCACTGGGCCCTATAGGACAACTAGCACACAAAGCCACTCTATCAACTCAGGGAAGCAGCCGAAATGCAGAGACAAAGAAACAGATCACAAATGAAAGAAATGGAGGAAAGCAAATGACTGGATATAGAGTTCAAAACCATGGTTACAAGGTTTTTCAAGAACTTTCTAGAAAAGGCCGATAAATTTAGCAAGACCCTCGAGAATATGAAAAAGGACCAACTAGAAATTAAGCATACATTGACTGAAATAAAAAATATTATACAGAGATCTAACAGCAGACTAGAGGATCGCCAGAATCAAGTCAAAGATTTGAAATACAAAGAAGCAAAAAACACTCAACCAGAAAAGCAAAAAGAAAAAAGAATCCAAAAATATGAAGGTAGTGTAAGGAGCCTCTGGGACAACTTCAAGCATACCAACATCAGAATTATGGGGGTGCAAGAAGAAGAGAGAGAGCAAGATACGGAAAACCTATTTGAAGAAATAATGACTGAAAACTTCCCCCACCTGGTGAAAGAAATAGACTCACCAGTCCAGGAAGCACAGAGAACCCCAAACAAAAATAATCCAAAGAGGACCACACCAAGACACATCATAATTAAAATGCCAAGAGCAAAAGACAGAGAGAGAATATTAAAAGCAGGAAGAGAAAAACAGTTAGTTACCTACAAGGGAGCACCCATACGACTGTCAGCTGATTTCTCAACAGAAACTGTGCAGGCCAGATGGGAGTGGCAAGAAATATTCAAAGTGATGAATAGCAAGAACCTACACCCAAGATTACTCTACCCAGCAAAGCTATCATTCAGAATTGAAGGGCATATAAAGAGCTTCACAGATAAGAAAAAACTAAAGGAGTTCATCACCACTAAACCAGTATTATATGAAATGCTGAAAGGTATTCTTTAAGAAGAGGAAGAAAAATAAAAAGGTAAAGATAAAAATTATGAACAATAAATACATATCTATCAACAAGTGAATCTAAAAATCAAGTGAATAAAAAAATCTGATGAACAGAATAAACTGGTGAATATAATAGAATCAGGGGCATAGAAAGGGAGTGGACTGACATTTCTCGGTGGGAAAGGGGTATGGGGCTTGCGGGAAGAGACTGGACAAAAATTGTATACCTATGGATGAGGACAGTGGTGGGGTGGGTAAGGGCAGAGGGTGGGGTGGTAACTGGATGGAGGGGAGCTATGGGGGAAAAAATAGGAACAATTGTAATAATCTGAACAATAAAGATTTATTAAATTAAAAAAATCTAGATGCCATTGATAATGAAAATATAACATATAAACTTATGCGCTATAGCTAAAGCTGTGCTTAGCAGAAAAAGTATAGCCTTACACTTACACCTAAATAACCTACAAAAAGGTACAAAAATAAACTGTTTCAGTCACTTGTGCTGCTGTAACAGAATAGCAGTCTGGGTGGCATAAACAGCAGACATTTATTTCTCACAGTTCTGGAGGCTGGGATGTCCAAAATCAAGGTGCCAGCAGATTCAGTCTGGCCTGCTCTGGTTCACAGAGGTGACCTTGCAGTGTCCTCACAAGGAAGAAGGGGTGAGTGAGCTCTGGGGTCTCCTAGGAGGATACTAACCCCACTCCAGAGACTCCATTCTCATGAAGTTCCCACCTCACAGTACCACCATCACTTTGGGGATTACGTTTCAACATGGGTTTGGGAGGAACATAAGCTTTTAGTCCATGACTTAAAGGAATTAACATCTGATTTAAAAGAATAGCAAAATATGTGGAAGAAATGCAAAAAGAACCAAATAAAGTAAAACATTAAGTTTTCTGCCATGGCCAGGTAGCTCAGTTGGTTGGAGCATAATCCCGTATACCAAAAGGGTTTGAGTTTGATTCCTGGTCAAGGCACATACCTAGGTTGTGGGTTCAATCCTGTTTCTTTCCCCCTCCCCTCTTCTCTCTCTAGAATCAATAAAAACATATCCTGGGTGAGGATTAAAAACATTTTTTCTTTTTAAAAACAAATCCAGTAAGTATCATGAATAATCCCCAGTGCTGTTTCCCTGAAAACAGTGCTACACAATGAACTAATGCATTCACTACTCTAATCAAAGAAATGGTAGGAGAGCACAGAAACACAAAATTAAAGTGAAAAGCGGGGAAGGAACCATGGCTAAGGAAGAAATGAAAAAAAAAAAAACGGAGAACCTTTGCAAAATGTTTGGCATACTACTTTTCAAAAATCATGCTGGAATGAATTTTTCATAGGTAAAAAAGTTACCCAAGTTTACCGAAGAAGAATGAGAACAACTTTAATATTATTGGAAAAAATCTAAGAAATTATCAAGGATCTGAAAAAGCCCCAGGCCTTTATGCTTTCAGAAGCAAATGCTTTTGAACTTTTAAGGAATAGGTAATGATAACACTATTTAAAAGGAGAACTGATATTAGTTTTATATCTGCAAAATGGAATACTGTGCAGTTAGCTAAGATGCAGAGGTTCTGTATGTGGCTATGGAACAATCTCCAAAACTATTAGAGGGGCAAAGGCAGATACAGAGCAGAGCACTGTCTCTGTTATGCCACCATTTGAATTGTGTGTGTGTGTGTGTGTGTGTGCGCGCGCGCGCGCGCACAGGTATAATATCTGTAAAGGAATATAAAAGCAACAGATAACAATAATTGGCTCTGAGGAAGAAACTATGTAGCTAGAAGACAGGCAGGAGGCAGAGATGTTTAAATGTATGCCTTTTTGAATTTGATAATGTGTACATATACTACAGGGTCAAAGAATTATAAAAAATGAAATTACGCATAGCGCAAACAAAGAAGGAAAACTGCTGATGTGTTTTTATGAAGCAAACATCACACAGATACCAAAGTCTGACACTGACACCACAAAATAGAAAACTATAAATCAATTTCATTTATGGCCCATTATGCAAACATATTAAAAGTAAGTAAACCACAGACTGGGTGGTTCTCACAATTCTGGAAGCTAGATGTCCAAGGTCAAGGAGATCCCAGGTTTCTTCTGAAGCCTCTCTCCTTGGCTTGCAGATGGCTGTCTTCCCCACTGTCCTCGCATAGTCTCTCCGCTGTACATGTCTGTGTCCGAATTCTCCTCTGGTAAGGATACGAGTCATTGGGTTAGGGCCCACCCGAATGACCTTAACTCAATCACCCTTTTAAAGAATTGATCTCCAAATACCGTCCTACGCTGAGGTACTGGGGGTTAGGACTTCAACATAGGAATTCTAGGCAAGGATAGGGGCACCACACACTTTATCCCATAACACCAGGCATGACTTCCCACTGTCCTCCTAACAAAATGAGAAGTTACTCGTGTCCTGCTCAATTTCCTACATTACAAACACACACAAAAAAGAAAAAAACTTAAACCCTCTGCTAAGTTATCGGTCACTCTTGTTTCTTTCCTAAATTTTTTCAACCCTTTTAAGTTTTTATTCTGCCTTCCCCAAACCAAGATCACCTCTGTGACGTGGGCCCTTTGGAGAAGAGCTGCAGCGACAAGGTGTTTCCCTGCACTCATCCTTAAAGGGTCATTGTCCCATCCTTCCCCACCCATCTTTTCCAGGCCCAGTAACTTCCTCAGCTGCCAAGGATCTTCCATAGCATTTACAAAGATTTAAAACCACAGACTGGGATATATGCCCTGGTGGTATTAAAATGGGGGTAGTCTTCTTTTACTGCTGGGGTCACGGGACACTCATGATTTAATGGGTGTTTACAGGTTTGGGAACAGCATACATTAGCAGAAGCTTCAGTACCTAACACAGCAAAGGCCATTGTCCTAACAGTAAAGAATGGATGTCACTGGTTCAAGCAGAGCTGAGGCCTGCCTAGAGGGCGTGGCAAGGGGTTTGGTTTCTGAAATGGAAAACAGGAGACTGTTTTTGTTTTTAATTACCTCGGTATGTGATAGAAGTCAAAAGGTGGAAGAAAAGTATGAAAAGTTGCTTTTTTTATACCTGACCTTCTGATAGCCTATATGTTTTAGGGACAGATAACTTTCTAATGAGACTTTTTTATAATAACACCTTCATTGCTTTGAAAAAAATACTCATTGCTTTGAAAAAAAATACTAACTTCTCTAGTTCTTCCAGGTGGATCAAACAGATCCTGCAGTTGTAGTTATAATAACTTAAACATTTAGACTCAGTCATAATGGGCAGGAGCATTTGCATCACACAGGCCAAATTATTTGAAATGTTAAAAAGTCAGTAAATGTAATCATGTTATTATTAAAATAATATTAGCTTCCACCCTCACCTTTATTTTAAAAAATCAACAGGGGATCCCATGGCAGGGAGATGTGGGCCATTTGTTGCTTTGTTGTAGTGGCAGGTGCCAGAGGTGTCCACCCAGATCCCCTCAGTGCCATTCACCATTTCTGTGAGCCGCACCCCAGCTTTGCTTCCAATGGCTGCACCTGCTACCATCTTTGCAGGACCACCTGGGTTACACTCACTCAGCCTGGTGTGCCTGCTGCTAGCGGGAAGTACAGCCCTTAGCCAGTGATTGACTGGTGAGTGGTGTGAAAGCCCAGGTCCCTTGCCCAGGAGGAGTCACTACCTTCAGAGGTCTGTACCCCAATCCTACCCTCACATGGCTCCCTGCCTTCTCCAGTCCTTCTTGCCACTCCCTCAGCGGTTTCTCTTAGGAGCCCTTCCTTACTAACTCACTTAATACATCATGACTCGTCTTAGCATCTGAGCTGAGACCTAAGACTGTGCTCTGCTTTGAATTTATAGGTTTAAAAAAGCCTCCCTAAATATCCTTTGTACATATGTGTACCTATGCAAATAAAACAAAAAATACACAGTAGAATACATGGAAAAAAACCTATATCGAGACAGCAAGGGAATGAGGACTGGCTTCCTTCCTTTGGGCCTTCCTGGGTCTACAGACACCAGAAGTTTTAATTTCGTAAAACCTGACTTCGTCTCGGTTTCTCCAGTTACAGTATTAGGACACCTGCTCACCAACTTCAACACAACCATTCGTTTTCCGGCACCTACCTCAAGCCCACTGTTAGATGCTGATAGCTAATGTACCATACAGGTTGCTAACAACTTCTAAGTCTCATCTTGGTAAAACACAAGCTGTCAATTCTCCGTGAAAAAAAATGGTGTTATTGAAGGATGGTCTCAAAATGGAATTGCTAATGGCTGTAAAAAACTGCCTCCTTTAAGAGGGTCCTTCATAGTGGGTCTCAGTGGGCACGTGAATTACTGAAAAGCACTTTGATCGTGGATTGCACTGGTGCCTTTGAGTCCAGAGTTGTTGTCAAATAAAGCATGTCGTTGGGGTGCAGCCTTTGCATTTTTAATCATGTTTGATCTCCCCGTCTCTCATCTGCAACAGGTCTGCCGGCCACCAGTGTGAGCCTGCAAGGCTGTGCTGCAAATGCTTATGCTCCTCAGGCACTTTATTTATTCTGGTAATTGTCGAAGCATTTATAATCCTCCTGTCTTTATCCTGAGTGTGTGTCTGCATTTAGAACCGTAAATTTCTCTGGAGTTGAGTGGCTGTCGACAACATCGTTTTAACTGTAACATACTGTGTGTGTGCGTGTGTATGTGTGTGTATACACACATCTATATACAGGGATATATATTTTCACACCCACCAAGAGTAATTTATAGCATAGCTTAACACATATAGGCTTGAAAAAAATCCCGGCACCTGTCATAAATAGCCGAGTGTTTTCTCTTTAGTGTAGGGCTGGTTATTCAGGGAGAAACCACCTAAGGTGTTTACTTCTGTAATAGCCACCTGCCCAGAAGCTGCTGCCTCTGCTGTTGGGACATTTCTCAGCAGCCCCTGGGAGAGGCCATTCAACCTTCCGGCCACAGGCCACTGTGCCTTTGTTTGGAACCAGCTGCCATCTGCAGGATCCTGGGTCCTGAGTCCTTTGTGAGGACTGATGGGGAGACACCGATTTTGGGAAGAGGCATGCGTGCAATTGAAGATAAGACAGGGACACGGCACTTGCATTCAGCTTCTGTTCCTTTTCAGATGCCTTTCAGATGGACACTGCCCATCGCTGATTGTCTGACTGTTCACATGCACTGCATTTTCTTTTTTCTCTTTCCTTTCCTTTCCTTTCCTTTCCTTTCCTTTCCTTTCTTTCCTTTCCTTTCCTTTCCTTTCCTTTCCTTTCCTTTCCTTCCCTTCCCTTCCCTTCCCTTCCCTTCCCTTCCCTTCCCTTCCCTTCCCTTCCCTTCCCTTCCCTTCCCTTCCCTTCCCTTCCCTTCCCTTCCCTTCCCTTCCCTTCCCTTCCCTTCCCTTCCCTTCCCTTTCCTTTTTTTTTTTTTTTTCTTTTCCACTGCATTTTCTAAGGGAGACAAAGATTTAGGAAAGTGAGACTTAGCTGAGCACTGCAATGTTCTCATTTGTGCTTGCCCTGGCTTCATTCACGGTTGCCAGTCTTTTGATACTCGACAGAAGACCGGAAGTCTGGTTTCAGCTCATTAAGTTGGGTACTGGGTCCACAGAAATTTTCTGTTGTATTTGTCTTTTGTTATAAGTGTTAGTTTTATCTGTCCTGTAAGATTATAAGATTATAAGCTTCTTGGGGGCTGGACCCTGTTTTGCATTGCCCTTGTACCTCCAAACTGTGTTGCAAATCCTAGTGAAACCCTGGGTGCCTAGCCGATGCCAGTCCTGGTCAATGGGACTTAGCCACAGGCTGTGATAATGGTCACAGAGATGAGTTTTCTATTCAGTAGCTCAGAGTATTAACGTACGAGATTGTTAGCGAAGTATTTTGTTGGGCTGATGTCACTTGTCTTCATGCCTTTTTTTAAACTTTAGCTGAGGAGCCCTTTCTTTAATGGATTCCAGCGTGGAAAACAATTTGTTCAACAGGTGAAAGGGGAGTTGCCCCCTTGAAACAGGATGGAGACCTCATTGGAGCAGCCTCCTGTTCATTGCTGCCTCCTCTCCTGCTCCCTTTCCCCAAACATGCCCAAGCCAAGTGCTCAGTGAATCATTCCCCAGGGCCAGTAGGGCTCCTCTGAGTATAGTCTGTAAGCCATTTATCTAAGGAAGGTGTCTTTGGGAGGTATTATTACATTAGGCTTACCAATTTAAAAAACAGACTTTAATTCCTAGAGCAGCTTTAGGTTTACAGAAAAACAGCAGAAGTACACTTTCCACATACTCCCTCCCCCTGCCCACACCGTCCCTTTTATTAATACCTGGCATTGGTGCATTTGTTATTATTGATGGTATAGTTGTTATAGTTACTATCAGAATTTCTACAGAACCATTTACTGGGATTTTTGCTTTCTCTTTTCATTGGTGGACCATTTGTTACAGTTTAGTTAACATTATTGTTAATGGAAATCCCTAGTTTATATTAGTATCGCTCTGTTGCATGGTTGCAGGTGTTTGGACAAATGCATAATGTCATGTATCTACCATTATAGTATCGCACAGAATAGTTTCACTGTCCCAAAAATGCCCTGTGCTCCACCTATTCATCCTGGGGTCCAACATTTTTAAGGTACACTGGTGTTCATAAGAGGGGTGGTGGTTTTACCCCTTCATCACAGTTGGAAAAAACTCTAGATTTATACTCCAAAGAGGCTAACTGAGATTAGATGTTGTGATCATGATAACTCCAAGACCATCTACAGCTTTTGTGTTTTGGAAGAGCAATAATTTATCAGTGACGCTAAATACCAAAGTAAATTTCACTGGAAAGACGTCAGTGAAGATGAGTGTGTTGTGATAATATCTATAATAATAAAAGTGTAATATGCTAATTAACTGGACGACCTTCCGATGAAACCGGGGCTGCTAGGGAAGCCCAGGGCCCAGGTGCCAGAGGGAAGCTGGTGCTGGCAGCCGGGGGAAGGAAGGTCTACTCTTGCACGAATTTCGTGCATTGGGCCTCTAGTGTATTAATATGTGGGCAAAGGTTAATTTTGACCATTTTCATGTCCAGATTCTAGACCCGGTCCTTCCAAATACTGATTTTGAAAATAGGTTTTTCTTACTCTCTTTGACTTTGGTGTAATTAAGCACACAGTTCTTAGAGCAACACTGACAGTGAATACAAAATATTAATAAACCAACAAGACAAGTAGTTTTTAAAAATCACATTATCTATACTTAATACTATCTGACCTTTTCTGCAGTTACTTAAATCTTTTAAAAATTCATTTAATTTCAAAGCCAAAGTATTAGTTTATTTATATGTAAATTATCTTTAATTCATGCATTGATTTAAAAGACTAATCCAAAATATCTTTTACCACAAGTGACCTTTTTGACTCTACACTTCTGGGAAAACGGTGAAGTGGTGTCTTGGTGCCCTCACATCTACCTACAACGTGTGCCAACTCTGGTCTGTGTAAATCACTCAGAATTGCACAGGTTTCAAATGGCATTGGATTATTGATGGTATAGTTGTTATAGTTACTATCAGAATTTCTACAGAACCATTTACTGGGATTTTTGCTTTCTATTTTCATTCCCAACAAACATATCTAATTAGAAGCTTTACTAAGAAATATTGTCTGTTATTCAGGGACCAGTCAGGTGCTCAATAGCTACTGCCTACAAAGAGTCTAGATGTCAAAGAAACTTAAATTCACATACTGCCCCCACACAACGGAACGGCTACCATCAATATTCTTGTGTGTATATGTATATGTATTTTACTTAGCTTTTCGGTTTTTTGCCTGTGTTAATTCGTCTTAAGTCAGTGTTTCATAGCAAGTTATCTTTCTTCTGGAGATACATGTAATTTGGAATTGTCTAATGTTTACTATTAGTGGGTAAGATGCAAGTAATTTAAATTTTAATCATTGTAAAACATTTGAAATAATATTCAATGTGCCATATATGATATATATTTATTTATCTATTCTAGTCTCTATCCCTCTTGATATTAATGTCTCTATCTGCCAGATTTTTACCTGGGGTACATGATAGGAAGCCATACATGCCCATAATCATATGCAAATGTATGTATTTGTGTGAAGCGTCACCACATTGAACAACTCTTTGGGGTCAGAGTGTTCCCTTAGACCAGTGGTCGGCAAACTCATTAGTCAACAGAGCCCAATATCAACAGTATAACGATTGAAATTTCTTTTGAGAGCCAAATTTTTTAAACTTAAACTATATAGGTAGGTACATTGTTATTAACTTAATTAGGGTATGTGGTATTTTGTGGAAGAGCCACACTCAAGGGCCCAAAGAGCCGCACGTGGCTTGCGAGCCGCGCTTTGCCAACCACTGCTTTAGACTATAATGTGAATACAACACCCCACCTTTACCCTGGACTTGTGTGCACATAGGGGCCAAGATATGTGCATACCTCCCTTCATATAGCCCCTCACCACCACCTCCCCAGAATCCATGTCTTTACAGATTTTAAAATAGGTTTGATGACTCTAAAGTGGTTAAGAACTACTAAACATATATGCACATGCATATACACACAAACTGAATAAATATGCACATATATGTTCAATATATATGCCGTTGGTTCTCAATTCTCATGGTAGTATATTCTATAAAGTTGCCAAAAACATGGACTTAGCCAGTACTAAAACCATTGCTCTTGGGGGAAACACAGGGTTAGGAGCCTCTGGTCATAACATTTCCATTAATAGAGCAACATATAACTGTTTTAGTTTAAAGACACCTTACTTAATATATATTGTTGACTCATTAACACCGAACTCGTGGCCAGCACTGTAGCTGGTGCCTGTAGGAAGCTGATCAGGCCCTTGTGTTTTCTCCTGAAGGCACACCAGAGCTTCCCTGTGCATGGAAGCATCAGGTAGCACTTCAGCGCTGCACCGAGGGCCGTTCACACAGCAGAATCCCACCAAAAAGCACCAGAGATGGGAAAACGTGGCGCTAAATAGACCACAGAAAAGACACTGTTTACAATATGAGAACTGGGATAGGAAGCGGAGTGTCACCATTTTTGATCTCAGTAGAGAATGTCTGTGTCTGGCTACAATTTTTTTTTACGATTGCACATGTTCACAATGGCTGCAAAGTGCCACGAGTGTTGATTTGGGGGTTACAAGTAAACTGTAGCGAGATAGCAAATTCACAAATGCAGAATCCACAAATAATGAGGATCACCTTACATGTATGTTTGCTTATCTATTGCATTCAAGGCATATGCAAGTGTGGGTGACTTCAGGGTGAATGGGAAGACAGGTATTAGACAATTAATTATCCAAAGAATTACCGAATTACAACAGAGGGAACTGCTCTAGCGGAAGGGTCCCGGAGGCTATGAGCGCATGTAGCACAGCCACATGAGGCTGAAGAGCAGCATGGAGGGCTTCTCCGAGGAAGCAGCATTGAGCAGTGCTCCGAGGACGGATAAAGACGCAGGAAAACATTAGTGCGTGCAGTAAGCAGTGGCCAGGATTTTATGCCAGTTCACGTTTCCTGATACTTTGCTCTTCTCTTGGGGCCAGTTATATAAATATCTGTTTTCCAATATAAGAAAGCATTTTCCTTTACACCTGTGAAATTTCACCCCCCTGGGCCCTTACTGGAAGGAAGCCCCTGTGCTTTTCCCCTAGTTGAGAACTGTAGCTGCAAGTTGCTGACAGAATAGTGTATCTCCCTGGGGTGGGGGTAGGGAGCTGTATCTCTAAAATAAGGAGCTCTTTTTCTTCTCCATCTTCTATTGTTTTTTTTTTCCTTCTTTTTGTCTTGTTTCCTTTCCTCCTCTCATTTCTTCCCTGCTTTATTTAAATATATATATATATATATCAGAGAGAAAAGGAGAGGGAGAAAGAGATGGAAACATCAATAATAAGAGAGAATCATTAATTGGCTGCCTCCTGCACACCCTACACTGGGGATGGTGCCCACAACTATGCACAAGCCCTGACCCAGAATCAAACCGTGACCTCTTGGTTCATAGGTCAAAGCTCAAAGCCTGAGCCACACCAGCTGGGCTTGCTTTCTTTTTTTTAAGTGGACTTTGCTTTTAAAGGTGATTATCAGGATTCTGAGAGATGAAGGCAACCCTCTGATTCTTCCCAGTGGGTAGACTTCTTCCTGGAAGTTGAATAACCAGGTAGTGTTGTTAAGCTGGGCAATGCCTCTGGCTTCTCCCACCCCTTCCTGAATAATCTCATAGAACTTGCTGAAATTGATTAATTTTTAAACTGATTGAATTGAAAGATTTAAAATGTACTGTTATATGTGTGTGTCCAATTTAGTAATATACACACATGGCCCTTGATGAAATGGGAAAATCAGCCCTTTCACATACTGACTCATTTCTTTATTCACAAGTATTCATCAAACTTCTTGCAGTATCAGATGAAAAGACATGGCCTCTTCATGCCTGTCTTCTCTCGATCTGTCTGGAATAACACCATCCTTTTCAGATGATGATTGTAATATTGTGTATAAACATCAATTAGGAACTTATTCTTTGCCTGGTATAGTGTTAGCATTTGGCATGCTTTATCTTCCTAATGTCCCTATGAGGTGGGTTTCTCTCCCCATCCCTCCCACTCTCTCTAAAAGTGAATAGAAAAAATATCCTTGGGTGTGGATTAACAACAACAAAAAAATGATGTCTTTAAAATACAGTCCTCCAGTTCTCTTGGGTGTGTAGGGTCCTCTGCAGTACAGTGACCGCCGTGATCAGCTCTTTGCTGAAGAAATGACTTGAGCCAGTCATATCTCTTCATTAAGAGACATCTAGCTTGTCTAAAACCTAAAGTTTGGCAACCAACAAAAAGACTATTTAAAAATATATTAAATTGATAAAAATTGGCTCACAAATGCATTTTTTACTCTTTTGGCATTCTTCCTCTCATGGAACATAAGTGTATTGGAAATAAATGTTGGCCCTTGCTGGTAGGAAACCTGGGTTGTTGTTTTTTATGCTTTTTCAATTATTCACTATTTGACTTTGGTAAGCTCAGTTCTGTGCTGAGCTTCGATTCCTTCACCTATAGAGAGGCTTTCAAACTTCCCTTATTTAAAAGCCAGAGTACCCTTTGTTTAAATGAGGGCCTTATTTAGACTGATAAAAAAATAAAATGATAGAAAATGAGCTGTGTTTCTATAAACAATATCATGGGTTTGGTTTGCATTGACACTTTGGAAATCAGTGATCAATAAAATGTACATAGTAATATCTATTCTGCTCAGCTCTCTGAGTCCCCTTAAGGATCATATGAAATAAGGTACATGAAAGAGTTTTATGAAATACTAGAGGCCCAGTGCACAAAGATTCCTGCACTTGGGAGGGGGGGCGGTTCCTCAGTCCAGCCTGTGCCCTCTAAGACCTCTCAGGGTATGTCCACCTGCTGGTTTAGGCCTGCTCCTGGCCTAAGCTGGCAGTCAGACATCCCTCTGGCAGCCCGGGAATCCTCAGACATCCTTAGTGCTGCCACGGAGGCGGGAGAGGCTCCCACCACCGCTGCTGCACTTGCAGCTGTCATCCCGGCTTGTGGCTGAGAGTAGGTCCCCCTGTGGGAGCACACTGACCACCAGGGGGCAGCTCCTGCATTGAGCGTCTGCCCCCTGGTGGTCAGTGCGCATCATAATGACCAGTTGTTCCCGGTCGTTCTACCATTTGGGTCAATTTGCATATTACCCTTTTATTATATAGGATATTGTTCTATTAATTATGATGTCATCATAAATTTACCATTTTCATATCTTTCTTAAGCTCATCTATTAAATATGTAACTGCAAACCCACACTGAAAAATTTAGTCTTAAAACAGCAGCCACATTTCAGTAGGAATGTTTTAATTCAACAGAAGGACTGATTTCAGCAACACTTGTAAATACTAATCAAGAAGTTTCCTGAACCCAAATTGAGGGTACAGTCATGTGAAAGGAGATGATGTTAAGGCAGAAATTGGGCTGGCATTGTTTATCATTAATTAAATTTGGAACATTACAGTAATTCCACTGTACTTCAGTCTGGGAAGACATAATCTAATTCCCAAGTGAATAAACTGGAAGGCCATAGGCCAAATAGTTTAACAAAAGGGAATTAGATGATTGTCTTGTAAACTAGAGGAGCAATGATATTGTGGCTTAATTAGAGAGCTTGGTAGCAAGCTCATGTTACAGCTAAGTCTTAAAGTAGTTGCTAGGTCATTCGCAAGATGCTGCAGTGGTTTAATTTATGGAAAAAAAAAGAAAAATTACCAAATGGCCACTGACCTCTAAGGACTGAGACTCAGGGAAAACAGAAATGCTTTAATGACACAATTGTAGCTAGGGGAGAATTATTTAATATAATGATTATAAAGATGAATGCAATGAGCAAGGAGCATTTTCTTAGCGATCAAGAAAATCGTACTGAAAGGTCTTAGGCACCCATATGATCGGGGGATTAAGTCTAAGGAGATGTAGGGCTTAATTGGACACAGAGCTAGAGAATAGTGGGTGCTCTAATAAATAGCTATTCTGGTTTTGACCTTGGGTTAATTTTTGGGTTTTAACTGTTTTGAAATTTCTTTAATTTGACTATTGCTATGCAGATCATGAATGTTAATGTCTATTTTTTTGCCTGAAATATTTGATTAAAGTTTGACTTTTCCCTTGAAATTCTCTAATTATTTTCCTATGATACTCCATATGTTACTTGATAATTTTGTTCTTTGAATTTTCCCATTACGTTTTGATATGACTCTATAGTGCCTAAATAAATACAGACAGATGAGGTGTGAGCAATCCACATTGTCTCTCATCTGCATGTTTAATGTTTATCTCAGCGATACTCTGCATGCTTCCAAGTACCAGATTATCAACTCTGGTCCTGTGTGCCCATCATGGGGACAGTACCTCTCTGAGTTTCAGTTGCAACATTTTTGCTTCTAGGCCATAGACATCCATGGGACAGTATAGACAAACTTACTGGTTCAACTTAGAAATCTTTGTAAATTGTTAATACCAAGTATGTTTTTCCCTTCCCAACACTGCTAAGAATTTGTCAGCAGAGCCTGCGCTGATCCACTGATCCTCTGAGTTTCCTGCAGAAGAAAAGCCAAAACGTGTTTGCAAATTTTCAGCTTGATGACACCTTGGCTTAATGAAAATTCTGGAAGAACAGAATGTGATTTGTTTTTTAAGTTCTACTCTGGTAAAAATGAACGATTTTGCATAAGAAATAAATCCTCAGTATTAAGATAAATGAGACACACCAGTGATGTGAAACTAAGTTTGCTTTGACATAGAGAAGGGGGATAAGTAGGATTCTATGGGAATTCACACACTGGATCTAAATATTTAATTACTGCACCAAGAAATGTGCTTTTTTTTCCTCCCATAAGATGACTATTTAAGTCTCTCCTTCAGCAATTTTTTTAAAATATATTTTATTGATTTATTACAGTGAGGAAGAGAGAGGGATAGAGAGTTAGAAACATCGATGAGAGAGAAACATTGACCAGCTGCCTCTTGCACATCCCCTACTGGGGATGTGTCCGCAACCAAGGTACATGCCCTTGACCGGAATCGAACCTGGGACCTTTCAGTCCGCAGGCCGATGCTCTATCCACTGATCCAAACCGGTTTCGGCCAGCAATTTAAAAAATATCTATATATCTATATATCTATATTTATATCTATATCTATATATTTTATTGATTTCAGAGAGGAAGAGAGAGAGAGATACAAACATCAATGATGAGAGAGAATCGTCGATCAGCTGCCTCCCACATGCCCCACACTGGGGATCAAGCCCACAACCCAGGCACATGCCCTTGACTGGACTCGAACCTGGGACCCTTCGGTCTGCAGGCCAACACTCTATCCACTGAGCCAAACCAGCTAGGGCTCCTCCAGCACTTTTTAAATAACCTGTTTTAGTGGCTTAGCTTGACCCTGTGCTCTGAAACTGGAAGTCCAAGAAGCCCCTGGGACCTTCCTCTTGGGGGGCGTGCCATGGATGCCCCTATGATTTGCCTGAGCTACACAGTCAATCACCACTCTGGGAATTGACACAATTCCTGGCATCTGCCTACTTTAACCTTTTGCACTCGGATGTCAAGTGTGACTCGACACGGTTAGCATTAGAATAAAGGAATCAAGAAAAAAGCAAGTGAGTGCAAAGGGTTAACATATAGACCACTCTACTCCTGTTTGAAATTACTCTGTCAGATTTCTTAACACTTTGGAAGAGCTATGCAAAGTGTAACAGCAACAAAAAAGCAGACAAAATCATTGTTGATGAATGGGATAAATAGATACCTGTGTGTCCAGGAACATATTACAACTCGAAAGGTAAATGAAGAGCTAGGCTTTTGAATTCACTGAAGATGTTGCCATGTTGACTGACAGCAAAGCACATCTCATACAATAAATAGGCAGCCTTAGGCTAAGAAAGAAGATTGAGTTGAAAAGGGGATGCAGGTGGGATTCTAGAACTAGGAGTTGGTCTCTTTGACTACTTGTGGCTTAGAGGTAAAGAAGGGCAGTAGAGATTCTACAGAAATGTTGCCAGATTAGAGTCTTTTGCCAGTTGGGTTGCAAATGGCTAAAACAATTATTTCCCTGGATACTGGAAGTGGGAGACGGGACATATGGTCAGGGGTGTTAGTTATAAACACCAGAATCTGCTCTGGCTACGTTAAATAGAAGAAGAGTTTATTGAAGGATATGAGGCATTTCAAAGAATCATTGGGAATCCCAGAGATCATCTGGTTCTTGGAAGCATGCAGAGTATCACTGAGATAGGCTTGAGACTAAGCTTCCAGGAACAGTGCCCAAAGCCATACTATAGTCCTGGCCCGTGAGAAAGCAGCCATTGATGCTGCATCAGGCTTCGGAACCAGGGTGTGGTGCCGGCTGGTGAAAGACCTGTCAATCTCCCCTCACTAGATGCCAGACAATTTTCCTGACTGTAACTCCTATGGATACCAAGTATTTGATTTTACTGCAATTTCTCCTATTACCCTATAAGTTGGACACCTCTACCACGCCCAACACAAGCTAAGTAGGTACCCACACTAGACTAAATTTTCTCATTGCTCACTTTCTCATTGTGGTGAGCAGACAGACACACTCTCGGTTTGGACAACATTTAGATTCACTTACCTTTCTGGTTGAAATACAGTATACTTTATATGAAAACATTTTTATTATTCTTATTTTATCTTAAAAATTGTAATTATCTATTTGTTTAAGTTAAGGGCAGAATTTCTCCATGTTAACATTTGTAAGCTCATCTCAATATGTGTATTTTGCAAGGCAAATGGGTCAGTGATGAAATAAACTTGGGAAATGGTCGAGTAAAGAAACAAAGTTACCTTGTGATTAGGGTGGGTATGAAAATATCTTGAAAGATATTCAGTATGCCACGTTTCCTAAAGTATGTGGCTATAGAGCCTGTTATACAAGGACATTTGTGTTCTAAGGCAGCGGTCGCCAACCTTTCGGACCTCACGGACCACCGGTTGGCAACCACTGTTCTAAGGAATGCAGTTTGAGACACACTGCATTAGACGGAGCTCTTTGAGGACAAGGATTTAGACTCACATCTCTGTGTACCTACTGCCTAGCCCAGTGCCTGGCATATGGTAACAGTTATTGTCTTGGTGAGAATGATGGGAGGGAAAGACCTCTTTTCAACCCTAGTTCCTATTGTTATCTCTGATGATCTGGCCTCACACTTGAATCATTTGCAAATCTTGAGATCTCCAGTTCTTTGAATAACATTTAAAAAGGCTCCTGTGTTAAATAGCTAGATTTTGAGGTAATGAAATTCTAAGAGACAAAATGAAATAATGTGTTGTAAGTGAAATTATTAATGTGTGGATGTTCATGATTTTCACCTTTCCCTAGCTTCTCTACAGGAAGAAATTGTGGTCTCTTGGCAAACTCCCAGGTCTTCTCAAAACTAAAGATAGTAGAAGAAAACTAAAAAAATAAAATAAAAAAAATGAGAGGTTGTGCTGAACAACATAATAAAGAATTGAAAGACAGAGAGAGCAAGCAGGGTGAGGCCAGGAGGGAGCGTGTTCATGAGCCAGCTACAGACCATGTAAAGAATCCTGAGAAAGGCAGCAATGAGAAGAGAATAGGTTTATGGTGCTTTCTATGCCTTAAGATTGGACTCCTTTTTACAGTTTCTCATGTCTCTAAGTGAGAGTGTGAAGACTTCTGGGTCCTGGATTGTATGACCCTCTCTGTAACGTGCTACAATGTCTGGATCAGTGAATCCCAGGATTAGCAGTGGAAACATGCATGATTGATTTGCTTCTCCCTGGCTTTTCCCTCGACTTCTCCTAATATCCTCACTCCAACCCCCCAGGCAAAATTGGTGGGCTTCAAGTAATTTTTGATGAGATTTGCCTTTTAGTTTTACACACTGATATTGCTTTTTGTTTAAAAGGCAACTTGGTCCACATTTTGAGCATCAGTGAGTCTGTGGCAAATTCCTTTTGAGAAGGTGACTAGTCTCCTGATGTCTAAAGTTCGTTTGCTAATGTAGCAGGAAAAAAAGACCTGTGAGGTTTCCTGATGACTTTCAAGGTTAGGTCATTCCAGGCAGCTCAGCTCTGAGTGCTGCTCCTCCCTGTGGGAGGCGGGAGGCAGCTCTGGCTTTGACACAAGTTTAGAAACCTGCTTGTTTCTTCCTAGGAACTCCATCCCCAGTGCCAGTCTTTTGTCTTTAAATCTTTTGAGCTTTAAATCTTGCAGTTCCTCTTTTTGCTTTCTGATGTTCATTCATCTAACCAGTAGAGATAAAAGAAGTTACCTTCTGCTTTGCTGTAACCAGTCCCTTGGAGGCAGATCCCTGACTGCCTGCCTGGCTTAGGAAAAGCAAATGTTTCCATCCGGAAAGCCTGTCCTGGAAGCTGAATTGATAATGTAGTATGTTGTCTCCATTTGTACTTTCTTTGGTATCAGGCAAGACTAAGTAGGACCAGAATCTCATGTTGGGATGGATTTATTTATATTATTATTTTTGTTAATTCTCACTGGAGGATATTTTTAACGTTGATTTTTTGAGAGAGTGAAAGGGAGGGAGGGGCAGAGACAGAGAAAGAGAGAGAGAGAGAGAGTGAGAAAGACACATCAATTAGTTGCCTTCCACATGCACCCAGACCAGGGCTGGGGATGGAACCTGCAACCAAAATACTTGCCCTTGACAGGGATTGAACCTGTGACCCTTTGGTGCATGGGCCAAACCTCTGAGTCACATGCACCAGGGCTATTCTTTTTCTTAATCAGTACTCCCCTGCTTTTGACCTTTTACAAATATTGGATAGAATGAGAAAAAATATGCATTTGTTATTCCAAAAGAACCATGTGTAATTCGCTGCAATTTAGGAAGGGAAAGTCACAGAGGGGTCCATGTGAAACTTCTCCATATGCTGTCTTGGGCGTGCCTCTTTCCCATCGGTTTGCATCGTCACTACTTAATGGGAATGAGTTAAAAGAGCTTT